>NC_135622.1:63533836-63850979 GCF_053574225.1 Canis aureus
TGTCTCTTCATTTATTCCATATGTTCATTACCTTCCGTGCGCAGCCATTCCTGCCCGAGTCTCTCCGCCTTCCTCGCACGCCCCGGTTTTTATTTCTTTACCTTGGTCTACAAAATATGCTTTATTGTCCTTATTAATCCCTCTACTGATATCATCTCCAACTCTAGGGTTTTTCAAGGAAATTAGAGCAATTTTGAAAAGCCTTATTATTTTCACACCCGTGAAATAAAAGGAGCTATCTCCCAGTGGACCGTGTCCTCACCAACTCACACCACAGCCACGTCTCCCCGGGACAAGGTTTGGATGTCGTGAAAGCCCGACCTTGGACCTCACCTCAGTGGGGAAGGACCCACTGGAGGGAATGCGGGGCCACCGAGGCAGAGGGTTTGCGGGTCTGGACTGGTGGCTGAGCTCCCAGCCCTTGGCCCTACTCCATCCCCCTGGGAGCCAGGAGGGCCTGCATTCTTCTTCTACTTCCACGGGAAGTTCTGCATGGATGCATGGCTGGGGGGGGGGGGGAACCTTATGTGGGACTCTGGCACTTTCTGCCCCAGGGAGGGAAAGGCAGGTGTCCTCCTCTTCCATCAGGCTGTCCTCTCCATCTGAGCCCCGGGGACAGTCTGCTGGGCCTGCTCTCTGCATCTTCACATCTCTCTCTCTCTCTTTTTTTTTTTTTTTTTAAAGATTTTATTTATTTATTCATGAGAGACACACAGAGAGAGGAAGAGACACGGGCAGAGGGAGAAGCAGGCTCCATGCAGGGAGCCCGACTCGGGACTCGATCCCAGGACTGCACTGGGCCCAAGGCAGACGCTCAATGGCTGAGCCACCCGGGTATCTCCATGTCTCTCATTTAAAACAAGTTAGAGGCACCCGGGTGGGTGGCTCAGTCAGTTGAGTGTCTGACTCCTGATCTCCGTTCAGGTCGTGCTCTCACCATCCTGAGTCTGAGCCCCACTCTGGGCTCCACACTGAGGTGGAGCTGCTTAAAAAAATAAAAAATAAAAATAAATAAATAAATAAATAAATAAATAAATAAATAAATAAATGGATGCCTGGGGTGCTCAGCGGTTTAGTGCCACCTTCAGACCAGGGTGTGACCCTGGGGCCCTGGGATCGAGTCTCACGTCGGGCCTCCTGCATGGAGCCTGCTTCTCCCTCTGCCTGTGTCTCTGCCTCTCTCTCTGTGTCTCTCATGTAAATAAATAAAATCTTAAAAAAAAAAAAAAGTGAAGCCCAGCAGCCTGGAGCAGCAATCAGGAGAGAGCAGTGTGGGCGAGGCGGCAGGCGTGCAGCGGGGGGAGCACGGGCATCTGGGCCCCAGGTTTGGCTGACGGCTCCTCTGTTTCAAGAAACGTGGCCTTGAGTTTTCTAGTTTTGTACTGAAGGGAGCGCACGTTGTCAGAACAGGAGGTAACAGATAACAATCAGGGAACACACGACCTAATTTACTCCCTGAAATTTAAGTTATGAAGAAGTGTCATTGAATTTTCGTGCATCATTTAGCTTCCTTAAAATGCTTTTGGGATGAGTTTTAGGTGCCAAATCGGCTGGTTAATCATTGCAATGAGCACTGTTTGGCAGAGGCCCTAACTTACCAATGTCATCAGTATTTGTCGAACGGTGACTGGGCATTTGACTAGAGTCTGACACACGGTGTGTGATGTAGCTGGGTGACGTGTGACGGTCCGAGAGGCGACTTGGTAGTGGAAGCTGCAGGTCAGACGGTGGAGGCTGGCCACCGGCTGCAGCTTGCAGACAAACCCGGGCGGCCTGAGCAGCTGGGAAGAAGCACGCAGACTAGCCTGCCTCTCCTCGGCTTGCGTGGCTTGCAGGGGAAGGCCCTAGGGTGGGGAGGCCCTGGAGGGGAGGCCCTGGGGGGAGAGGCCCTGGCGGGGAGACCCTGGGGGGGAGGCCCTGGGTGGGGAGACCTTGGGGGGAGGCCCTGGAGGGGGCTGTGCATCTCCCAGACAAGACAGGGAGTTGCTGGGCCCCAGCGCCGCCCCCCGCCCCCCGAGCATGGCTGCCCACCCTACGCACCTCCTGCCTCCCCACTGGATCCACATGCACCGACTCGCCGAGGACATGTGTCATGTGTTCTGGGGTGCATAGGCCCCAGGCCCCGGAGCTAGGGACTCAGTTCAGCTTCTAGCCAGGACGCTAAGGAGCTGCTTGTGCTGTGAGGCCCCCACCGGGAGCCCCAAGCTGCACCCCAGCTCCCTCTGCATAGCTGGGTGGTGGGGCCCACCTCCCAAGCTCTGGGAAGCCCCAGCGAGATGTGTTTCTTGGCAAACCTGGGGGGCGGTTCCCTATTCCTCTCCTGCGCTCCCCTGCAAGGCCTGGTCCCCTCACCTCTGCAGCAGAGGTAGGGCCAAATGCTGGCCCTGCTGCCCTCCAGGACGCCAGCGGAGGTCGGCTTGGCTAGCTTGCTCACTCACGGCTCAACTGTTCCTCCTCCAGAAACACGCTTCCTGCCGGAGACGAGGCCTGGCAGCCCTGCTGGGAGGAGCCACGCTGTCCCTGGTGCCAGGGCCTTCCTGCAGGCGACCCTGCCCGTGCCCAGACCGGCTCTCCAGGCTGGCATCCAGGGAAGTAGGCCTTCTGGAACAGTCTCTACAGAAAGGGGCGTGGGGGTGTCTGTGAGCACATGTGCACACACGCCACAGCAGCTCACCTTCGTGCTCTCCTGGCCCCCACCCTCCTTCCCGACCCTCTGCCCCTCCTCGCCTCGTCCCCCAGTCACTGTCCAGGCCTGGGATGGTGGCTCAGCCCTGCCTCCCTTCCTGCCTCCAAAGCCCCAAAATGGGTCGTTCTTGGTGGAGGAGGCTCAGGGCCAAAGCAGGAAGCAGGGGGCACGGCAGGCCTCGGGGAGCAAGCTGGCAGGTGCTGAGGGCCTCTCTCCTGCCCCCTGTGGCCTGCAGGCTCCAGGCTCCGTCCTGCTCAGGCCCTGCCCTCCGGGTGCTCTCAGGGCCGTGGCCTCTAGCACCCTCCCGCGGGGCATCTTTCTTCCGCATCCACCCCCCCTCCGGGTCACCACGTTTATCTTTGAGGGCGTCGGCCCTAAGGACTCCCTGGTCCCACCTCTGAGTATGTGCACACGCACAACACACACGGCGCATAGACACAAGCACATGCACACACACCACATGCAGGAGAACACCCGTGACAGGCATAGTGGGTCAGGGGCTGATGGAGGGTGGCCGAGGGGCAGGCGGGGGCCCAAGGAGACCGGCAGTCAGGTGGGCAGCGCCAGGGACGCCCAGGAGGAGGTTGGGGTGCAGGAAGCACCGGGTGGTGTCCTCTGGGCCGGGGCCTCCCAGGGTGGGCCGCGCACTGGGTGAGGTGCACACCGTCTCGATCACACGAGCATCCAGTTACCCCGACAGCCCGTGACACGGTGAAGGAACAAGGGGAGCTGGGCCGGCATCAGGGGTGCGGGTGGGGTGCGGGCTGCCCAGCAGGGTCATCCAGGTGGGTGGAGGGATGAAGAGAGAGCCTCAGGGCCCGGGGAGCACCCGCTGCAGGAGCCCCAGGGAGCCTGGGGGGGGTGGAGGGTCAGCAGCACCCACCTGGCCCTGGGCTCCAGAGGCCGGGGCCTGGGAAGGGGCGGCTTCCAGCCCGCGAGATGGGCATCCACTGTAAGAAGCGACCTGGCGGGATGAGGTGGCGGGGGAGGGATGTGGACGGACGGGGCAGTGGAGGGTCAGGGCCAGGGGCCTGAGGACAGGAGGCAGAGGCGCGAACCGCGGCAGGACGGGCGCTTAGCTGGGGGAGGGGAGAACGGGGAGGAGCGGCCGTCATGGACCCTGGGACAGATGGACAGGCCTCACCCTGACACAGGGCTCGGAGAGACAGGAGGCGAGGACTGTCAGCGTGGGGCAAGTGGGCTTCTAGGTCCTCATGGGGCCGGCCAGTCTCACCCAGGGGCGCGGTGCGGGGTCGGGGGGGCAGAGGGAAGGGGGCTGTGGGGCCGCAGCCCTGGAGGAGACCTTCCCGGGACCTGGTGGGGATCCAGCATACAGGCCAGGGTGGAGCCCGGGGAACCTCAGTGCGTGTGGGGCGGCAGCTCAGAGGGACCCAGGGAGGGACCCAAGAAGGAGACCACGGGCAGACCCACAGAGGGAACTGCAGAGGGACCCACAGAGGATGCGGAGAAGTAATGGGTTAGCCGGGAGGGACTCAGAATGCCGGCTTCTCGGGAAACTAGGGGCGGGGAGAGCGGGGGGTCAGTACATTGGGGGCTGGGGAGGGTCCAGCAAGAGTCCAGGTCAGACTGTCTCCGGCGTCAGGCTGTGGCCCCCTGACAAGCCCTCAGGTCTCAGCGGCCGTGGGCTGCAGGTGCCCCCATGGCCAAGGGACAGCACCCGAGCGGGAGCGGCGCTGCCCACCCAGGAACTGGCGCAGGGGTGAGGGACGTGGGCCGAGAGCAGTTCCCGTTTCCGGCCTGGACGTACCGTCTGGTGTCCGTGAGCACCGAGGTCGGGGAGGGACGAGGAGGCTGGGGGTCAGGGTCTGGGGCTGTGGGACTTGCTGGGCGGGTTTGATAGGAGGGGAGATGGCCGGGGAGGGAGGGGGACCCGTTGCTGCGCACAAGGTGGCTCCCAAATACCAAATACGGGACTGGGGTCCTCGCCGTTTTGTCCTGGTCTCAGCCTGGCAGTGCGTCAGCCCCACGCTGAACACAGCACAGCAAACGGCCGCTCCAAGGAGCTGGACTCGGGGCTCCGTCGTGCCTCCCCGCCTCCGGCCTCCCCGGGCTCTTACTGTCTCCCCGGGACAAGCTCGGAGACCTTGATTTTGGTCTGTCTTGCCCAGTAGCCCTTTGCCCCTTCCTGCCTAGTGGTCGAGCTGCACACTCGTAGCTGGACACACCCGTCTGATATCAAGGTCCTATTTCCCTGCTTGCTTGATCCCGAGAGTGGCCGTGTGACGAAGCCGCAGCAGGGCCATGCACAGGGGGCCTGGATGTCTCCAGCCCCTTCCCGCTCCCCGCTGGCTGGAATGTGAGGACGAGGGCAGGCCTCCAGCAGCCTTCCTGACGTGTGGCTTACACGTGCTGTGCAGCCCGGAGTCCCGGGGGCACGTGGGGCTTCTGCACCCGCCCTAGACTGTCCCCTCCGAGCTCGCGTGATTCGAGGGAAAAGGTGAACGTCTGTTTTATCAAAGCCCGGTTATCGCAAGCTCTCTGTTCCTCCCACAGCCGAGACCCCCCCAAATAACGAGGAGAGGCAGACGACCGTCACACAGACCGATCACGTCCTCATAAGTTGCAATAAGGGACCTGGGGTGAGGGAACGTCTCACGCTGATAAGAAGATGACGGGCCCGAGAACGGGGTACGGGCCCCCGGCCAAGGTCGTCAGAGTCGGCTCCGTTCAGAGCGGCTCAGAGGGAGAGAGGCAGAGGCGGAGGGGGGAGCGCGCCGCGCGGGAGAGGAAGGAGGCCGCTGTGTTTGACACCAGCCCCGGGAGTCGCGGCGGGATCCTGGTTGTCGGGATTTCTGTTAATAAAATAGAATAAAGGGCACCTCTGAGGATTTATAGAACCTGTGCAGGTGACAAAAATCCCGATCAAGCTTGACTAGCTGAGACCTGGGTCTCCGTGGCTCCAGGCTGGAGGGAGGGCGGAGGGCGGAGGGGGCTGCGGCCGGGGCCGGGGGTCGGGGGGGCCGGGTCGGGGCGCCCTGGGGAGGCCTGCAGGCAGCACGGCTCCTCCGCCCCCCCAGGCTGCCGCCCTGGCCCTGCCCACGTCCTGCTCCCACGTGCACATCTTCACCACCAAAAAAGGAGAATTCTTCTCCCCTCTAGATTTCAGAGCCGCCAGCACGGTGTGTGAATTATACCTTCATTTCAAGGACCCAGTCCCTGTGCGGGCTGGCTCTCCAGGCCCACCTGAGGGGCCAAGGCGCCCCCGGCGGGCGGGGGCTGGTGGACGTATTTCGGGGTGTGTCTGGAGGGCAGGTTAGCATTTTAAGCTAATTTCATCTTAATCGGCGAGCTGAGGGGAGGAGACTCACCCACCAGCATGGGTGGAGGGCACCCGGTCCGTGGGGACATCCTGTTCGCCTCCGGGACACCGCGCCCTCGGGTCGGGCTGTAGGGGCCGCGGGCACAGGCGGTGACCTGGGTGCCTGGGCCTCCGTGTGGGCCGAGCCGTGGTGAGGGGGTGACTTCGCGTCACACGGGACGGGGCTGCGTTTGCTCGGGCTCCCGTAGTCTTTTTCCCAGGGATTTTCTAAAAATGTGCGCTCTGCTTTACCTACGTCCCATTAAGTCTTACAAATTTAAGCCAAAGAAAAATTGTCACAGAAACCTCTTATTCCCCGGGCTCATATAAAGCAGTCAGCATGTACGCGAGCCTTCAGGGATGGGACTTCCCGCTACTGCTGCTGGCCGGGCTCGGGCTGCATGAAATGCAGGTAAATACCACGTAATCACGAGTGAGACTCGTCCTCTTAACCGTACAGGAGATACTTTACTTTGAGCATTCTTCGGCTGAACCTTGCTTTGAAGGTGTTACTTCAAAAATTAGTACATTGTAGGGTTTTTTTTTCTTTCTCTTTCTCTCTTTTTCTAAAGATTTTACTTATTTATTCATGAGAGACCCAGAGAGAGGCAGAGGGAGAAGCAGGCTCCCTGCGGGGATGTGGGACTCGATCCCGGGACCCCGGGGTCACGCCCTGGGCCCAAGGCAGCCCTAACCACTGAGCCCCCTGGGCTGCCCCTTGTTCTTTCTCACTGAAACAGGTTTTCTAACAGATGAGCCTTCCCTGGTGCATGTCTCTGAATTTCCGAGACTGGTGCCTGCTTTCCTGCCACTGTCGTTTAACCGCGAGACACGTGCCTGTGACTTAACCCTGACATGATACTGACTTGCTCTAAAACCTAGAGCCACTTGAAGTTTGTTCTGGTTCTATCAGGCCTGGGGAGGCTCCCCCCCACTTTGGGGTGATTAGCAAGTGCGCGGACGGCGTGCAGCAAAATGAGCTTTGCAGCGAAGCCAGAGGAGGGCCGGGGCGTCCCCAGGAAGGTGAGAGGGAGTTGCGTCTAAATCCTGGGAGCAGAGGCATCCCGACCTCAGCCGCATCCTCCTGTGGTGCAGAAACATTGCACGGAATCTCCACACCAGAGGCTGCTGTCACTGGGACCCGTCAGGTCCCAGCCCACCCGCGCCGCGAGCCCATGACCGCCGCCCCTCCCAGCTCCTAGGGTGACCGACGCTTCCTCAGTGAGGTCGGGCTTTATCCAGGCCCTTCTTCCTGCGTCCTAGCTGAGGGTCCGTGAAATCCCCAAAGGGACAATTGGCCCACTTCCCGCCGACGACTCCAAGCAAGCCCGACCCTCCCAAAGGAGGGAAGCCACCCTACGGTTGCCACCCTCGCCCTTGCTCTCAGAGACACCTGCCACCTGCCCTTCCCCGGGCCGGTGAGTCTCTTCACAGGCCAGCCAGCAACCTGGTCCGTCCGCCTAGGGGCAACCTGGGGCTCTGGCTGGGGCGTCGGTGACAGTGGCTGCTGCTCTAGAAGCTTCTTGAGCCTGTGGCTTGGGGAAGGACTGCTCCCCGAGGACGCGGGTAGCAGGGGAAGCTTTGCACCGGGTGGCGCAGAGCCAGGGCTGCGACGGGGCGGTGGGACCTGCGCGGGTCCCCAGGAGCCAGGGCGGAGTCAGACCTCAACCCCCGCTGCAGGGAGGATGGTCCCCGGGAGCTCGACTGTCTGCGCAGGGACGTCCTCCTGCCCGCACCTGGCAGGTCCTCGGGGGGTGCCTGGGTGCTCTCTGTCCCATGCGCAGCACCTGCCTCCCGGGGCCTTGGGGGCGTGCGCCCCTCTGGGCGAGCACTCACATGCCAGCCAGCCTGCCAGGCTTTGAGATGTGGAGAGACCGGGGCTGAGGGGGCAGGCGGGGCGGCCCCCGTGCTGACCCTACGTGTGGTCACAGCCGGCCTGGCACCGGCACGGGGACCGGGCGGCAGGGATGGGTTGGGGCTCGGGGCCGTGGGCGGATGTTCGCTGCAGAGAAGCCCAAGCGGACAGCGCCGGCCCTGGGGACGCTGTGCGGCGGCGTGTCGCTCCTGAGAAGTGTGTGCGCCGGGGCAACGGAGGATGGCATGTCGTGCCCGCTGCCCTGGCCTCAGGGCCCACGTCCCTCTGCTCCCTGCGTGTCCTCTGTCACCCCACCTCCCCCTAGTGGGACCCGGTGGCTGTGCCAGGCCGCCCGTGTCCAGGGTCATCCCCATCTCAGGATCCTTATCTCATCACTTTCGCAGGCCCTTTGCATGCAAGGTCGCACACCCGCGGGCTCCATGGCTGGATGCGGACATCCTTGGGACGCTCCCTCCCTGGTGCCCTAGACTTCGGGGAACCTGCTGGAGCATAGGCACCATTCAGACAGCCCCAACCCCGTTTGTCCCCGGAGCTCGAGTCCACAGGGCAGGATCCTGGCCGCAGTGGGCTCGTGACAGGGCACCTAGCCAACCGCTGGCCCGCAAGAATGGGGGTGAGGGAAGGGCTTCCGGTGCCCACCCCGGGAACTGGAGGCTTGAGTGCCCCAAGGGCCCTCATGTTTCTGCTATTCCGTGCCACCTCCGTGGTGCCAGGATGGCTTGTGAGGCGCCATGGGTGGCTGCTCCAAGTACCCTTGTGCTTCAAGGACTCTGCGCTCCAGAGACGGTCACCTCTCCTCAAGGCCACTGAGCCATGAGCCCAGCCTGACACTAGTGAGGCTCCAGCAGTGCAGGAGATGGTCGGGGTCGAGGTCACACACACACACCCCCCTCCTCGGTCCTCCGGGGCGCTGCCATGGTGTGTGATCGCGAAAGAACCCAGGCACTGGGGCCGGGGGACGGTGGGGTCTCCCTCCTACACCCGCCATGGGGGGGGACGTGCCCACCCGCTGAGCTGCTCGGATTAAGGACGCAAAGGCCCAGCCCCGCCCTACCCGTCACACTCGGGGAGGGGAAGCAGAACCAGCGCCAGCTCCCGTCTGCTCTCCAGCCCCGGCCGGTTCCAGCGTGGGGCTGACACGGGTGAGGAATAGCGCTTCCTCGCCAGCATTTCATCCCCACCTGCAGAGTCCTGCTTCTTCCGGCCCGGAATAGCTCAAGTAGGCTGTGACCTCGGAGAGGCCCCTCGAGAGGCTCTTGAGGCGCCTTGAGAAATTGCACACGCGGCGCTCTGCGTCTGGGCCGGATCTATTATTCATGCATGCATGTTTCAGAGAGCGCAGTAATTTAGAGTCTCTCGGAGAGCACTCTCTGCAGCAACCATAAACCACGTTCCATGTGCTTCGGGGAAAAATTATCTTTCCCTTGCTTAAGCTAGGGGTCACGCGAGACAATCCACACAGATGGAGTGGAGGGGCCAGGAGGCGGCCGGAGGCAGGCCCGGGCCTCTGCAGGGAACCTCCGGGCCCCACGCGGGGCCGCGCCTCCACCCTGGCTGCTCCGGACGACCTTCGGGGCAACGGCCTCCTCCTTACGAAATGAGACTCTGGCCCCGGAGGCCCGGTGGTCACGGGGTCAGCCTTTCCGTCTCACCCCTGCTCCGCGCGACCCACAGCGAGCGGCTCAGCGCCCCCACCGCCGCCTCCGCAGGGCTATGGGTGCCGCCTTCCGTGTTTCAGGACCCAGAAACGGCAAATGCGCAGCACCTGGCATATTGAGCCAAGAATATATGTTATGCGTATATTTATTTCCATCTCCAGAGCCCTCATTTTAAAAAAGGCATAGCTTTTACATCTACAGAGAATGTAATAAATACAGAAGCACAGATTTTCCCGGAGCACGTAGCACCGGGGTGGCAAATTGACAGGCACTAACATATACCCCTCGTACCAAGGGGGTGGAGGTGAAAATAAAGATGAAAACAGGAAACAACATCCACTGGAAACAAGATCAGGAAAAAACACAGGAATTCGGGAGGTCAGGTCGGTGCTGGTCTCCGACTCCACGCTGCTGAGATTATGTGAGAAATCTGGTGTGCTGCGCTCGCTCCCTCCCGCCACAGCACCAGATTCTCATTTCTATTCCCCCCAAAGCTCTGCTCCTCTCCAGAAAATGAATAGCATCATTCTGCACGGAGCAGACGGTGCTGTGCATTAGCTGGGACGCCGCGCCAGCAGCCCCGCGGATGAGGGCTCCCCGCGCCCTCCTGCCGCCCGGCCTGAGCTCTCCAGGGACTCCTCGTTGTCCCTCGGGGCCCGGCCTGCAGTGCCCCCGCTCCTCCCCTGGCCTGGAGGGGTCCCCCGTCCAGCCTCTCCTGGTGTCCACGGTGTCACCGGGCACAGGAGGCCCTGGGTCCCCGCTGTCGCCAGGCCTCCCCAGGGGTGGTCGGGAGAGGGTCCCCCCAGCTCACAGCCTGCCCTGGGGACAGTGACCGTGCCCTGGGGGCCCTGCTGAGGGGCCTGTGTCCGCACAGGTAAGCCATCTGCTGCACAGCACTGTGGCGCTACTAACCGCCACCAAACTGTTCTCCTCTAAATGGTTAGTTTCACGTTGTGTGGATTTCACCTCAATAAAAATAGTAATAACCGTCGTGTAGAGCAGCCTTCTGGAATCTTCAGGCCTGCAAAGCTCTGCACGGCAGCATCTCGGAGGCAGCATCCAGCAGTGCCTCACCCTGCAGGTGACGGAGGGAGCCCCTGGCCCCCCCGGAGAGGCGCACGGTGGGACTCCACCCACCTCCTCCCCTTCCCGCCTTTCCCTGCTGCTTCGGGCAGAGGCTGGGGTTTGGAAGAGGCTGACACCTCCCAGCAGAGGAGGGCTGGGGCTTCCAGGAGAACGGTGGTTGGCCCTGTTCTCATGCCTTGCTTATTGTCCGGGTTGGGGTGGCCCGGGGTGGCCCGGGGTGGCTGCCACACGACAGCTGCCACGGGAGCCCCGCCGCCCTGGGACACACGTCTCCCTCTTTGCCTGAGCGGCCTCAGCCAGGGTTGGGGCTCCGTGTCCTGCAGCTGCTCTGTGGCTTCTCCGGGCAGAGCAGGGGGTGTCAAGGGACCGAGAGGGGAGTCCATCTGAGCCTCCAGAGGCTCTGCACCTGCACTCGGGGAAGGGCGCCCTCAGGGGCAGCAGGGAGGGGCTCCGGGAAGACAGAGGCCCCCCCCCCCGAATCCCGCCAGGGTGCTCCTCGCCGGGGCCTAGCAAGACGGCTTGCCTACTCCCAAAGGAGCCGCAGGTCAGGACTGCCTGTGCCCGGGGGGGCTGCGCCCGGGCCTGGTGAGCGGAGGCCGACAGCCAGGCCCAGAGCAGCCCCGGGCCTGATGAGGCTGAGGCCTGGAGAGCTTCCCACCGAGAGCCAGAGAAGGCCACTCAGCGCGGCCTCCACACCCCATCCGGGGACACATGCTGAGGGGTCAGGCCAGGAGGGACGGGGCCGTGGCCCCTGAGGATACCTTGGGAGACCCGCTGTGCACAGGATCCCAGCAGACAAACGGAGGTGTCAGCAGAGGGAAGGAGGGGAGGAAGGCAATGCGGGCGGGCAGGAGCCGAGACCAAGGCTCTGCAGACAAAGGGCCACAAGGAGTAGACGCCGCCAGGAGGGAAGCGGGGCCACGGGGGGGGGGGGGGGGGGGGGGGGGGGGGGGATTTCACAGGGAGCAGTGTGGTCGGGCTGCCCTTGAGATGACCTCCGGGATCGCCCCAGCATGGAGACAGGATGAGGGTGGTGGGAAGACTAGAAGCAGGGAAGGGCCTCTGGGCCGTGAGGGAGAGGGCAAGGACAGGGGTGTGAGGTGCTGGGAGCCTGGGGCAGCAGGTTCAAGGGGTGGTGGGAGGTGGGGAGAGGGTGCAGGGGGGAAGGTGCAGGGGAGAGGGTGCAGGGGAGGGAGAGGGATGGGGGAGGGGAGACAGGGTGAAGGGGGAGGAGGAGGGATGGGGGAGGGTGCAGGGGAGAAGAGGTCATGGGGAGGAGGGAGAGGGTGCAGGGGGATGGAGAGGGATGGGGGAGGGTATAGGGGAGAAGAAGGCATGGTCGAGGGGGGAGAGGGATGGGGAGGGTGCAGGGGGAAGGGATGCAAGGCAGGAAGAGAAGGGGAGAAGGTAAGGGGCGAGGGGGAGAGGTTCAAGGGGGAGAGTGCAAGGGGAGGGATGGGAGAGGGTACAGGGGAGAAGAGGGCACAGGGGACTGGGAAGAGGGTGCAGCAGGGGAAGAGGTGGCGGCGGGATGGGGGGGCAGGCAGGGAGGGGCTCTCTGCTGTGTGCTTCCAAATGACCTGCTTCCTTGGGGAGGCGACCTGTGCCAGGGCCGGGTCCAGGGTCAACCGAGTGGCAAGGCGGTAACCCGTGTGAGGAGGCTCGTCAGGGTGGCACAGGACCTGGCAGTCTCCCCAGATATCTTGGTTCCCCCCCTCTCCTAATTTCACATTCCTGACCACAGGAGTTCACTGACGTGTGCCGCCCACGCCCACACCGAGTGACCTGAGTCTGTTCTTGTCACAGCTGCACCCCAGGGTACGGCGCAGTGAGCCCCCTGTTTATAACCCCTCCCCTTGAGGGTGGGCAGGACCGTGACTCCTTCCAGCCAGCAGATGTGGTGAAGGCGACGGGATCGGGTTGTGGTTTAGGGCAAAGATGACGAAAGGTTTTCAGGTGTAATAAGATGGCTATTGGGGTTGACTTCGGGTAAATGACCGGCACCCTGAGTGGGCCAGACCTAATCAGAAGAGCCTTCCCAAGAGGTGTGGGCCTCTGCGAGCTCAGAGACCGGAAGCAGTGGAGGCACCTGCTGGTCTTGATGAAGTGAGCTGCTGTCCACTGGGGGCCTGGGGGACCCGGAGCAGACACTGAGGGCAACCCCCCCAGGCGAGCACCAGCGACAAGGAGGGGCGTCAGCCTCCTGTCATGGGGAGCTGAACCCTGATGACAACCGTGTGCTGTCGTAGGAGTCCCCGAATCCAGAAAGGAGCAGGCTGGGCTGAAAGCACGTGGTGGCCTGGGGGACCCGGAGCAGACTGTGGCCTTGGACCCTGGGAGGTAACAGGCGAGTTGTGTTCAGGGCCGAGCTGTGGATTTGCTGCTCGGCCATGGGCGACAGACGGGTCCTAAAGGCTGCCTCCACCACCTCCGCAGTGCGCTTCTCGGATGGAAACGGTCAGAAGCTGGAGGCCAACACCTCCCTGTCTTCACCTCACCTGTGACAATGCGCCCCAGGAAGACCACAGCCCGGACCCGGGCCAGACGGAGCTCTGGCTCCCAGAAGGATTTCAGGGTCAGCAGAGGTGAAGCAGAGGCGAAGAATGCCACCTGCGGGGACGGCCTCCTGGAGGTTCCGAATATTGCTTTTTACTGTAAAATAAATGGTACAACATACAGCGAGTCGAGTCCCGTTTCTTATGTTTTCTTGGGATGAGAAGGGCTTCTCTGAAAGCCAGAGTGTGGGCCCTTTGGGCAGCGGGTGATAACGCACAACACACCAGACTCAGCAAGGTGCTAATCAGCAGCCCTGGAGCAGAGGGAGGTGCAGGGGACGAGAAGGGGTGGGTGGCAGGTGGGCGGGAGGGGGCACCTGCAGAAGAGACCCCGAGGGGACAGGGACGCGGAGGAGGGGACGGCGAGCAGCAGTTTAAGCCTGCAGGTGTGCGGTGGGCCAGGAGCAGGTGCCTGGGAGGCCCGGGGCTTCTCAACCACGGGGCCGGGCCGCAGAGCGGGAAGGAGGGAAGAGAAGTGATGAAATATCAGAAAGGGAGACAGAACGTAAAGACTGCTAACTCTGGGAAACGAACTAGGGGTGTTGGAAGGGGAGGAGGGCGGGGGGTGGGAGTGAATGGGTGACGGGCACTGGGGGTTATTCTGTATGTTAGTAAATTGAACACCAATAAAAAATAAAAAATAAAAAAAAATAAAAAAAAACTGGTGCAGCCCCTTTGGAGAACAGTATGGAGGTTCCTCAAAAAAGTTAAAAATAGATCTACCCTATGATCCAGCAATTGTACTACTAGCTATTCAGCTGAAAGATACAAAAATACAGATTTGAAGGGGTGTATGCACCTCAATGTTTATAGCAGCATTATCAACAATAGCCAAATTATGGAAAGAGCCCAAGTGTCCATCAACTGATGAATGGATAACAAAGATGTGGTACTGGGGTACTTGGGTGGCTCAGTCAGTTAAACATCTGCCTTCAACTCAGGTCATGATCTCAAAGCCCTAGGATTGAGCCCTGCATTGGGGCTCCCTGCTTCTCCCTCTCCCTCTGCTCCTCTCCTTGCTCATATTCTCTCTCTCTCTCAAATAAATAAAATCTTTAAAAAAAGAAAAAAAAAAAAAGAGAAGTGATGAATCCACACTCCAGGAAGTGGCAGGGAGCAGAGCGGTGGGGTCGCCCGGGAGGGGGGAGGTGAGGGGGAGCTTCGGTGCTGGGGCCTGCCCTTGGGCGGCCGGCTGCCCCCGTGGCTCCCGCCAGGACTGAAACCCCAAACCTCGTGGCACAGCACGCACCGCACGGCTGAGGGCGAATCCGAGGCCATGCTTGGCCACCATCCCTCGGGCACTGACTGCCAGACGGCTGGGTCCTTCCCGAGGTCACTCAGCGAACCACAGGCCGGTGGGGCACTGGCCAGGATTGAAGGCTGATGGGAGGGGGGGGGGCCTGGAGGCCGTCTTGCCTGACGTCTCATCAAGGACTCTGAAGGCAGTGAGGAAAACGCCTGAGGTTCGGCATCCTTCCCCAGGTAGCCTCTTTCCCTGGGAGCATCTCCTGGAAGCACCTCCTAGGACAGCGCTCGCTGTCTCTGGGGCTGTCACCCGGGGCCCTGCGTGTGGCAGGGCCCAGTAATGAGCTCCCCACTCTCCTCCTCCTGGGCTTCTGGGGATGGAGTAGCCCCACCTTGTGAACTTCCTTCTGGCTCTTTATCAAAGGCTCAAGAAAGGGAGTCTATTTGCATGTTAAGAGGAGGGAAAAGAACAACCATTTTAAAAGATAAGAGTTGGAATTTATAAGCCTTTACAAACTGCTATTTCTTTCACTGGGGAGAAAATAAAAAGTGGGAGATAGTAAGGAGAGGCAGTGGTGTTGCAGATAACATCATTTGGAGGATTTTTGAAACCTGGTATAATTTATCATTATATAAGATGCTTTGGTCCGCAAGATCAAAAGCAACTGACGTTATCTATCTACATGCAGCCAGTTGAATTGCTCTTCAGAATCCCAGACAAACATTTCATTAGTCACCATTCATCAGTAAATTGGGATGAAACGCCAAAACGCTTCTTTCAAAAAGCTGGATTGCATTTCCTACATATGGTGCTTTAAAAAATAATCATTCATATTGCACTTTTCTTTCAAGTGTTCAAACTATGCTGCTTTACAAATATTTGCTTAGTCTCCATGACCCTCTTTTTCAGTCACAAGTACTATTCTCTTCATTTCTGAGGCCGGGGGAGGAGACACAAACTATTCCACTACATGGAGCCAGTCTGCTTTTATCCAGGAAAGCCATGATTTCAGGAAAAATGCGGTTGAATCCAGTCAGGCAACCTCCGTGCCACTTTTTGTGTGAAGCTGGCAGATGTTTGACCAAAATGACCAAGGAACATCCCTCCTAAACATAAGCACGGGTTAGGACGGAGTTGGCGGGGGAGGTGTTGGTTCCTTAGGAAGTCCTGGGCCGTGTGCTGGGGATTCAAGGAGCAATGTAATCCGGAAAGTGGGAAAGTGCCGAGGACGGGGTGGGGGCTGGCAGGGACGAGCCTGGAGCCTCAGCGCCCTCCTTCCACCCCAACTGGAAACATGGGGCGACCTGCCGCCGCTGGGGCTGGCTTTCCCCAGCTGTGTCATCCTAACCCAACTGAGGGTTTCTGCCGGCAGTTGAGATGAAGAAGCTACCACAGACCAATGCTTCATCTACAACAAGTAGAAAAGTCAGATTTCTTTTCTTTCTTTCTTTTTTTTTTTTTGATTAAAGTGAGTTGGAAGACACCAGAGGACCGACATAGAGCCAAGACTTGAGACGGGAAGATTCCAGAGATGGGAGAGAGTCTGATAAACCTGCTAGGCTCCAGCCAGGACCCTCTGGAGTCAGCAAAGTGCTGATCCCATGAGTTCCTGGTGCTTGCAGGGACAGTAGGAGCCAGGAGCCCGGAAGAAAGGCAGGTGCCGGGGGTCTGTCCTAAATGTGCAGCTTCCCCGGAGGCATTGGCTGCATCCTGAGAGCAAACAGGAAGATGCTGAGAAGCTGAGCACAAAACCCTGCAGTTGTTGGTTTGGAGCACTGGAAGTTTTGGTGTCTTGGGGCTTAAGTGGAGTTGAGGAGATGAATGGACTTCAGCAGATAGTTTAGGGTTTCAGTTGGAAACCTTGGGGAGGGGGACTTCCTAGAAGAAAGGTGAACAAGAGCACTGTGGATCCTTACAAAGCCGCATCTAAAGAAGTGAGCAGGTGAGGAAGCCGCCCTGCATCCTACTCAGGAAGGACGTCAGCCCGTGGTCAGGGGCCCCGTCTGGACAGCTCTGGAGGAAGACAACCTCATCCAGAGCCTCTGCGACTTGTCGTTCAAGATAGCCAGCATTTCCTGAAGGTTTACCAGACGTAACCAAGAAGGGGAACCAAGAAGAAAAGGACAATGGGGAAAGACCCCAGACAGTCCATTTATCGGAGTCATAATACATGGCCTTTAAAATACCATCGATTAACAAGTTGAAGCAAAGATGAGGAATTTAATCAGAAAATCCATAAAAAAGAACCAATAAATAATTTTAGCATTAAAGTGTTCAATAATTGAAACTAAGTTTCAATTAAGTAAAGTTGAGTTTAAAACCTGGAAGAGAGGATTAGATTACCAGACAATGGGTAGTAGAAAATACCCAGACTCACGAGCAGAGGAGGAAAGCAGAGAACAAGAGGAGAGACGTGGAAGGTGGGGAAGTAATGATGCAAGTGCAGCGTCCGGGGGAGAAGTGAGCGCGAACACGGCCCAGGAGCCTCTGAAGAGACATTGCTGAGGATTTTCCAAAAGGGACGATGGAACCCCTGCCACAGACAGAAAAGCTCTGTGGACCCCATGCAGCACAGGCATGAAGTGAACCATGCCTGACACATCCTAAGGAAACTGCTGAAACCCGAAAACAAAGAGGGAAATCATAGAAATGGTCAGAGAAAAAGTAATCATGACCTTCAAAGGAGGAACAAAAATCTTGAAAGTTGACATTTGCACAGAAGCAATGGGAGCTAGAAGACAACAGAATGACGCCTTTAAGATGCTGGAAGGATGAAACCGAAGCCTGAGCTATATCCAGAGAAAATGTCCTTCACAAGTGAAAGCAAAACAAACACATTTCCATCATAAGCAAAAGCTGAGAGATTTTGTTGCCAGCAAATATACACAAAAAGAAAAAAAAAATTTAAGAATTTTTTAGGGAGAATTCTTTAGGAAGAAAGAAAATAAGACCAAAGACAAACACAGAAATCTAGTGAGGAATAAAAGCAAGAGAAATAAGGAACGGGAAATAGGGAGGTAATTACAAAGAAATATTAACTGGACAATAATAATAATATCTGATGTGGTCTGAAGTACGTGGAAACTAAAAATGCATAACAATAATAACACGGAGAGAAATAAATGAATTTGTCTCCCAAGGTTGTATCATTGGCTAAGGGGTGATGGTAGTAGGATTAATTTCCATTAGACTGTTATTAATCAAAGATGCATATTAAAATCTTCAATGTGTAATTCTAGTCTTTTTTTTTTATGATAGTCACAGAGAGAGAGAGAGAGAGAGGCAGAGACATAGGCAGAGGGAGAAGCAGGCTCCATGCACCGGGAGCCCGACGTGGGATTCGATCCCGGGTCTCCAGGATCGCGCCCTGGGCCAAAGGCAGGCGCTAAACCGCTGCGCCACCCAGGGATCCCCTAATTCTAGTCTCTTAAAGAAAAAGGAAAATTTATAAAATGTATAAGATGATACCTGTAAATTTTTTTTTAAAAAATTAGTTAAATCTGGGGATCCCTGGGTGGCTCAGCGGTTTAGCGCCTGCCTTTGGCCCAGGGCATGATCCTGGAGTCCCAGGATCAAGTCCCACATCAGGCTCCCGGCGTGGAGCCTGCTTCTCCTTCCGCCTGTGTCTCTGCCTCTCTCTCTCTCTCTCTCTCTCTCTCATAAATAAATAAATAAATCTTTAAAAAAAATTAGTTAAATCTAAAAGAAGGTAACGTAGAAAAAAGGAATTATTACCTTTCCTTTAGTGATTCTGCTCCTGAGGGTATATTCCAGAGAAACGTGCACACATTGTTCATAATAACCCAAGCTGGAAACTGCTTATCAAGAGTAGAATAGATAAACATCGTGGTATATTTATGACATGGGACACCACAGAGCAATACTGAAATCAACCTATTGCCACACGCGAGAGTATCTGTGAACACCACATGCACAATTGTGTGAAAGAAACCAGACACAGCAAAGAAGCAACCTAACATATGGGGATGAGTGTCAGATGGTGTGCTGACATGGAGGGTGTGTGCAGTTTCTTGGATGATGGTGTTTTCTACATCTTGAACTGGGTAGTGTTTACACCGGTGCACTCACTTGGTAAAAACTCATTGAACTGTAAGCAACCAACAAAACCAAAAGGCAACCTTCAGAATGGGAGAAGATATTTGCAGATGACGTATCTGATCCAGGGTTAGTATCTAAGATATATAAAGAACGTATACCACTGAACACCCAAAAAACAAATAATCCAATTTTTAAAAAATGGGTGGAAGTTGTGAACAGACACTTCCCCCAAGGAAGACATAGAAATGGCCAACAGACACATGAAAAGATGCTCAATATCACTCACGATCAAGGAAATGCCAATCAAAACTACAATGAGATATCACCCCATACCTGTCAGAATGGCTAAAATCAACAAAACAACAAACAACAGGGATGTGGAGAAATGGGAACCCTCACGCACTGTGGGTGGGAATGCAAACTGGAGCAGCCACTCTGGAAAACAGTATGGAGGGTCCTCAAAAAGTTAAATACGGAGCTACCCTAAGATCCAGCAATCACACTACTAGATACCCAAAGAACAGAAAAATACTGATTTAAAAGGATACATGCACCCCTGAACGCTTACCGCAGCATTATCTACAAAGACGTGGAAGCAGCCCAAGTGTCCATCGACCGATGAACAGATAAAGAAGATGTGGGGTGTATACAATGAAATATCCTTCAGCCATCAGAAAGAATGAAATCTGGCCATTTGCAATGACATGGTTGGAGCTGGAACATATAATGGTAAGTGATATCAGACAGAGAGAGACAAACACCATAGGATCCCACTCAGGTGTGGAATTTAATAAACGAAACAAATGAGCAAAGGGGAGGAAAAAAGGACAAAGCAAAAAACAGACTTTTAATTATTAAGAACAAACTGGTGGTCACCAAAGGGGAGGCTCGTGGGGATTCGGGTAAGACAAGTGAAGAGGATTGAGAATACGCTCATCATGAGGAGCCCCGAGTATAAAAGTGTTGACTCACTACAGTGTGTGCCTGAAACTAATATAACGCGGTATGCTAACCACACTGGAATGAAAATAATAATAAAAAAAAATAGACCTGACAGGTCATTGCCATTCTGGCGAACACAATCTTGCTTTCTGGAGCTATAGATAGGACGGGCACTCGATTACGTAGAGGGGCTCTCGGCTCGTCGACTCGGGGATTGTGCTTCAGAAGTCACGGGGGCCGCCTAGCTGAGCGGCTGAAGAGGGAAACACTCCTGTCAGACTTTGGGATGGGTCACCGGTACTGCTCTGAAGGTTCCCCAATCATCCTCTGGTCTAGCTTTTGCCCTAATTCTGCAGACACACGTAGAGAAGGAGATACTTGTATGCAGAACCTGCAGGGCTTTCTGTCCTACAATTTCCCCTCATTTACACGTATCTTTCTGGTGAAATGCATTTCTATAGGCCTGTATCTGTTGTCCTAAAAAAAAAAAACAATAAACAAAAAACCCAACGTATTAGAAATGGGAGAGCATGGGGAAAATAATCTCTCTTGCTTTATGTGTACAGTTCTGGTGGTTCACAAACCTCTTGCACGCATGACTTCACTTGATTCGTATCATCATCTTTGCTACGTGCCAGGTGATTTGCCAAGACCACGCAGCCGGTCAGGGTCACACCAGGACTTGAACCCAGGACTTCTGACCTTAAATTTGCTGTGCTTCATAACCTGAGCCATCCATTACAGTATCACCCAAGAATTAAATGTTAAAAAAATCCCAAATAAGTGATCGGATATTAATTAATTAATTAATTAGCTAACTAAACAAACAGAAGCCTCATCAAGCTGTATATTCATAATCTGTGCACTTCTTCATCTGCGTTGTCCTTCAATAGACAATAATGAAAATCAGAGGGGGCTCCCTGACTGTTGTCCGCATGCACCTAACTCAGTCCCCAGAGGCGAGACTCCCATCTGCCCCAGGAATTTCTGTAACCCAGATCTCCTCTTTCCCTGCGCTGCACATTGGTGTTCCTTCTGTAGAGGACTTCACGTTAAACTTCAAGCCTGGAGGCACCCGGGTGGCTCAGCGTCTGCCTTCAGCTCAGGGCGCAACCCTGGGGTCTCGGGATCGAGTCCCACATCGGGCTCCCTGCATGGAGCCTGCTTCTCCCTCTGCCTGGGTCTCTGCTTCTCTCTCTGTGTCTCTCATGAATAAATAAATAAACCCTTTAAAAAAATTTAAAAAAGACTTCAAGCCTGGGCAATTTTTTAATCATTTATTTGGGTCCTCAATTCCTAAAACATCTCTGAATACTGAGTTTCACACCAATCCCAACTCCTCTGTAGCCCGTGGACAAACCTCCCCAACCCCATCTACAGCCCCTGCTCTTAAGAGCCCTGACGTAGCTCTGACCCCCTCTCCCCTACGTCTGCAGCGAGGCATTCACACCGCTGTCCCCCCACGGCCTGTTCGCTCCGTGGTGTCGTGAAAACAGCCCAGAGTCACTGTGGAAGGGCATATCCTTGAGCTTATCTTCTGTACATCACCATTATTCAATTCAATGGGAAATTGTTGTTAACTGCTAACAGAGATGAGTAAATCTCTGTTCGTGTCCCTGAGGATATTACAGTCAATTTCGGACACCGGCAGACAAAACACAGCATGTTGAGCGTTACGGTAAGGCGCCACGCGAGGAGAGAAAAGGCGCATCCAACCAGTGGTGACTTTCCTAAGAATGTGGAGCTCGGGCTGAGTCCTGTGGAATAAGAACATATCGTACGGGCAACGAGAAGGTGCAAGAGCATTTCAGGCGCACAGAATTGCAAGAGCTAGGCCATGGCTGGCGCCAGCACATTCATCTCTCGCGGGGACTTTTCTGTCCCGTTACCCTGGACGCAGACAGTGGCGACCTGTGCTTTGGCTTTGCCAAAACCGACCACCAAACACAGAACCAGCAAAAATGTGTGTCACCAGGGCTCGCAGGATGATGTCCATCGGCCTCAACTTTCCCATAAGAGCAACTGCTTTAGTGTCTGTTCTGGCATCACGGCCGGGCCTGGAGATCTGACCCAGAGGACCTGAGGACCCGCTGTCCACCCCTCTAGGAGGCAGGGGACAGTGGTGTGCTGACGGTTGTCTGACGCCTGGATGTCCACAGAAACTGATGTGCGCACATACACATGCACGCACGCACGTTAGTAAGATTGCGATAAGGGATGTGTTGCACAATATTTACAAATAATGATATATACATAATTATTATACATGTGTAGAGAAAAATGGATTCTCACAAAAGGCTTCTCTTCATCCCCCCCCCCCCCCAAACTCTTAAGCCAGAGCCAAGCTGCGGTTTGCCATCCCCAAGTGAACACGATTACAGCACGTGTGTTCCTGTGGGTGATGCACACCACACAAGACGGGAGTGAAGCCATGACCGACTCCGTCGTCAGTGACGTGTGGCCTCTTTGTCGAATCAGATTACGGTCCGCGGACCCGAGAAGACTTTTTTCCTCCAGGGTTTCACTTCTCATGAAGCAATGACTGCAGCCCCAACCCCACCTTTACGTTCACTCTGCTTTACTAGCATTTTTCAGCGTCTCAGATCTAGACCATTGATGGCACAATGAATGCCTCCACCTCGACTCGTGGCGTGTGAAGCCGCTCCCGCCGCGGTGGACCTCAGGGGCCAGCGTAGCTCCACCGAATGCGGAGCCGGGGAGAGGCAGGCAGCAGCCTGACACACCGCGGACACGGCGTCGGGTGCAGCAGATGCCGAAGAGCTCAGGGGGGAGAGAGTAGAGGACCGAGCAGAATAAGTAGGATGTATGGAGAATTTTTTTTTTTAATGATCTTTTTTTTTTAAGATTTTATTTATTTTTTCACATGAGACACACACAGAGAGAGGCAGAGACAGGCAGAAGGAGAAGCAGGCTCCATGCAGGGAGCCCGACGCAGGACTCGATCCCGGGACCCTGGGGTCACACCCTGGGCCGAAGGCAGACTCCAAACTGCTGAGCCACCCAGGGATCCCCGGACGTACGGAGTTTTGAGATGCATTGTTCTTGTATTATTTTTGTTTTTGAATATGATTTATTTGATTGTAAGCTTCTATGATTTCATTTTTCATGATGACTGCTTTTAACGACGGGCTCATGAAATGCCTGCAAGTTTACGAATCGATTCTCAGGCGGTGGTCAACCCGCCTCCAGCACACGACTTCGCAGATTTCGTTGGAGACGCTCTCTCTTCGCCGTAACCTGCTGAGGAACGTTTTCTGATCCGACTTCTCAGCAAGATCTCTAAGTATAAAGAGATCTGCAAAAACATCACACATGAAGCAGGCGGCCGCCTCCTAGCGCTGAGCCCATCTCTGCTTCCCCAACGTTACTTCACAGACGCAGGAAAAAGGTGGGGATTCCGCATGACCGACCAGAGGCAGCACCACGCGGGCCACACAGACTGCACGTGAATAATCACGGAAAGAGGTGCATTGTTTACCCATTAGTTCGCAAGTTTGAGGCCATGGAACTTTTGCTCTCTGTCTGAAACATCATTTCGAACTCCCGGATTTCACTGTGTTTCGATTTCTGAGCATAATGACTTCCAAACACTTCAATGTATAATTTCCTTGGCAACAGAAACATATGCGCACACACGTGTGCGTGCAAAACGAACGACAGGTGAACAAGGTGAACAAGGCTCACACGTGCCCGTGGCTGAGGCTTTCCCCTTGAAGAGCTCGTAAAGAAGACGAGGGAGCGCTCAGCGGTGCAAAGGCAGCCTGTCTCTGGCCAGGGTCCCCGTCTGTGCCCCTCGATTGGTGCTCTGGAGGCACCGCGGCCAGGGCCCAGGGCGTGGGGCGACCCCCGGATGGCCCCGCGCCTCCTCCCGGGCACAGGCTGGCGGTCCAAGTGGGGAACCCGTGAGACCACGGCCGACCGACAGACTCCACTCCCCATGGCGGCTGCAGAGGGACAACTGGCCGGAGCCAACATGGAAACAAAAGCAGGGTGACGCCATCCGAGTTCCCAGGCCGTATCCGTATCTGGCTGCTGAGTCCTACGGGTTCCCCACGTGGGAGAACCTGAACTTCTGGGAAGACGAAGGGGCTTCAGACTTTCTCGTGGGCACAGACCACCTACTGTCACTTGCTTATCCCGGTGAGCCCAGCTACCCCGAGCCCCCCGCGTCCCCCGGATCGGCAGGGCTTACTGACAGCCGTGCACTAGAAGAGCGATGCTGGGCAACGGTCCCCTCTGTGCCATCGCCATCTGGGGGGCTCTCAGCGGCACGGCATTCGCTCATGGGCAGCGCTGCCGGACACACCGTGTCCCCGTGTATCTGTCTGACCAACAGGCTGAGCTTCTCAAGAACAAGTACCCGCCTTTCTCATCAGTGTTTCTGGCATCCAGCTGATTGCTTGGCACAGATCATTCCTCCAACAAATAAAATCATAAACAGATTTTTTTTTTTTAAAACAGATACTGTAGTGGCACATTTGCTTATATGCAGTTACGTTCTCACAGTATATTGACAGGCACAAAGATGGTCATTCTGCCAGTCCCCCCACCGTACGACATGTAAGGTGGGTCAGTTTTCATGGTCGTGAGCATCCATTTTATGGCATTCTTCTGTGGGCATGTTGTTGGATCGTTGTACATGGGTAAAATTTCTAGAAACACAATGCATGTGTCAAAGCAGAGATATATGCTGAGACTTTTGATATCTGGCTGCATAACTGGCCTCTGAGAGTTTGTGACATATTTGCAGTTAAATGTGGCCGTTCACGGGCCCCTGGGGGGTCAGTGGGCTAAGCATCTGCTTTCAGCTCAGGTCACCGTTGGTCCTGGGGCCCTGGGATGGAGCCCCAAGCCAGCTCCCCACTCAGTGGGGAGTTGGTTCCTGCATTTGCTCCTCACTTGCTCTCCCTTTCTCTCTCTCAAATAAGCAAATATCTTTTTTTGAAAATGTGGCCATTCGTTTATTGAAATATTTTAGTTCATTTTCTGCTACTGATTTTTAAAGCCAAGAGCACTCTTGTAAGGCACCAACCTGCTAAACCGGGCCTCTTCTTGTGCATCTGCTCCTCTTCCCCTCCGACCACCCTTCTCGCCTCCCCCGACGATCCTCATTAGCACAGCTTCCTACGGTTCGTCTCATGGTCAGGAACGAGTACTCCCTGCTATGTGTTCATTGAAATTATTTATTCTTTGACGAACTCCAGAAATACTTTGAATTTTTTCACCCAGTTGGAATTTTTCATGAAAGACACTTACACTCATACATTAATGTGGAGAGGAATTGCATCTTCACGGCACTCTGTGCCGTCTCCAGAGCTCGGAGCGCCACCCCGCTAGCCGGGGGGTTGTTTTGTGCATCGAGTTAGCCTGTGATGTCTTCCACGGCTGGAACTTTATTCTCGTGTATTTTACGTTGGTCCAGTTCCCCATCTGATGTCACTGACGTCACTTCCTCCCCTGAAACACCTGTTTTATAATCTCTTCTTGTAGGGTCAAGCTCCTCGAGGGAAGTCCCTTCCACTTTTCCTTCTTTGTCTTGTGTTCATTTTCCAAGAATACGCTGACTTGATGTGAATGTGAGGTTGACAGGATTTTCTTTTTTTTTTTCTTTCACTGTTTTTAAAACACTTCCATTGTTTTCTGGCTTTTTTTTTTTTTTTTTGGATCCTCTTGAGAAGTCTATTATCAACGTGAATGTAGAGTTCCTTGTGTGGATTTCTACCAAGAAATTGTCAATGGGGATTCCCTGGGCTTCTCGTATAAGTGCTTATAGTTTTCACCAAATTCATGAAACTCCTGGCCATAGTTTCCTCAAATAATTTGTCCCTCCTCGCACCATCTGGTTTGTTGGTTTTTCTATTTCTCTCCACAATTCATTCAGATCATTTGGATCGCCATGTTTTATTTTTTATTTTTCATATTTTATTTATTTATTCATGAGAGACACAGAGAGAGAAGCAGAGACCCAGGCAGAGGGAGAAGCAGGCTCCATGCAGGGAGCCCAATGCGGGACTCGATACCGGGACTCCAGGATCGTGCCCTGAGCTGAAGGCAGGCGCTAAACCGCTGAGCCACCCAGGGGCCCCGGTCGCCATGTTTTAAATTAATTACTTTTTTCTTCTGCAACATATAATCTGCTGCCATCTCGGATTGTGTGTGTGTGTGTGTGTGTGTGTGTGTGTGTGCGTGTTTTCCAAATTAGATATTGCCCTTTTCATCTCTAAAAGTTCTATTTGATAATTTTCACTTTAATTTTTATTATGATAAAATAGTCATAGCATCGAATTTATAATTTTAACCATTGTTAGGTGCACAGCTCAGTGACAGTAAGCTCATTCACATTATTGTGCAACCATCCCGATCATCCATCTCCAGAACTTTCTCAGGTTTCCAAACTGAAGCGGTGTCCCCAGGAAACACCAACTCCTGACTTCCCCCTCCAGCCCCTGGCTCCCACCATCCACTTTCTGCTTCTATGGACCTGACTCCTCCAGGGACTTATGATGCCCGGAATCATCCAGTGTTTGTCCTTTTATGTCTGGCTTATTTCACTTAGCATAACATCCTCGAGATTCATCCGTGCTGTGGCAGGTGTCAGAATGTCCCTCCATTTCCCACTGTGTGGATGGACCACATTTTGTTAACTGACTCATCCACAGGTGGACACTCAGGTTGTGTCTACCTTTTGTCCATTGTGAACAATGCTGCTATGAACGTAGGTGTAAAAATATCTGTTTAAGTCTCTGCTTTCAATTCTTCTGGGCGTTTACTCCAAAGTGGAATCTCAGGATCATATGGTAATTTCATGTTTAAGTTTTTGAGGAATTGCCAGACTGTTTCCTACAGAGGTGCACTACTTTACATCCCATAGCAGTGCACAAGGGCTCCAACTTACCCCACACCCTCTGTGACACTTGTGATTTTCCTTTGAACAGGTGTGAAGTGGTGTCTCATTGTGGTTTTCATTGGTGCTTCTCTGATGAAGAGTGATGTTGAGCATCTTTGCCTATTGGCTGTTCCTGGATCTCTTTTGGAGAAATGTCTATTCAGGTGCTTTGCCTAATTTTTAATTGTGTCATTTCTGTCTTATTGTTGAATTCTAAAGTTCTTTATATATTCTCATTATTAATCCTTTATCAGATACGTGATTTGCAAATATTTTTTTCCCATTTGGTGAGTTTACTTTTTTGGTGGTACTGTCTTTTGATGCACAAATGATTATTTTTTAAGGCTTATGCTTATTCCCTCATTATGTCTGTGTCTTCATTTAAATACTGGGGTGTATTTATAATGTTTATAATAGCTTTTTTATGTCTGTGTTTGCTAATTTCAGCATATCTGTTACTTCTTGATCTGTTTTTATTGACCCATTTCCTCTTGGATATGTTCAACCATTTGTAGCAACTCTACCTGCCTCATAATATCCAATTGGCTGCCAGGCACTGTGAACACTACGTTGTTGAGAGTTTGGCTTTGATTTTCTTCCTTTGAAGAATATTTGGCTTAGCAGGTGTCTGGGTTCTGTTAAGATCAGTTTAATCCCTCAAGGCTTGTTTGTAAGTATTATTATGGCAGGCATAGAACACCCTTCGCCTTAGGTTCAATTTTGCCAAACTGGAGGAAAGAGTTGACCATTTTAGTGTTTTTACTGACTGCTGTATTCTGAATGTTTGTTTTGTCCCGAAATTCACTTGTTGAAATCCTAACCTCTGATGCAATGGTATTAGGAGGTGGGGCCTCTGGGGGGGGTGATTAGGTGGTGAGGGTGGAGCCCTGTGAATGGGGTTGGGGGTCTTATGAAAGAGACTCCAGGGAGGTCCCTACCCCTCTGCCATGTGAAGACACAGCAGGAAGTCTGTCCCAGTCAGCCTGTAAGAGGGCCTTCACCAAATACCAAATCTGCTGGCGCCTAGATCTTTAACTTCCCGCCTCCAGAACTGTGAGAAATGAATGTCTGTTGTTGAAGTGGTCCCGTTTAGGGCCCTGTATTACAGTCCGAGTTGGTCACAGCATCATCTTACAGAGGATAAAGTAATGTTCTTAGGAGGAAATGTCTCTTGGGATCAGCTAAATAATTTTTAGAGAACGGTTCAAAATACAAGTGCATGGCTTCCTTGTTCAAAAATTAAGTATTTCAAGACAGTGAAAGCAGAGCATTAGGCCAAGTGTGAGGCCTTCTTGAGAGCAGACCGTATGTGACTGGTTGGACCGCGTGCCCATGTGTCCGGCACAAGGACACAAGGTTCCAATCATGGTGAGCTAGGACTGCTCCGACACTGAGTAGAATTTTTGATCGTGGGCTCCCTGCCTTGCGACATAATAGGCTTAACTAAGATTTTCTTAGTTTTGCTGTTCTCAGTGTTCTGTCCTTGCACATAAGCTGGAGCCAAGGACAATAACATAACCCCTGGGGGAAGAGCTCGCAGGAGCATCACATGTCCCAGCTGGATGCAGAGGAGCCCTGAGGAAGAGGGCTGACCTTGACCCCTGTCCGCTCTAGTGGAGGTGCTGAGCGCCTCCAGGTAACCGCCAGCTGTGCGGGGCTCATCCTGTCCTGGAGAAGCAGCTGGAGGCTGTCTCTGTTTGGGTGACAGCGGGGCTCTGAAGGCTCATGCCTCCCTGACTAGGACAGGCTCCGTGTGCCGGCTGGCCTCGGGGGTCTTCTGGGTTGGGGGAGGCCTGACAGCCACAGAGCTGAGCCTCAGCCGAGCTGCTGTCGGTGGGGAGCGGGAATCCTCAGCTGGCAGGGGACAGGCAGGGGACAGGCAGGGGACAGGCAGGGCATGCCGGCTCAGTGGCCAGACTGTCTTGACAGTCAGCCCTGGGGGAGATGCAGTCACAGCCTCTGCAGCCCAGGAACCTGAGAATATTCTTTTGTAAAAACTGTCACCAGCCTGCAGACATTCTCTGTAGGAGGGAGTGCACGTAGCGCACACACACACACACACACACACACACATTCCGGAGGACTTGCTCTCGCACACGTGCATTGACATGCACAGAATTACAGATGCCGGTGCACAATCCCACATGGAAGGGCTCCTCTTCGAAACAATACCTAGCTAGCTGTCCCTGATGCAAGAGGAACACAATGTGTGACTCCCAAACAAAGACTGACTGCATCAATATGGCCACACTAGATGAGCGCTCCCCCATTCTTATAGATGGCTGCTGGAGCCATATTTTAGAATGCATGCCGTGCTCTCTTTAAGACGGACCCTGGACGTTGCATCCGTGCAGCACTGTGTGCTCGGTGCTTCAGAACGCGAAGTCGCGTGTCTGTCCAGGAAAGAAGCAGCTTCCCTGCTGCAGCTGTGCCACGCGGATCCTTCGGGAGCCAGCGCGCAGTCGGCCCCTCCCAGGGCTCCACCACCACTCGGTGCTCAGTCCTAGCACATGACTCAACCCGGAAATACGGGTGTGGGCTACACGTGGCCCGAGGCCTGCTGGGGACTGTAGTCCCACGACCCTCCGCATGGGCAAGAAGCAGCCCTGGGGCAGTGCGTGCTGGGGATTGTAGTACCACGAGCTTCCCTCGAAGGGCAGGAAGGGCTCTGGAGCAGTGCATGCTGGGGACTGAAGTCCTCGGTGGGCACCATCTTTCAAGGAGAGTGAGCAAGGTGCAGGGCTGGAGAAGATGCCCCTCTGGTCTCGCAGAGCTGCCACAGCTGCAAGTTTCCATCTGAAATACACCTTGAGCTCTGGCTGCACATCCAGGAAGGTGATTTCATGAACCCTTGGGAGGGCAAGTGGAGCCAAGGTTCATACATAACCACGCAGCAGTGCCAAGAACCAAGCCCGGAGGCCTGGGTTCTCCATGGGGAGTGATGATCCAAAAATAAAAAATAAATGGAAGAAAAATGAGAAGAATAAGAGTACCAGCAGGGGACCCAAGAAGACACTGCTGAACAGAGAAAGGAGGTCCTCAGCCTGGGGACCCAGGGGACAGCAGACCTCTCAAGACCGTTGACGTCTGAACCCAAAATACAGATATTTAGAAAACTGGGGTGCTCTTCTCAATGGAAGCTGCCTGCAGGAAGTGGTGGCACAGTCCCCTTCTGAGGGTGTTCATAGCAGGAACTCCAGCATGTGCTGCGTGACCTCCCAGGGCACCCGTGAGGCAGACACCATCACTTCTCTGTGGTTAGATGACGAAGCTCCAGGTCAGAAAGGGGAAGTGACTTTCCCGAAGCTTCGTGGCCAGTGAGAAGCACAGATCTGAACCCAGGCTGTTCCCTGGGCCCGCTCCCCCAGCACCGGTCCAGACGGATGAACAGGCAGTCAGCCAAGAGGAGAGCTGGTTCAAGGAGGGAAAAGCTGCAGTGAAACGCAAATTTAAATACCAGAATTAAAATCTGCCTTGGAAGTGATGAGGACAAAAATCAGCTTGGATTAACTAATATCATAATAAATTGAGAACCAATTTCTTGAAGTGAAATACAAGAAAAACTCCTGGAACAGTCTTTCCAGAAAACAGAACTTACCACCAGTTTCAGAAGTCTGGTTGAGTGTCATTAAAAAGTATCTATTCTTGGGAAATTTCCTGGAGGGGAAAATATATCAAAATATTATATTAAGGATCTCTTTGGTATGAGATTGAGAATATTTTAATTTTTTTAATGTGTCTGAAGTTTTAGCATCCTCTAGGGTGTGTGTTTCTTTAAACACACAGGGATGTCCTTTGAAAAGATGACCTGTTCTGTGAGGTTGGAGAGAAGTGTCTGGTGTTAGCGCCCCGTCCTCCCCTGTGCCTTCCCCTGGGTCCCCCCGGAGCCCAGGCCTCTACTCTGGCAGCTGTAGCTCTCGGGCGTGTCAGGATCCGGTACCCGTGTGGACTCGGCTCTCACCCCCACTCGGCCTCTTGTCCCCGATTCCCTGGGGCCTGCGAGTGACAGGGAGAGCCCTGAGGGCTCGCTCAGCACAGGCTAGTGGCAGCTGCCCAGTGCCTCTGGTACACACAACCCCCCCTCCCCCCGCCCGGTAGTGAGTGCTCTGCAAACACGATGCAAGAGGAGCTAGCCTTCCAGGGCCGCCTTCCGTGCTGGCCTCTGGGAGAAAGTCCGCTTGCTGTCCCGGAGCGGCAATGGCTTTGCCCAGGCCGCACTGTGGTTTAGCTGCCCGTCCAGAATCCGCTCCCTCCGTGCAAGGCCCCGGGATCGGCGTCACGTGTCCCGTCCTCCGCTGGAGATGGATTGGCTCACCCATTGATTGTCGGTGCAGGGCCACCTCCTCCGGGGACCTGGGCCGGCTTCTGGCTCGGTCTGTGCGGGGCCTGGGTCTGCCGCTTGCTCCCACGAGACCCGGTGAGTCCTGAGCTTCTGTGGACCCCTGTTCGTGGCTGCAACCGGCTGATCTCCGTGTCTGCCTCGTGGGTTCCCGCCAGAGTCTAACAGTGGGGGCGCTGGGCGGCCCTGTGTGAGGGTCCCAGGTGGCCTATCACTCGTAATAGAGCAGAGCACCCTCCGTAGGGAGTCAGGTGGGGGTCCCACTTCACCAGAGGGAGCTTCGGGCCACGCGTCACTGCCGCTGCCTGGTCCTGCCCCCCGGGCTCCGTGACAGCACTGCCCCTGCGCCCTGCAGGAATGGTCACGGCCTTCTTAGCATTCTGACGGGGTGTCCAGGGCTGTAGGCACCGAGGTGGCTCCTTGACAGAGCCCCAGAGAAACAATGAGAGCACTACTGAGCTCCCTACACCCTCTGAACACATGGTCACCTTCCGTCTGACGCGGGGGGAGGCAGACACATCGTCTTTTCTGAAGCAGCATCTAAGGCAGATCAGAGAGGACACAGCAGCCTCAACGCATAAGCAAGAGAGATGTCCCACATGGCTGGGCTCTGCCCTGGAAGGGGCCGAGCGGCAGACTTTTCTAGAAGCTTCCCTGGGTGTGAGGTTCTGAGAGGAGCAGGTGGGCAGGAGAGGGAGTCTCCAGCCTCCAGCTCCACGGGACAGGGAGCCTGTGAGAAAAGACAGGCAGAGGCAAGGGAACGAGGGGTAAGGAGAGGCAGGATGGCAAACCGAAGGGAAGGAAACACCCGCCTCATTCACAGCATGAACAGGACCGGGAGTCCTTGGCCAGGAGAGGAGAGAGCAGGACAGGAGCAGGTCAGGGTCTGTGGGTCAGGAGCAGCTGAGCTGTGCTCCTGGGCCAGCGTCAGGTGTACACCTGCAGGATATGGGTGCAGGGCAGCTGCGTAGATGGGGTGGGGGTCCCCCACAGGATATGGAGGTAGGCAGCTGCATAGATGGGGTGGGGGTCCCCTGTAGGATATGGAGCTAGGCAGCTGCATACATGGGGTGGGGGGTCCCCTGCAGGATATGGAGTTGGGCAGCTGCATACATGAGGTAGGGGGTCCCCTGCAGGATATGGAGTTGGGGTGGCTGCATAGATGGGGTGGGGGGTACCCTGCAGGATATGGAGCTGGGGCGGCTGCATAGATGGGGTGGGGGTCCCCCGCAGGATATGGAGGTAGGCAGCTGCATAGACGGGGTGGGGGTCCCCCGCAGGATATGGAGCTGGGCAGCTGCTGGTCTGGGGTCACCAGCACTGCCTCCCCCTTCATCCCAGCAGCCATCCACCCCTCTCCTGGATAAGCACAAGGCTGTGTCAACACCACAACTTCTATTTCTGGCGTTTGTCTCCGTGGCTTCCCTTGCAGAGCTCCCTGCCAGGTCTCCAAGGAGGTGAGTCAGGCAGTGTGAATCCTGGATGCTTCACTCCCCGCTAAGCCCCAGACTCCAGGATGAGCCTCAGGGTTCTGTGTGTTCCTTGCTTTTTTAGGTCTCAGTCATTCGGGGGATACTGCAGTCCTAAAGTGGCTGTTCACCCCAGACACACTGAGGCACCTGCATGCACCCAGCCTGACCTAAACGAAATTTGTTTCCGTTAAAGGATGTCTGCTGCCCTCTGGGCACCTCACTCGCTACCTGTCACGAAATTCCTCTCCAGTCAAAGGAATGTCCTCACCGACCTCAAATAAGGCTCTCCTCCTTCTTCTCCACGGTCTCCTGTGGTTCGCTGTGGCTCTGCATGGAGGCCTCTGGTCACTGTGCCTCTTCCCCACGTTCCCCACGTCCTGCAAGTACTGGCTCAGGCCCCTCCTCCCAGTGCCCTCTCCAGGGATTTCCCTCGTCTGAAACAGGTCCAGCACTGATCACACCAAGGGTTTTGCTCTTCATCCCATACAAGTGTAGGGCCGCCCCTAGCTGTGCTGGAGGGTGCCCTGCCTGTAGGAACCCCCTGCTCTTCCTCAGCGTCTCGATTGTCAGCACCTGATGGGCACCTGCCTCCGGCTCCGTGGCAGCTCTCCTTCAATGCGAGGCTCAGCACCGTGGCCGGACCATCACGTTCCACCTGCAAGACAAGACCTATATGCCAGCACTGTCCTACAGGATCTTATGGGTCATGTCACTCGGAAACTTTCGTTCAATATTTGAATATTATGTTCTTTTTTAGAAAATATTTTATGTATTTATTCATGAGAGACACACAGAGAGAGGCAGAGACACAGGCAGGGGGAGAAGCAGGCTCCATGCAAGGACCCGGGGTCATGCCCTGAGTAGAAGGTGGCACTAAACCGCTGAGCCCCCCAGGGATCCCCTGGAATTCTTCAAATGGTGTCTTCAGCAGGTTGACCACTGCGGCTTCGGTCCCACCATTGGGACTCGTTATTCAAGTAGGGGGCCCAGTCTCCAGGAGACTCCTGTTGAAAGGAAGATGCCCTTTGGGGCGACGGCCCACTCCCTTTGTAACTTCCACTGAAAAATAGCTGGCAGCACGGGAGTCAGAAAGCAGGATCTCCACCTAGAACAGTGGACAGGCAGGCTCTGCCCTGAGTGATGGGGACAAGTGGAGAGGAAACAGGGCGGATCTGAGGTGCAGCGTCTAGAATCCATGCCTGATGGGGGCTGTTGAAGCAGATGCGCCGCCCCTTGTTGGACATGATTGTCGTTATCCCAGTAACTGCATGTGACAGGTTTAACCATCCCTGATTTGGAGACGGGGAAGCAGGGGTGCAGAGGGTTTGCATGATTTGGCTGTGGTCACCCGGGAGCCCAGCATGGCTGAGGATGGCGAGAGGAGCCGGGCAAGAGCTCTGATGGGAGCCGTGGCCCAGCTCAGCTGGGGACCCCCAGCTCCGTTGTCGGACGGAGCTCCCCCTCCTCCCGGCAGGGCCTGCGCTGCCTGTGCTTGTGCCCCCACCTGCAGGTGCAGCGCGCGGCGTTGCCGTCCCGCCCCACGCTGGGCAGACCCCAGAGGTCAGGGACAGGCTGCCGCCCCACCGTGGAGGAGCCTCCCAAAAGTGAAGGCAGGGTGCTGGCAGACGCAGAGGGGGTAAGAAGCGTGCCCGGGGCAGCGAGCACAACCTGCTTGCACACCACCATACGCCTACTCAATCCACGGTTTGCAGGTGACGCTCCCGGTTTTCTCCCCCGGAGTGGGATTCCAGAGTGGACAAAGGAGCCGGATGGGAGTGAATGCACATTGGATCTGACTGAAATCTTACCTCTGAAATTAGATCCGATTGCTTTGATGTAAACAGGAAATGAACGCTGTCTGAACTGCTGCATGAGCTAAAACTTGCCCCAGTGGCCAGGACCCAGGCCAGGAGACAGACATTCATCCGGTTTGGCACAGGTTATTTGTGCCCTCGGAGACCGAGCACATGGCTGGCTCAGACACTTGTAAATGTAGAAACACTCCTGAATGTGGAGACCTGAGCTCTGGGCCAGGCTTTGGAAAGAGCCTGGGATTTCTCAGGTCCTCGTGGTCTGCGGGTCCCTATATGTCAGGGCACGTAACCCCAGGCGGGTCCAGATGCACAGATTCTATGTGGAAATCTTATAGAGAAAACTTGGCACACGTGATAAATACAAGTGTAAATGATCCGTCAATCAGACATTAAAATGGATTTTTAAGAAGAATTTATCTACTTTAAAAGAGAGTAAAGATGATCCTTCTGCTAAATGATTTAAGAGTGTAATTGGCTGATGAGGGTGTAGAAAAACAGTAATAAAAGGGAAGTGCATTTAATTTTAGCTTGTCACTTCCAGCTTTATAAATTGGTTTATTTTAAATGAATACTCACAGTTTTCAAAATTACCCTTTTCTTTTTTTTTTTTAATTCATTTAATTTTTTTTTCGCCTCCAACCTATGTACGTGGCCCTTACATATCCCAGCTAGTGGGCAAAAGCAGAAAGTTTAAGTCTCCCGTGCATGCGTGTGTCCAAAGGTCTGCTAAGGGACAGAGAGGATCATGTTTAATGAAACTGCATTACGCTGTCATCAACTCGCAAACCTGGGGAAACGTCTGGCCAGGGTGTGCCTTCCTCAGAGAACGCTTGTTTGGATGAACTGCGTATCCTATTTCCACCATGACCTTTTAACCACATGTCTAAGCCCCCGGCCTCCCCATGAGGAAACCCTAACAAGTTCCTCCCCATCGCAGAGAGCAATTAGCTGCCTCCCATCAGCTGTGCTACCCCGTGCCCTTGGGACCCCCAGCGATCTTGATCTCGCAGGCCTGCCCCCGGGTCGCCGGGGAAGCCCAGCCCAGGTGGAGCAGCTGAATGCAGTAGGCCTTGGACCAACAGGGAACGTGCTAGAAACGCAAACCCTCAGGCCCCAGCCCACACCTGCTGAAGCTCCGGGTGGGGGCCCCGTGGCCTGCATGTCACCCATCCATCCGGGAATGGTGAGGCCCCCTATGTCTCGTGGGTCTCGTGCCGAGGTTGCTCATGGGGTGTGTACTCCGGGGACGGAGCCTCAACTCTGTCACTTGTTACCCCTGTGACTGGAGCAAGCGGCCTCACCCCGCAGTCGGGGCCCTTCCTGTGTCCGGGGGCTACTCAGCAGCTCGGGCAGGCTTTTCAAACGCGTTTCATGGGAGACGGTGCCTAGTACCCGAAGTAGGCTGTCGGCGCGGCAGCCTCCCTGCTCCGTGCGCGGGGGCAGCGCGTGGAGCCGGCCAGCAGCGGCGGGCGGGCTCCCGGGTTCCAGACTCCACGGAGGCACCGTCCGCGGCCACACCTCCACTCCTGGCCCTTCTCAGCAGCCCTGAGTATACAGTCGCCAGCGAGGCCGGAGGCGCAGTTGTGGGGAAATGTGTGCTTTCCCGTCCCAGGCGGAGGGGCTTCCGAGGGAGCGGGCGGTGCAGCCCCCCGCGGGGGAGAAGGGATGCTGAGGGCACCTGTTGGGCCCGAGGCCCGTCCAGCAGCCTCTGCGGCTGCCCGGGGACCAGGCCACACTCCTCCAGGCTCGTCGCAGCCAACACAGAGTTGGGAGTGAGCTCATGAGGGTGCACGTTCACGATGAGGGGCTCTGTCCTTTATCACTCTTGCTCGCCCCTGCGGCAGTGTGGGAGGGGGTCGCTAGCTGGAGGAGGGACAGACAAGCTCCAGACGGGGGGCTGGCGAAGCCACACAGCCCTCAACTTTTTTGAGAGGGAGAGAGAGAACAAGAGAGCGAGTGGGGAGGGGCGGACGGAGAGGATCCCAAGCAGGATCCACACTCAGTGTGGAGCCCCACGTGGGGCTCGATCCCATGACCCTGAGATCACAACCTGAGCAGAAATCAAGAGTCAGATACTAAAAAAAAAAAAAAAAAAGAGAGAGAGTCAGATACTTAACCAGTGAGCCTGTCAGGGGCCCCGAGGTGATTGTGAAGTTAAACCGAATTTTCTGTCTAAATTAATATTTGGTCACAATATTCTAACCTCTGAACTGAGACTCTTTCTCTGACTTAAGTGATCCTTGTATTATCTATTACCGAAGGTGAGCAAAATAGCCATGGCTTTCTAGAGTTTTCCCCTAGGAGAAATAAAGACTATTCTCATTGAAAATCTTTCAAAGAAAAAAAAGAAAAAAGAAAAAGAAAAAAAGAAAATCTCTCAAAGAAGCGGGATATATTTGAGTTAATTATGACATGAATTATGTTTGTTCAATAAATGTTTATGCACACATATGCCCACATACTCACATTCATGCTCACACATACATGCTCATATGCACACCCATACACTTACACAATTACATGCTGGCACACTCGTGCACATATGCTCACACACGTACACATGCTCACACACATGCACATATGATTACATGTCCGTGCTCACATACATGCCCACATACATGCTCACATAAAGACATATGTGCTCACACACTCACACACACATGCACACTCACAACCAGGTTCATACATTCACACACATGGTTGCACATTCATGCCCACATACACGCTCACATAAACACATGCTCACACGGTCGTACACACACATGCTCACATACATGCTCATACACACACACTCACATGCACACACAAACCTGCTCAATTACACACTCACATGTCAAATGGTGGAGTCCCAACAAATGGAAGGTATTTGCTTTTATTAGGAAAAAATAACATTTAACTCCTTTTAGAATCAGTAAGATTTTATTAATTCCGGTTTTATAGGTCTAATTGTAAGGATATATTGGGACACCTGGGTGGCTCAGTGGGTTAAGCATCTGCCTTCGGCTCAGGTCAATATCTCAGGGTCCTGGGATTGAGCCCCCCCTTAGGCTCCTTGCTCAGTGGAGTGTCTGCTTCTCCTGCTCCCTCTCCCCTTCCCCCTGCTCATGTCCCCCAACACTGTGTCTCCCAAATGAATTAATAAAATCTTTAAAAAAAAAAAAGACCTATCAAAATGCAAAGTCTTAATGAGTGCTGATGACAACCCGTACAGGTTTCTGGTGGCAAATGTTTTCATAGCCTCATGGAAGGAGAGGCTATAAGGCAGCTCAGAGATTGTCAAGTGATATAATAATGAACTAGATATTCTCCAGGTCAGAAGAGAACTGACTGGTCTGGGGGCCATGCTGCTAGGGATCGGCAGGAGCCATCGCAGGGCAGATGTGGTGAGGAGTGCCCCGGCATCTGCACGACTGCCACCGTATGTTCCTGTCATGCTCCCAAGGCCCAACAGCAATTTAGAGTTCAAATTCCCTCCAAAGAGTCCTGTGACATGTTTGCACATACCCAGGAACAGAGGCCTCTGCTTTCTGACAAGGATGATCACGAAGATATTATCAATTATGTATTAGTCACATATATTATTGCAAAATTGGAGCTTTGTGTTACACATCTTGGATCCCGTCTTTGACCCTCATGGAGCAAGCCTGTCTTCTACTTCTCAGGGCATCCCTTCAGAAATTCCACGAAAGTGAATGAGCTCCTAGTGAGTCCAGTTCCTTCCACACTTTATCATTTGGATTATTCCTTTGTTCCTGCTTCCTCCCTCCTCTGATGTAATCATGTTCTAGTTCTTGTGTGCTCTTCTGAAAGTGAAGGCAATGTCCCTAAACAACGAGAATGCCTTGTCTTTTTTTCAGATGAGAAAAGTAAGCTCCAGTGAGGACATTGGCATGCCTGAAGCCATATACGGATCTTCCTTGACTTATGATGGGGTCACATCCCAATGAACCCATTGCAAGTTGAAAATATCCTAAATAGAAAGTGCATTTATACACCTAACCTGCTGAACATCAAAGCTTAGCCTAGTCTACCTTGGCATTCCCAGAATACTTTTCTTAGCCTACAGTTGGGAAAAATCATCTAATGTGAAGCCTGTTTTATAAGAAGTGTTGAATGTCTCATGTCATTTGCTGAATACTGTACTGAAAGTGAAAAGCAGAATGGCTGTGTGGGTTCAGAATGGTCACAAGTGTGTTGCTCATTGACCTCTGTGATCGTGTGGTTGATGGGGAGCCATGGCCGCCCCTGCTGCCCAGCATCATAAGAGAGGATGGGGCCATAGACCACTAGCTTGGGGAAACAATCCAAATTCAAAATTCCAAGTGTGGTTACTACTGAATGTACCACTTTTACACCATCATAAAGTTGAAAAATCGTATGTTGAACCATCATAAATTGGGAAACTTCACCGTTTGGAAGAACAAACATGGCAGGCTTCCAAATGGCCAGCTCTGAGATTTTCCCCAATGTGCTATCCTCCCACCAAAGCATAGAGCAGGTCTCTGTTATGTTTATTCAGGGACAATACTTGCCCCCAGTTTATGTTTTTCTCCTTCTTTCCATGGGTTCGTCATGTTCGCTACTGATAGCACTGGGGCTTGTTGCCCACAGTGTAGAGAAAGCATCCATCGGGTAACTTTCTCCAGAAAGCCCTATGATGGGCCATTGACACTGACTGTCAGGGCAGCGGCCGCGGCCAGGGGGTCAAGGTGCTCTCAGCCATGTGGAGCAGTCACGTTCATCAAAGGAAACAATCCTGTGAAGTTATTGACTCAGTCACCACGGTGACCATCACTCAAAGCTGTAGAGTGCCAAGGACTCTTCGGTGTTTCAGGTGCATGTCTCAATCGTAATATCTCAATTACAGCATACACAGAGGTGTGAGGATGACAGAAGCAATACCTTTTTATTTGCTGAGTATTTACAGATTGCCTACTGTGTGCCGGACATTCTGCAGGTGCCATTATGCATGTTCACACTGAGTCCTTATTGTTGTACCCAGAGGCATGTTTCCATCTTACACAGGACATTACAAAGGGTCACAAAGATAAGTAAATACTCCAGCTCTTGAAGCCGATGGGTGGTATAGTCATGGCTCTGGCTCAGCACCAAGGCAGCTTCACATCCAGGCTCTTCATCACACACAGCTACTGTAGTTATCTACTGCTGCAGCACAATTTAATTCACAACTTAGACTCTTCAAATGGCACACATTTATTATCATCAGGAATCATACATGGGCATCCCTAGAATTGCTTGAGCACCCTCATGACATGGCGGCTGGCTTTACCCACAGTAGGGGATGAGATGGAGAGGGAGCCCCTAGATGGAAACCACGTCTTTATAATGGGATGTTGGTTGCAACATCTCATACCTTGGTGGTATGCTGTGTGTCAGACCACCTGGCATCCATGGGAGGGGCTGACACGGGTGTGAGCCCCAGGAAGTAGGGGTACTGGGACCAGGTTGGAAGCTGATAGCCCCCAAAAGCAGTGAAACCTAGAGAAGAGGACTTGAAAACAGGTCATCTCTATGTCTGTGCCATCACCTGAGAGGTTATTTTTAGGTTGGTTTCATTTTTATTGTTATAAAAAACAATGAGGAACAACTGGGGAATGATGGTGTTAATCTGGTTGTTGTGATGTTGTAATAAGCACATGCCAGCGCCCGACTCCACTAAGAAACCCAGCATATGTGGAGGCCTCGTGAGCACCAGTCCCCTCGTGCATCGCCCAGCAGGGAAGCACCCGGACAAGGAGACACAATTCAAATGGACACTTGGTACCACACAGGGCGCTAATCGTCAGGTGGAGATATGGTCACGTGTTTCTCCCGGGTCCCAGATGAGCCAGCGGAGGTTTGGGCCCTAACAGTGTGCTGTGAAGGACAGCCGGGCGGCTCCTGGCTCCGCTGGGCCACGGCCAAGTACCAGGTGGAGGCTCCACACGGCCCCACTGCCCTCGTCTGTGGCCTCACCGTGCTGCCCCCCGTACTCCTCCCCACGCCCAGGACCATGTCTCCTTAGCTCTCAGTTCTCCTTGAAGCATGTGCATCTCACAGGAGCAGCTCCTCTGCTTTAGAGCAATGCCAGTGGCGCCTCTCCCGGGGAAGTAGCGGATCTCAGAGAGGGAGGGATATTCGTCAATGGGAAGCACAGCCTCTGAATCCATCTTTCGCCTCCCTCAAAGCCCCTAGGACCCTCTTCCCAACACCAGTGCAGGCCCCAAGGCCTCCATGGCCCCCTCCCCAGCCGTCAGCCCCTCTCTCCTGACTCTGACACTCTCAGCTTCTTCACCTGCCACACAGACCAACACCAAGACCCACACGCCCCAGTAGAGCAAAGGAGGCCGTGCCTCATACTCAGGCTTTTGTCTAGTTTTCAACAGACACTTCATGATACCCACAGTTTGCTGAACACTGTGCTGGGTCTGGAGTGCACACCTGATGTCTGCTCTTAGGTCACAGCGCGCAGGTCGGGTTGTGCTAACGGGTGAGAGTGGACAAGCGAGGAGCTCACATGAAGGCAGGTCAGTGCCGGGACTTATTGGAAGAGGACTATCGGGGGTCACTTGGATGGAGCCGTAGGATTTGGGGGACAGAAGGGTCCTGGGGCTGTCGTGGGACGGCTGAGGTGGCCATGTTGATCCTTAAAGAATTCTCTTCCATCCACTAAATGTTTGTGGTCCTTTCCATGATTGGAAATCTCAGTGAGCAGAAGTAGGAAACACAGAAGCCTTCATTTGCAACATATATGTGTCTCCTCACCTTTTCTTGTGTTTTCATGCATTTTGGGGGGAAACTGGAAAAGGTTCTGTCAAGGGTTGTTAGCCAGACACAATTTTTAAATGGAAGCTTGACATTCTATGCATCTGATGGAATCAAAGGGACGTTGAGCAATGGTTGGGTTAATCCTTGCTGTTTGGAGCTCAGCTTCTGTTTCACAAATATGCAGGACTAAACGCAAGTGATAAATGGAAACAATAGGGTAACGGTTCATTCTCTGCTGATCCATATCCAAATAGGCTATAAAAATGGTAATGTATGTATTCATAATTAACATGCTAACCATAAATCATCTCAGAGCTAAATTATTAAAACAATGAAATGCACACATCTCTATTAGGGATGAAAATTTATTTGTGGAAAAGTTCGGAAGTCAGAACTGAACCTGCTGATGCGACATGCCGAGGCCCCTTCTCACGCCCACCTAGAGAGGAAACCAGGTGCACGTCTCACCAAGCGCGTTCCACAACCAGGGGTGAGTCTCAGGGCAGTGTAAACACTCCAGGTAGAGGTGGGGAAATGGGAGGGGCCAGAGCTGCAGGCCCAGAGCCACACTGGACCAACAGGAGGCTGCTGACGGGGTCTGGGGGCCATTAGGGCAGTCCCCGCAGGCCCACAGCACAAATTCCAGGTGACCTTGGGTGAGTCACTCATGTCTTGGAAAGTTTCTCATTCAGGGTCTGGGGACCTGGTGTGCAAGGACCTCTGTGTCCTGGTCCCTTCCTGGCAGGCATGAGGTCACATAGCTGGTAGGAGCCTTGCCCGGACAGAGATCTTGATGGTCAAGGGGACAGTGCCTCCTGGCACCTGTTGCTGGCTGACGGTTGGCACGCTTCATCTGTGCGGAGCTGGGTGAAGCCATCTACTAGATGGGAAGGCCCCTCCTTCCAGGAGTTAGAGGACTCCACGGGTGGATCCTAATGCTCTGAGGCCTCTTCTGACCTGGACCCAGTTGGGTGGAGCCCGTGACCTCCTGCTGCTGTGGCCAAGAGCACTCCTGGCCCAACTGGGGAAGATGGCAGGCCCCACAGCTATGTCCATGGGTGCTTTAACACCCTTCCTGGCACCTCTGAAAAGTTAACTCTGGCACAAACGTGATGTCCATGGTATTTTGATAGTGATTGCATTAAATGTGTACATTGCCCGGGGGTAAACATTGACATTTTCACAATATTAATTCTTCCAATCCATGAGCATGGAATATTTTTCCAGCTCTTTGTGTCTTCCTCAATTTCTTTCAGAGTGTTCTGTAGTTTTTAGGGTATAGATCCTTTACCTCTTTGGATAGGTGTATTCCTGGGTATCTTATGCTTTTGGGTACAATTTTAAATGGGATCGACTCCTTCATTTCTCTTTCTTCAGTCTCATTGTTAGTGTATAGAAATGCCACTCATTTCTGGGCATTGGTTTTGTATCCTGCCACACTGCAGAATTGCTGGATGAGTGCTAGCAATCTTGGGGTGGAGGCTTTTGGGTTTTCTATATACAGTATCATGTCGTCTGCCAAGAGGGAGAGTTTGACTTCTTCTTTGCCAATTTGAATGCCTTTTATTTCTTTTTGTTGTCTGACTGCTGAGGCTATGATGTCTAGTACTATGTTGAATAGCAGTGGGGAGAGTGGACATCCCTGTCTTGTTCCTGATCTTAGGGGAAAGGCTCCCAGTGCTTCCCCATTGAGAATGATATTTGCTGTGGGCTTTTCGTAGATGGCTTTTAAGATGCTGAGGAATGTTCCTTCTATCCCTACACTCTGAAGAGTTTTGATATCTTAGGGGAAAGGCTCCCAATGTTTCCCCATTGAGAATGATATTTGCTGTGGGCTTTTCGTAGATGGCTTTTAAGATGCTGAGGAATGTTCCCTCTATCCCTACACTCTGAAGAGTTTTGATCAGGAATGGATGCTGTATTTTGTCAAATGCTTTCTCTGCATCTATTGAGAGGATCCTATGGTTCTTGTTTTTTCTCCTGTTGATATGATCTATCACATTGATTGCTTTATGAGTGTTGAACCAGCCCTGCATCCCGGGGATAAATCCCACTTGGTCATGGTGAATGATCTTAATGTACTGTTGGATCCTATTGGCTAGTATCTTGTTGAGAATTTTTGCATCTGTGTTCATTATCTATCAAAACACCATGGACTTTCTTCAGAGAGTTGGAACAAATCATCTTTAGATTTGTGTGGAATCAGAAAAGACCCCGAATAGCCAGGGGAATGTTAAAAAAGAAAACCAGAGCCGGGGGCATCACAATGCCAGATTTCAGGTTGTACTACAAAGCTGTGGTCATCAAGACAGTGTGGTCCTGGCACAAAAAGACACGTAGGTCAATGGAACAGAACAGAGAATCCAGAAGTGGACCCTCAACTCTACGGTCAACTAATATTCGATGAAGCAGGAAAGACTCTCCACTGGAAAAGGACAGTCTCTTCAATAAATGGTGCTGGGAAAATTGGACATCCACGTGCAGAAGAATGAAACTAGACCACTCTCTTACACCAGACACACAGATAAACTCAAAATTGATGAAAGATCTAAATGTGAGACAAGATTCCATCAAAATCCTAGAGGAGAACACAGGCAACACCCTTTTTGAACTTGGCCACAGCAACTTTCTGCAAGATACATCCATGAAGGCAAGAGAAACAAAAGCAAAAGTGAACTATTGTCACTTCATCAAGATAAGAAGCTTTTGCACAGCAAAGGAAACAGTCAACAAAACTACAAGACAACCTACAGAATGGGAGAAGAGATTTGCAAATGACATTTCAGATAAAGGGTTAGTTTCCAAGATTTGTAAAGAACTTATTAAACTCAACACCAAAGAAACAAACAATCCAATCATGAAATGGGCAAAAGACATGAACAGAAATCTCACAGAGGAAGACATAGACATGGCCAACATGCACATGAGAAAATGCTCTGCATCACTTGCCATCAGGGAAATACAAATCAAAACCACAATGAGATCCCACCTCACCCCAGTGAGCATGGGGACAATTAACAAGGCAGGAAACCACACATGTTGGAGAGGATGTGGAGAAAGGGGAACCCTCCTGCACTGTTGGTGGGAATGTGAACAGGTGCAGCCACTCTGGAAAACTGTGTGGAGGTTCCTCAAAGAGTTAAAAATAGACCTGCCCTAGACCCAGCAATTGCACTGTTGGGGATTTACCCCAAAGATACAGATGCAGTGAAATGCCGGGACACCTGCACCCCGATGTTCACAGCAGCAATATCCACAATAGCCAGACTGTGGAAGGAGCCTCAGTGTCCATCGACAGATGATGGATAGAGAAGCTGTGGTCTATGTATACAGTGGAATATTCCTCAGCCACTGGAAATGACAAATACCCACCATTTGCTTCGATGTGGAGGGACCTGGAGGGTATGATGCTGAGTGAAGTAAGTCAGTCGAAGGACAAACATTATATGGTCTCATTCATTTGGAGAATATAAGAATTAGTGAAAGGGAATAAAGGGAAAGGAGAGAAAATGAGTGAAAATATCAGTGAGGGTGACAAAACATGAGAGACCCCTAACTCTTGGAAACAAACAAGGGGTGGTGGAAAGGGAGGTGGGCGGGGGGTTGGGGTGACTGAGTGATGGGAACTGAAGGGGGCACTTGGCGGGATGAGCACTGGGTGTTATGCTTTATGTTGGCAAATTGAACTCTAATAAAGAAAATTCAGAAAATAAAAATTAAAAAACAAAAAAATAACGTGATGTCCAGGCCATGAAGACATCCTCTATGGCTTTTTTTTTTTTTTAATATAAATGAAAGAAAGGAAAGGAAAGATGTATAGAGGGTAGCTGGCGTGGCTTGTGATGGTTCTCACCTGTTCATCGCAGACAGCAGGGTTGTTTGCTGGATCACATGTGAGGTGAGAGGTGGGCTTGGGGTTTGAATCAAGGTTTATGAAATTGAAGCTCAGACCTTCTTGTACAAACACATTCAGGCACATGCACATACACACATGCACACACAACAGGCAAGGAAATTGGTGCAGCCCTGACTTCTTCACGGTGGTCGCAGTAATGCTCTTCCTCAGCCACCCAGCTCGCCTCTGCCGTCACGGCTGCTTGCTCTCAAGCCGGCGTCACCTATGACCCCGAGACCAGGCTGGGAGTTCTCGAGACGAGGCTTGAGCTGAGTTTGCGACCCACGCGTCTCCTCTCCACGCTGAAAGGGCAGCAAACACGGGGAGGTTACGGGGATCTGGGTGGTCGGCAGGAGCACCTGCCCTCAGGGACGAGGGGAGTCAGACGGGAGAAGGCAGGGGCTTGGGGTGTGCCAGCCATGCTCCCCGCGCCAGTCGGCACCAGGCCCCACAAAGCCCTGCAGGGAGGCATCCTCACACCCGTTTGCCACCTGCAGTCATTGGGAAGCAGAGAGGCTCAGTGACGTGGCCAAGGGAACACAGGGAGGGAGCGGAAAGGGGGAGATTCACCTTCCAAATACGTTTGCCATGTGTGCTCTGCGGCTGGGCCTCCTTGTTAGGTTAACCACCTCCTCGCACCCTCCCTTGCACCCTCCCCCGTCCCTCGGTGGCGACACCACAGTCCCGCCGTGGCGTCCCCTTCTGTAACATGGGGGGACACACAGTTCCTTTGGGGCTGCTCTTGGAGTTGTTGCCGGAATCAAGATCACAGAGAGGTCGAGGGTGTGCAAGAGTCACAGCCATGGACGGTTTGTGCTTTATGTGTTGAGGGGCCACCAAGCGTGCTGGGGGATTTAGTGGACCGTCAGGGACGTAGGTGAGGAGACTCGGAGCTCGGCACCGGGGCCCATGCTGCGGAGTCTAGGGAGGTGAAAACAGTACGGTAGGGCTTGGGATGCAGAAGAGCGACCTACTGGGGTCTCACCTGGGTCCCCACGTGGAAGGACCCAACAGAGCTGAGGAGACTCTTGGATGCCCAGACGTTGGGTGACTGTGCTATAGGAGTGGCTCTGGTTCCAAGTCTACTGTCAGCTTCACTGTGGGAGGGTGAAGGGAGGGCTCACCCCCTACAGGTCCCGGGATGGAGGTGACAGATCCGGAAGTCCCAGGGCCCGTGCTCCTCCCCTCGCCAGGTTGCCTCTTCTTCCCACAAGACACATGTCTGTCCGTCGGTCCCTCCCCTCCTGCACTCGCCCTGAAACTAGCGGTTCCCGCGTGAGAATACCCCTGTAGACTGTGAGTCCCGACGGTCCCAGATCGCTGGATAAAGGCCGAGTGTGGTTGTCGATTGTTAAGTAACAGCAACGGGTACTTTACAAAAGGAAAACCGGAATCACCCTCCTTTTTGGTGCACACGTCGATCCTGGGCCTGGAGGCGTCCCCCGGAGCCCAGAGTGCGTGTCAGCTGCCAGTTTGTTGCCAGACGCCAAGCAGAGGTCAGGTCACCTGTGAACGAACACACAGGCGCGGGCACGTGCGTGGACGCCAGTGCGAGCACGGGCACCTGGCAGGACTGGAGCTTGACCCACCACCAGGTGTTCAGGTCCCGTGCACCTGATTTTACGTGGTTGAAACGTGGTGCAACGTGTCAGGATGCCCGCACCTGAGAAGAGTCCTTCTGCAGGTGCTGCTGAGCGGCCAGGCAGTGAGGAGGCCGCCCGCGCCGTCCCTGCCTGGGCCCACGCACCGGGGTCTCAGGCCTGCCCCGCTTATGCGGGTACTGCACCCCGGCTCAGGGCGGGCCTTTCTGAGCATGTTGGACGGCAGCTTCTGGAAGATCCAGCCGCTGCTGCGTTCAGCCCCCCGTCCCCTCATGGCAAGCAGAGTCCTGCTATGGAGGAGGGGACACCTGGCTCTCTCGTGCGCACCCTGCTTGGAAGCAAGACAGCCCTTTGCAGGGGGTGCCTCCCACGCCGCAGCATGGCCCCCGGTCCTTTCCCGGGTGGAGGACAGGCTCAGCCCGCAGGAGGGCAGCCGGAGGGCAGGGGCACCCGCCTGTGGAGCCCCGCACGGATCGGGGTGGGGTGCGGGCCCCTGCGCCCATCCTCGCCTCACCTTCCACACGGGAGCTGGCCCGGGGGGATCCGGGGCCCGGCCGCTGGGTGTCCTGCAAGCTTGGCCGCCGCCGTCCGCGTGGTGCTGCCCCGCGCGGCCCATTCACGATTGGAGCCCACCTCTGTGGGCGCTGGCCGCTTCTGACGCCGGACGTTTCTTTCAAACTTTGGCAAATGCTCTTTCCCTTCTCTTCCTTTGCTTTTCCTGGCACAGTGATCTTGGGCGGAAAGGATTCCGGAACACACACCAGGAGATCAAAAGCAAAGAAGGGGCGATGCTCAGCACTTGAGCACACCGAATGGTCAAGGACGTAGATGACAAAGGTCCGGCGAATCCACACTGAAGACGAGTTAGTGGTGGGGAGCACAGCATCGGCATCTGCGCCCAGCCTGCCCACCCGGTGCCCACCCGAGCTGGGGACCGGGGGACCCACCTGGGAGAAGAGACAGAGCAGCGCGGCTCCGGTGTCGGGAATCAGAAGCTGCTCTGGGGACGAGGACTTGCCCGCGTGTCACTGTTCTCGGGTGGGCTGTGGGCATCGTAATACCAGTGGTGCCCATCACCTGCCCACGGAACAGGTGCCGTACCTTGCGCCAACCTACGACAGGGCGGGGCAGCCACCAGCATTTGCTAAAGGCCCCAGGTGAGTCCCCACGGCAAGGCTGGGGAGCCGTGGGGTCACGTGGACGCAGGGACTCGGGGTGCGCCATGGGTGCCGGCAGGGGCATGCCATGAACCCAAGGCTGCTCCTTGTCACAGCGTCCTGTGCCCTGCTGGTGGTTGATTCCCGTCACTTTCAAATTCTTTAGTCATTTGAGTTGACAACGGACGTCGAAAAACAAGGTCCCCAGATATCTTGTTATAATCACATGTCACGTTATAGCCACATTCGTCTTTCACATATAATTTTATAATAAAATGGAATATTAATCAAATGCCCTAGACGCGTGTGCTTTTAGTGATTCTCAAATAAACAGCTGAGAATAGTCTAACAATCTGGAAAAAAGAAAAGAAAGGACGTGGGATTTGCTCAGTCAGGTAGGAAGAGCTGCCGCGGAGCCACAGATTTCAGACAGTGCGGTGGGAGGGGGGCGGCTGCCACAGCCGATCTCAGGTGTCCGCTCATGGAGTCGGGGTGCCTCGGGGGCTTTGCTCGAGTCTCGTCCACGTCTCAGGGCTGGGACCGGGCTTGGCAGGGAGGAGACCATTAGGCTAAGGGAAAGAGAGACGCAGGGAGCAGGAAGACAGGCCGTCCTGCGGGTCCTTGTTGGGACTGCGTCCACCCACATCTCTCCCCTCCTGGGGGGGCAGCCTCTCGGTGGGAAGGGGAGCGCCGCTGGCCTCCCTCGCCGGTGCGTCTGCATCGTGGCTCTGCTGCGGGTGCCGATCTGTTCATACCACAAGGACTCCGAGGGGCGCCTGCAGGGCTCAGTTCAGTGTCTGACTCTTGATTTTGGCTCAGGTCATGATCTTGGGGTTGTGGGATCGAGCCCTGTGTTGCTCCTCGCTCAGCATGGAGTCTGCAGGAGATTCTCTCCTCTCTGCCCCTCCCCCAGCCTGTGTCTTTCTCTCTCCCTCTCAAAACAAAATCAAAAACAAGTGTTCCCGGGGCATCTTCCATGCGTACACATCTGTGCACACCTGCCGAGAGCGAGTTTCACACCAGGTGGTGGCAGAGTGAGAGTCTGGGTCCCTTTGTCCGCTTGAATGTGCAAGGCCCAGGATTCAGGTTCTCAGGGAGGTCACCACCCCATGGCCAGCACCTGAACCACACGGGCTCAAGGGTGTGCGGATGCAGAAGAAGGGCACCAGGGTCAGAGGAAGGGCACCAGGGTCAGCCAGGCGTGGGGGGCGGTCAGCAGAGTCTTCAAGAAGAGGCCGGAAGGGTCTGCAGGAGCTGGTGAGGCAGCCGAGCCAAGTCATGGGGGCGGAGAGGTGAGCCAGAGGGTGGTGAGCCAGCTGGCCGGGATCCTGGGGCTCCTTACGCCATGCTAGTGGCCTTGCCCTTAGATGGAGGGTGGCTTGATGTTCCCAAAGCACCTTAATCAGAGTGGTGATCCAGGAAGAATTTTGTTATATTGAGACAGTTTTAGGGTCACACAGGAGTTGTTGGAGAGCACAGAGCCCCTGTGTGCCCCTCACTGAGCCCCAGGCAGGACGACAGCTCACAAACCAGAGGACAGTGGCACCGCTAGAGACCGATGTGGGTCCAGTATTCAGGTCACAGCAGCCTCTGGACACAGTGTTTCTCCTGGGATGGGGGTGGCGTAGAGTCTTCTGACATTTTAGGGCATGGGCATATTCGAAGGACACGACACAGGCCACCCCTCTGCCCTCAGCCGCCATGCCCTCCTGCTGGAAGCCTCACCACGCCCTGACTACCTCCCCTGTTGGGAGAGGTTCTCCCATCGAGGACATTACGCAGACAGGATCCTACACTATGTGACCATACGATACTGGCTTTTGCACCCAGCAACAAGGCCTCCGAGGCGTGGACTTGACCCGTGGTGCTGCGGGGCAGCCAGTCCCTGGACAGATGGGCCAGTCTGTTATTCATTCCCTGTTGAAGGACACTTGCTGTCTCCCCATGTTTTGGTGGTTGTGACCACAGCTTCTATAAACATTCATTTCCAAAAGTTTTGTGTTGACATTACATTTTAATTTCTCTAGGTTACGTACTTTTTTTTTTAATTTTTTTTATAAATTTTTAATTATTTATGATAGTCACAGAGAGAGAGAGAGAGAGAGAGAGGCAGAGACACAGGCAGAGGGAGAAGCAGGCTCCATGCACCAGGAGCCTGACGTGGGACTCGATCCCGGGTCTCCAGGATCGTGCCCTGGGCCAAAGGCAGGTGCCAAACCACTGCGCCACCCAGGGATCCCTCTAGGTTACATACTTGGGAGTGGGATTGCCAGGTCCCATGTGTGTGTAGGGACCGGTGTAGACGCTGCCCGGCTGTTTCCTGCTGTGCCTGAGCTGCATCCCATCCAGCGATGCGCAAGATGTCAAATGCTCCTCGTCCCCACCAGCAGCAGCTGTGGCCTCCAGCCTGATGGTGTGTCCTGCTGTCTCACTGTGGCTTTGAGTGCATTTCCCTGGTGGCTAAGATCATCTTGAGCATCTTTTCACACACCTATTTGCCATCTTTGTATCTCTTTTGGAGCAGTGTCTGTTCAAGGGTTTTGCCCATTTTCTGACTGGATTGTTTCTTTCTGCTCAGTTTTGAGAGGTCTTTACATATTCGAGGTACGCATCCTCAAATATGCAGAATTTGTGAATCAAAAATATTCAGTTCAAGTCAATAGCCTATCCTTTTATCAATTGCAGAGGGGCTTTTGCAGAGAAAAACATTTTAAATTTTTATGAAGTCCAAATATCCAATTTTTCCTCCTGGGGCTCATACGTTAGGTGTCATGTCAAGGAATTGATCCTTGGGCAGGAAAATTTTTCTCCTAAAGTTTTTATAGTTTTAGATTCAAGTATATGGTACATTTTCAGGGTTTTTTTTTTTTTTTTTTTTTTTGTGTGTGTTTGTGTGTGTAAGGGTTACGCCTATTTTAATGTCAGAAGGATCCCTCTGGTGTGCAGAATGTTTGGGAAGGAGCTGATGGCAGAAGTAGAGGAGCTGGTAATGCAGCTGACAGAAGGGAGGGCTGCAGAGCCAAGGTAAAGGACATGCAATCGCAGGACACTCACCCCTGGGCTGCTCCTGGTCCGAGTGGCACGCATGTGCATCTACACATACACATGTATGTGTACACATGTACAGAGACGCATGCACATATGTGCATATACACATGCACTTGTGTGTGTTTGCCACATCTTGTTAATCACGTGGAGAAACCCCCTTCCCACCAACTCCTGAGATTTTCTTAGACCTTTAAAAGGAAATATTTTAGTGTTTGGAAAATTTATCTTGAAAGAAAAATTTGTTTTAAAGGACGCATCATGATTGGTTTGTATGCGTGCACACACAACAGTTGAAATGTGGGTATTTCCTAATTATGTTAAATCAAGGAATTCACCGGTCTTTCATGAAAGGCAAAAGCTGCAATGTGCTTGGTCTACACTGGTCCGTGTTAGAGAGATTCTAATTATATGCAGGGAGTTTCTGGCTTCTTGCCTTGGGCATGGAAACAAATAGTGCCTTTGGAGCTGAGAAATTAGCCTTTGAATCCTGAGCTAGAGAAGACAACGAAGCCGCTTTCAAGTGATGTCGGTGAAGCCCCCAGAGCCCCCCACGGACTTTCACCCGGAGCCCCCCACGGACGGGCGAGCTCCGGGCAAGAGGAAATCAAAACTATGAAGGCAGAGGCGAGGACGCAAACGCCACTTGGAAGTGCACGTTTTGGACAGGGACGAGCTGGCTGCACAGCCGCGCTGCGGCGTCGGGGGCGTGGAGCTGGGGGCTCTGTGCGCAGCTCCGGCGCTGCCCTCCTGCCCTCCTGCCCTCCTGCCCCTGCCCTCCGGCCAGCAGCACGGATGGTCCAGTTGAAAACAGTACGAGGCGGCAAGGCACATCTTTAAAAACTTTTTTTTTTTCCATTTGCTGAGCATAGCCTCAGTGCTCGTGACTTCATGAATCCAGGCGAGGATGCATCCGGTACCGCCCGGGGGGTCGGCCCAGGCACCCGCGTATTCTGACCTTTGTTCTCTCTTTTCTGGCTTCTGGGAAAAAGCAAAATGGGCTGTTGTGCAAGTCAGTGCGGGCTGCTGCAGTCCCCGGTGTCCCCGAGCGCCCCTTCCCCGGTGCACCCTGAAATAAAAGGTGTTCCATGCTGGACCCCATCATTTTTGTCTTTTTGTTGGCGGTGGCTTGGGATACTTGTGGGCACCAGGCCCAAGAGTCCTGGCATCTGTCTGGGGGAGTTTGCACTAATTTCTCAACTGTTTTATGTGGTTACAGTTGGGGCCTGATCTGAATGCATTTGTCAGATACGAGAATTTGTAGTGACCGTGGGACTAATGACTAGAGAGAAAAGTCAGGCGTGCGTGAGAGAGGGAGAGAGGGAGACTGTTTTGCCCACACAAAGTTCAATATATCACTGCCTTTGTCCTCAGAGGGGAAAAAACCCTCAAATTTTCAGAAATTTATCTTAAATATAGTTACAACTTTTTTATTTAGGTATTTGTTTTCCACTATTTTCTTTAAAAGCCAACTTTAGGGGAAGGAAGTTTTTTCCACCTCTATTTTAAATCATTCTTGGTACAGAAAATCACGATTTTTCTTCTTCTTTTCTTCTCCTTTTTCCATCCGTAGATAGTACGGCGTATCTGGTGAGTGTTTTCTATAGGGTAGTTCACTAGTATGCACACCCAGCTATCCGTTATGTCCGTCACCTCTGGATCTGTATTTTATTCATTTGTTCATTCGGCAAGAAATTGCCGAGTCCCGCATTGTTTTCAGCACTGTCCTGGGTCCTGGGGAGCCTGTGGTGAAAAGCAGATCTGGCTCACCCACCAGCTGGGAAATCAGACAGATAAACAAATGCCCAGGAGAGGCAGCTGCTTTATGCAGGGTTGTGCCACTCTGAACTCGTCCAGATGCTTCCATGGACCAGGTGTTCTCATAGACCGGGAGCTCCCAGAGACCGAGTGCTCCCAGAGACCGAGTGCTCCCACAGACCGGGTGCTCCTACAGACCGGGTGCTCCCACAGACCGGCTGTTCTCATAGACCAGGTGCTCTCACAGACCAGGTGCTCCCACAGACCAGGTGCTCCCACAGACCAGGTTCTATAGGTTTGAAAGTGAGGATGGGCCCCACACCCCATCATCCAGGCTGTGACTCCACTAGGGCTGCTTACCAATAGCTCGTTACAAAGGAGCAAACAGGCAGTTATGACCAAGCAAAACCCTTTGAGCCATTCTCAAAGCCTCAGGGGAGGAGAGACTTCTAGAATGGTGTCTATCTGGGCTATGGTGGAGATCTGACAAGCCTTTGCAAGAGAGATACCGGCCATCTTCATGGTATGGAGAACTTCCTGGACCCTGAGCTGTGGTCTGAGTGCTTGTGCCCCACCCACATTCTTCTGTTGGGACCTAATCCCCAAGGTGATGGTATAAGGAGGTGGGGCCTTTGGGAGGTAAGCAGGACATGAGGGTGGGGTCGACATGAAGGGGCTGAGTACAGAGCTTCCTCATCCCTTCCTCCATGAGGACACAGCAAGTGTCTGCAGCCTGCAGGAGGGTCCTCTCCCGATCCCGCTGGCACCCTGACCTTGGCCTTCCAGCCTCTAGACCTGAGAGACAAGCCCCACCCCGTGTCCACTATTCCATTATAGCAGCTGGAAGAGTCTAAGGCACCCTGTGCCCAGGCACATTCCTAGGCACACACTTTGTTCTTTAGGGTTCTGAAGCTAAAGAGTGAACCACTTAGGAAAGAGGAGTCACTTCCTCACCAGGGGAGGTCCCTGCTTGGCATATAAGTATCACTTAACAATGCATGTGAACTTGTCCAGTTAGTGGGTGGGTCTAATTAAATGGTGCGTTGGTAAATTCGTAACAGCTGGCTACCCAAAAATCAATCAATCAATCAATCAAATAATGGTCTTGTTTGTAGCATTTGCCAATTTCTATGGTGAGAATATTGCCGTCATGGCTGATTTCAAGCTACCACTATGCTGTCAACTGGATCATGAAATTCCTGAGAATGTAGCAGGTGCCTGTGTTCAGACCTTGCTCCAACCAGTCATCCAAGATGGGCCACCTCTGCGTGCAGATTGTTTTGAGTTGGAAACAATCAAGGCCCCAAAGACTCTGGAGGAATATTGGACCTCCGTCCCCTCTAACTCCCTAAAAGAATGCAGATGGAGGAGCTGTCGCCATAAGTAACTACGTACAATATGGGCAAGGGGTGATGGATGGGGGGACCCTGGCTCAGTCCATTTGTTAAAATGCCTGTCTGTGTCCCATTGTTCCCATGGGGCCCAGCAAACATTTGTTCATGACACGTTTGCTCTTTCATCTGCCTGTGGACTGCACACCTGTCCTCTGAGGTTCTAGACGCCGACCCCTCTACGTGGTTTGGGATGGCATGTACACCTGCCTGTCTTTGGAATCTCACCTCTGTGTGGTTTCCCTGTAAGTATGATACTAAATTTGATTTTCTCCTGTTAATCTGTGTCATGTCAGTTTAACTCCTAGGCCAGCCAGAAGAATCTTGAAGGATAGAGGAAAATTTTTCATCCCTGACACTCCTGCAGCAGCAGCTCCAGGAAGCTGCTGGTGGTTTGTCTGTTACCCCGGGCACAACGGCAGTAAATCATAAACGCGATGAAGGTCAGGTCGGCTGGGTCATGTTCAGAGTAACGGGTCACTCTGCTTGGCTGGAGGCCCCATAGGGTAGGACTTGGGTCTCATTCCCCCTCCAGTTTCTCAGCATCCGTTCTCTGTACGACACACACAGATGCTGTGATCTCACACAATCCTAGTCCACGTCACTGGCCCCGGTTTTGAGAGTTTCCTTTTCTAAAATGTACCATCTCCTGAGGACAGACACCACCCCAGGCCAGCCTCTGGGGTTGTGGGGCAGAGGCGTGCAGCATGTCTCCACTCTGAGGCCCTGCACATATCAAACAACAGCAAACAGAGTGGGAGCCCACCCGGGGTCAGACGGGACTGGGGTCTGTGCTGGGCCTTAAAGGGCAGGCAGCTGGGGGCAGTTGGGAGCAGCGAGGCACAGCCATTCCAGGGCCTGTGGCTTTGGTGCCACCCTGGAGCTGAGAGCAGTGGCCTGGAGATGTGAGGGCCCGTGGATGCTGAGTGAGGGGTGAGACCAGCTCCTGTGGATGGCAGGGGCCTCTGAGGAATTATGAGCACGGAGGGGCATCTTCAGGTGAGACCTTTTTTCTTTTTTTTTCTTTTTTTAAGATTTAATTTATTTATTCATGAGCAACAGAGAGACATGCACACACAGGCAGAGGGAGAAGCAGGCTCCATGCAGGGAGCCCCACATGGGACTCGATCCTGGGTCTCCATGATCACGCCCTGGGCTGAAGGCGGCGCTAAACCCCTGAGCTACCTGGGCTGCCCGGGTGAGACCTTTCTTACCTCTTCATACCTGCGGGTCCGGTGACAGTTGGATTACCCCAGAGGGAAGAGCTTCCATCTCCCGTCCCCAGGGCTCGGGGCCCAGCCCAGCCCCTGGCCATTTACCAGGGTGGCCACTCTGTCCTCAGTGGTGGTGATGTACTCTGTGTCCCAGAGCCTCTTTAGGAATTAGGCAGGTCCCCTGGCAGGGGTGTCGGGTGCTCCTGAGTGTCGTTCTGACTCCTGGCCCATGCCCGCCGCCCCGGCTCCCACCCAGGGGCTCTGAAACACGATCGGGCTCTGGGGTCTGACGGCTGACACTCCCCTGGTCACACCTGCCGCTCCAATGAGGCTCCCGGCGACCTCCCGGGTCTGGAGTCAGGCTCCCACACCTTCTGTCTGGGCCTGGACCACCGCAGCACCGCTCAGGGGGACTGGACAAGCCAGCCAGCGTCCTGAGCCCTGACAACCACAATGCATCTCAGATCCTCGGCACATTAACCGTCAGCCTGGGCTGGACTTCCGTGGCATTTCGGCGCCGATCCTGGGCACCCTCCCCTCCGATGGAGCCTCCTCCCTGCAGAATCCACGAGCTCACCCAGGACACGGCTTCTCTCCACGGGATCAAGAAAAAGAGGGCTTGAGAAAATCAGCTAATTGTCCTAAGTCTACCCATGTACTTGGGTCCTGGAGGAATGGTTTGCTGCTCGTAGAATTATGCATTTCAGTGCCTAGGATTTCGCTAGAAATGCTCAATATCGGAAACATCAGAAAAAATTTTCAATACATATGTTTGTGCGTGTGTGTGTGTGTGTGTGTGTGTGTGCACGTTTTCTTTATTCGTGGAAAAAACCTGGTGATCGAATCAGTCAAAAGCATTTTCACATTTGACTGTCATCTCTCTGTTTCTTATAAAAACGTGCCATTTGATTGTCTTTGAAGCCATCACTGTTCCTTCCAGAAGGAAGATGGAGTAAATCAGAAGGAAAAGCAAGTGTCTTACCGTAACACGAAGTTGGTGCTGATCTAATCTGCTGGTGACACGTGTGTGGCCTCCTCGCCCCCGTCCTGGGGCAGGGGGACCGTGAAGAGGACGAGGTGTCCCGGGGTGGCCAGAGAGCACTGCTGTGGGGCCGTCCTACCCTTACAGGAGTCAGACTGCGGCACGGGAACCGGAGGCTTGTGGCCGGGCTGGCCCGTCCTCGGCAGCGATGACACGTCTGTGGCCGGGAGGAGCTCTGACGCTCCCCTGCACGGAGAGCCAGGAGGGCAGGAAAGGGCTGGGCTCTGTCCCCGTGGCGGTGTGGTGAGAGAAGCGCGTGGCTCCACGGGGCCCCGGTGCCTCAGACCCCCGCACACACGTCCGTCAGCCGGGAGAGCCTCTCGGGCCGCGACGATGGGGTCCCCATCTGCAGGTGCAGCAGAGGCGGCGAGCCTGGAGGGGAGGCTTGCTCCTCCCGCGGTGGGAGGCCCCCGGGGAGCCCGCCTCACTCTTCCTCCCGCTGACAGGTGCTCTTGAACCCTTTGTGATCGGACAGTGGGGCTCACGACCCGCCACACACTCGTCCCTCACCAGTGACCGCCAGGACTGTCGTGGCTGGCGTCAGATGTTGTCCTCCGGAGCCCTGGGCTTTAGCACCTTCCACACCTGTCCCGAACACAGCAGAGGCTGGACTATATGGACTGAAGGGCTGGGGTGCCCAGGGGACCACAGGCTTTGGCTCTGGGCATGAAGTGTCCGCTGGCTGAGGCACGGGCCTGTGACCTCCGCCTGGGCAGCCCCAGGGGCGTCCCCGACGAGACCCAGAGCAGTGGGGTCTCTGGCTGTCCCGGTTCCCTGGGGCATCGGTCTCAGGGGCTGGTGGGTCACAGGCACCTGCCCCCGTCCCCGGCCCCTTGTCCCCCGTCTCAGCCCTGCCGTTCATCTCTACTATCCTCCACGTGTTCTAATGCCAACATGAACGTCATCGCCAGCAAAACCGGGGTGAGGATGTCTCCAGAGTTCCCCCAGAAGCACTTCATCACTTCATTAGGGATGGTTCTAGAACGCTTGCCACGGCCAAGCCCGATGCTCTGAACGGAGCTCCTGGTCCCAACTGCGGCTCATGCCCAGAGGCTCTTGATGCTCACCAGGCCCGTGGAGGCCCTTATCCTTCCTTGTGCTGCGTGGTCAGGATCCCGACGTGCAGGTCCCGGCACCTGCGCCCCCCAGAGCCGCCCCATCCCGGTCCTGGGACGGTGGCCATAGCACTTGGGGATCTGAGACCACGTGGGATCCCTAGTGGGCGATTTCCTGTAGAGGTCCTGCTGGTGGCCACTGCTTTGCCTTCCACGGGTCCCTGGGACCTTGCGGGGGTCATGTGAGGAGCTGTCCCCGGCGCGGGTGCCTCTGCCCCCCACCTGCTGGAGGGAGCCAGCTCGGAGCAGCAGGGGGCCTGCGGGAGCTCTGCCCTGACAGCCGGGCTGCGTGGCTGTGCCCCAAGCCCGCGCGTGGCTGCACCCCGAGCCCGTGCGCGTCTGCCCAGGCTGGCCGCCTCCTTCTGGGAAAGTAGCATCCTGAGCGTGTCTGTTGGTTGAGGCTGGAGCGAACGTCCACTGGCGGCCTCTCCGGGGAGCTTCCTGAGCTGCTCCCTCCGGCGAGGACACACTAGCTCTGCCCTTCCCACCCCGACCGGGGAAGGACCCAGAAAGGAGCCTGGGGATGAGCCGGGGGACGGGGGTGCGGGGCTCAGGGTTCACTGCTTGTCCTCACTCATCACGCACAGGTGCCCCCCGGAACCAGAGAGATGATGCATCGCAGGAGCAGCAGCCAGACGCACAGTTTTAGCACAAACCCAAGGCTTCCTCGCACCAAATGGAGTGGATTTAAATTGCCTCCGTTGATGGGGGAAGAGGTGAGGCCCCTGGAGGAGGGATGCGGACAGCAGGGAGCAGCTGCAGGCCGAGGGGCCTCGCCTGGCTCCCCATAACTTCCCAGCCAAATGGGGGCGCCCGTGGCCCTGGAGCAGGCGATCGCAGGGCTGGGGGGAGGGGGCAGGGAGGGTGCCTATGTCCTGACTCCCAGAAGCTCTGCACATGGACTGAGTTGGGAAAGGGTCTTTGCCAGTGGGATCCAGTTGAGGAGCCTCCCAGGGTACCCTAGGGCCCTAAGTCCCCGGGTGGGTGTCTGTAAACCCTTGCAGGGAACAGGAGAGGAGACAGCGGTGACCACACTGAGAGCGGAGAGCGAGAGGGGCAACCCCGCCTTCCTTCCTGGAGGAGGCTGGGCGGGAGCAGAGCTGCTGCAGGGCTGGGGAGGGCCTGGGTGGGTGCAGGGCTGCAGGGGCTGTGGTGGGAGGGGCCCAGGAGGAAATGGCCCCGCGGTGGTGGGGGGGGGCGGGCTGGTGGTAGAGGTGCAGTCTCCGGCCTCCTTCCCAGCTGGGCCCGGATTTGCGCTGCAGCAGCTCCGGGAAGTCCCGTGCGGTGCGTGGGGGTCCGAGAGCAGGCAGCTGGCTGGGCCTCCGTGGCAGAGGCCTGGCGGTTTCTGTGTGGTGCCCACGCCCTCCCTGGGGGTGCCTCCGCACCCCGCGCCCTCCTCTGCGCCCTGGGCTCTGGGACAGACCCCAGAGCCTGACGTGTCCCCCACAGGGCCCCCCTGAGCCCAGCGACCAGCAGCTGAGACTTGTGTCCTGAGCGAGAGCGGCGGGATCCAGTGACCCGCTGTGATTAACCGACCCGAAAGGGCTTTGCGCTTCCTTCTAATCTGCTGTGGGAGGCAACGTGCTTCTTCTGGGGTGCAGACAAGCCCCTGCTCGGCTGAGGGCCACAGCTGCAGCCCAGGGCAGCGACGGCCACGGGGAGGGCCGCTCCCCCCTCCCCCGTGGAGCAGCCTGGAGGGGCCTGCGGGGTGTGGCCTCCCGGAGCTGGGAGCCTGGCCCCCCGCGGCAGGGACGTGTGAGACGCCCCGGGATTGACGCACTCCGTCTGCTAACCGGGCCGCCCGAGGGAACGTCAAGAAGCCTTCAGGGGGCTCCATGTTCGCCCCCACGACCCTGACCCCCAACCCCATCCCCCCACCCGTGGCCCCGGGCGCAGGTGCCTTGGCGACACCCCTCTCGCTTCTGAACCTGCTCACGCCGCAGGCAGCAGGGAGCCTCTGGCTCCCGTGTCCAGCCCCACACCCCAGCTCCCAGGGGCTCCTCACAGCCCCAGTTCTTGGGGTGGGGCTCATCCTCCATCCCCGCAGACTGATCCACGTGGACCAGAATCCGGGCCTGGGAGTCCCGTTCGTCTGTGTTCCTGTAGCTGGACTTGTGCAGTGCGCTGCCTACACGGCCCTACCTGGAAGCCCAGACCCAGCCTCGAGGCAGCTTGAGCTTGCTCAGAAGGGCACCCATGCCAAAAACAAGGGAGGCACCGCAGCCTCCTCCGGGGACCTTCCTGGGGCATCAGTCATTAGCGGGGGTTGGCAAGCACGTCCTACGTGGCCCGCAGAGCTCTAAGCCCCGAATCCGAGAGACGCTCTGATGACCCTCATTGTGCAGATTAGTGCATGAGGCACGGGGAGGCCACAGAAGCCTCTGGTGGCAGGTGCAGTGAAACATCCCAGACCCCACCTCAGCTGTCACCCGAATCCGCATCCGAGTCGGTAGAGGCCTCCACTGGCCAACTTCTCATCCCCGGCGGCACCCAGAGCATTGGGGGCCAGGTCCAGGCCCTCCCGTGCCCTCACCTGTGTCCTTGGCGCCCCCCTTTCCCGGTTGCTGGGGAACGGCTCGGGGCTCCCGCTGTTCCCGCCGAGGAGCTGAGCAGGCCCCTGTGAAATCTCCCTCCTGGACGTCTCCTTCCCCAGGAGACAGACGTTGGGTTGCCTTGGAGACGTGGAAACCTCTCTTCTGACAAGAGGTGTTACCGTCTCTTGTGTTCAGACTGCAAGAAGCGGACGTTTCCATGCATCTGTGACCCGAGGACGACCGTCAAGTAGACTTGGTGCCTGGGTCCCCTCGAGTGCGTTAACAGCGCTTGTCTGAGCTGGGAAGCTGTGTGTTTGGGTTTCCAAGCCTTCACGGGAGGGCTTGAGAGACAAGGGGGAGCGAGGGAAGGACGTGCCTGGGCTCCTCGGCCCCGAGTTAGCGGAGAGCTGCGTCCTCCCGAACGCCCGTCCCCAAGCTTGCTCGGATCCAGGAGGTGCCACCGCCAATGCAGGAAGGAGGACGGGTGGGAGCGGGCATCTGACGGTGGCCTGGTGCGGCCCCGGTGGGGTGGGAGGGCCTGCTGGGCACGGGGTCTTAGGGGGGTGAGCGCTTCTGGACGCGAACCCTCATTTGAGGTACCCAGGGGTACCCCAGATTGTCCGAAGCTGTAGGTCACCTTCTGGGGACTTGGGAGGGATGTGGTCTCAGGGGAGTGGGCTCGGGTAGGATTAGGGCTTCCCCTCTCCCTTGGAAGCTGTCCCCCTTGAATGCAGGGGGCTGGGAGGAAGAAAAGACTATTCTAGACAAGCAAGACGGCTGCGAGAATTCACTGGGTTTTCAGTGTGCTTCTGGGGAAAGCCCGAAGTGTGGGGAGACATGAAAGAGCTGCAGCTGAAGTACGGGCCCTAAAGTCGGGGTGTGGCTACCGCCCTGGATTAGCTGGGAGTCCGTGAGGACGTTACCGGCCTTCCGGGTACGCGGAGTCCCACCAGGTGCTCTGGGATTTGCATTCAGGGAAACAAATCTACAAAAGGGCCTGGCCCTATCTGTGCCCCAGCGAGCTCAGAGTCCGGGGAGCATGAGGTCGCGTGGCCGAGGGGCGGCGTGGGCATGTGCCGGGAGCTGTGGGGCCAGGGAGGAGGCCCCGAGGGCAGCGCGGCCGGGCAGCGGGTGGACGTGGGCTGGCAGGTGTGCCTGGCTGGTGTGCACACTACATGCGGGGCCTCCAGGGTCCCCAGGGAAGCGTGCATGAAGAAGGCGACGTTCAGGGCGATGACGTTGGCCACACGTCCGGGGAAGCAGAGGGACTGGAGGGGCAGGAGTCTGCAGGGCCTCCCGCGAGGGGCGTCACGGTGCAGAGCTGAGAAGCGGAGCGCACGTGTGAACCTGCGGCTACGAAGGGCCGCCGCCCCCCCCCAGGCGGCCGTCAGGGGCCCGGCCGGGGCGCCCACCGCTGCGTCCTGCGCTGAATTTGCTCCATGAGTAGGAGCTGGAGATCGGCGGCAGGAGCTGTGGTTTTCGTCCAGTGGCTGTGGACTCCGCTGGGCGCTTACCTAGATTGTGTCACTTGAACCCCGGTGAGAACTCTCGAGATAATTTTATCGCTCTCATTTTGCATTCAGACGGTGACCTTGCCAAGGTCGCTCAGCCGCCCGGAGCCCGACCTAGAACTCAGAGTCACGCTTTTCTGACGGCAGGTTCCTTCTCCAACTGCGTGATATTGTCAATTGTTGCAAAAAAAAAAAAAAAAAATTTCGGGACCATCGGCTCTTCTGTAACCGTGGGTCAGTGTTTCCTGAGACCCGTGGATGGATATTGGGCGTCCTGGCCTCAGGCAGGGCCTGACCGCGGAGCCTGGACGCTGTGTGTGCACGTGCGGTGCCGGGCCTCCTGGTCCTCAGTGGCACGGGAGCTGCCGTGGTAGCAGAGGACGCTGCTCGCCTTCCCACAGCAGGCGAGTGTTTCTGCTTGGACGAAGAGAACCCCAACATTCCAGCTGCCTCATTGCCCCGCGGCTACAAGATGCCCCTCTCCAGCGTCTGTGCAGCGAGGTCCAGGCCGGGGACGGGTGTGGGCTCCCGGCATGCAGGCCCCGGAGCTGAGGCGCGTGGCCCTCTCCCCCGGTCCCCCCCGGGCCCCGAGGCCGGGCCATGGCCGAGCAGCCCGACGGGAGGCCTGGCACCCATGCCCAGAGCCTTGCCCTCGGGGTCCTTCCGTGGGGGATGAGCCTGTGCTTCGTTTAGTTGCTAAGATGCCGACTTTTCTATCAAACACAACTGAAGAGCCAACGTACCGCCCCCACGACTACGGGCACAGGGATGCCGTCTCGGCTGACCAGCCCCGACACACGTTCTCTCCAGACCTTGGATCCTGGGCTCCGTGGGCCCCTGGGGTCCAGAGAGAGCGCGGAAGTCACCTCCCTCTGCTCCCACCAAAGCAAGCTCCGTTCCCACGGGGCCCCTGACGGGTGACGACCGGGGACAGCCTGAAGGGGCTGCTAATTGTTCTCTGCCGCCGCCTCTTCCTCCTTCCCTTTGGACTTGACAACTGAGATGATCTAAGGGCGTCACCGGTTTCTGAGCTCATCTTACAGCCTCTCCCTTGTCGCAGCCTCTGTATTCCCCGCCCCCCCGTCCCCGCTTGTGTGCAGGACCGTAGCCGCCCCACGGGACCCGCAGCCCCAAGGCACCCGAAGGGTCTCCCCTCCCACGTGTCTGCACCTGCTTCCCCCGGACAAGGTCTCGGGTTACCTCTGGCCGAATCAGTTGGTTACCAGTGGGGACAGACGCGGTGCATTTGCACTACGAGGTCCCTTGACCCGTTTATAACGTGAGAACATCACCGGAGGGGCCTGCTGTGGCGGAGGAGGCGCGGCCGGTGCTCCCGGGACCTGAGCGGCGTCGGCCCGGCCACCTCTCCTGTCCATGGGGAGCTCGAGATCTGAAATGTGGCATGGGCTTCCCGCAGGGCCGCGCCACCCCCGGGGACTGTCCCCGGCTGCTGGGGTGGTTGTCCTCCCGGCGGAGACGAAGGCACTGAGGGCGCCCGGGTGGCTGCGTTTGGCTGCAGCCGCAGGGAGGGAGGGGATGTGTCCAGAAGCCAGGGCTTCCAGAACCCCTGCTCGGCGCCGATGCCCACCGCGGGAGGTGGCCCATGAAATGTACGCCGCGGCCATGTGTGCCACGTCCCTGCACAAAGCTGTGTGAAGTCAGGGCTCTGCCCCTGCCACGCTCCATGCCCTCCTTCCCCGGTGGCGGCGGCACGGAAGGCTCCAGAGCCCGTTGGACCCCCCTCAATATCCACCTTCCCAAACAAACCCGGTGTCTCCATCCCGTGGCCTAGATCTTCTCCGTGTGGATTGCAGGTCGTCGTAGCCGCTCGACGGGCTCCCCTAAGGTGGGACGAGGCGACGTTCACAAGTGCCTGTTGCCGCTCACGTCAGGGGGGCCAGCGGGTCCCTGTGTGCCTGATGCCCCCGGACCCCAGGGCCTCTTCTCTTCTTGTTCTCTCTTCCTGCCCCCTCCCGCCTCCCCCCTCTCCTCCTCCCATCAGCATGGGGAGCTCCCTGGCGTGGCGTTCCTTAGGAATTCATTGGGAATGTAGGTAGGTGGAGTGACAGGTTTCCTGGGAATGTTGTAAAGGATCCTGAGCATCTGAGCTGATGGAGCTGATGGAGCTGACGAAAGAGGGATGGACAGACAGGCAGGGGACTCGGAGAGCAGGTGGGAGAGCCGCGGCCGGAGCTGTCCTGCGGGCACCCCCAGGCCGCCAGCCGTGACGGGGGCTGGACGGGCCCCTGCAGTGCAGATGCAGCAGCCTTGGGGCTGGGCTTCACGCGCGCTCCTCGCCGGGCGGGCCTGGCTCCAGGTGGCAGGAGGGCAGGGGCCTGCGGGCACAGCGGGGCTCCCCCGGACGGGTACGTGCCGACGCCAGACCCGCCGTGCCCCTGCCCTGCTCTCAACACGGCCTAAATTATTCTCCCCATGAACTTCCTCTGGAAAGAAGGGGAATATAAATCACTGTGCTTGTCATTCTTCCTGCACGGTCATCAAGGCCCCGAGGAGACTCTGGGCTCTCGGCGTGAAGGTTTTACAGTCCGCGTGACCTGCTTACATCCAGCCTTCTTTCCTGTCGCCTGTGCTGGGGACGGGAAGGGGCTGGGGCCTCGGCCTAGGGTGGAGTATTTTTGGGGGGTGCACACGTGTTCCTGACACTCACGTCCCCCAACCCCAGGAGACCCGACACCCAGAAACCTCATCGGTGGCTCCGAAGAGAAATGGGAGCGCAGCTTTCCCCCTGCACACTGGGCCCCGCCGCCACGAGGAGGCCCGCGGCGCGCTCCTGGAGGAGGTGGTTGGGAGGGCCGCCCTGACCTGCAGCTGCTTGGTGGGAGAGTTTTGCACGCAAGGAGGCTGATGCACGACGTGGAACGGCGGGCGGCTCCCGGCAGTGGGGAGTGGGGGTGCGTGTTCCCACCTGCTCGAGCTCAAGGACGTGGACCTCAGCGGCCCCTGGTGCTCCTTGCAGAAGAAATCAAGTGGGAGTGAACGTGAAGTGCGTGCGGGGCTCAGATGGTCCCCCGCTGAATGCAGCGGGTTGGGACACATTTGCACTTTCAGACCATAAGTCCCAGTTGCCAGGACCCCGCCGCTCCCCCCTGCCCGGGGATGCCCGTGGTCTTGTGTTATCATCACGGATGCCCCACTAGAGTCTCAAACCACCCTCGTTCCTTCCAACACGAGGGTTCCTAGGTCGCCAGGCGTTTACGGGACCTAGGACTCCTGCACCCCCTGAAACACGTGCATCCCTTATGCAGATGCACCTGCCGCTGGGTCCACGCGGAGGCCAGCACCGCCCCCCCCCACTGGGAGCCACGCCCCCGCCCTCTGTCACCTCTCACCCCACCCTCAGCCCCTCGTCATAGAGCGAACTCTCCTCCAGCTGCCTTCCCTGGGTCTCTGGTGACCCTTGTCTCCCACGGAGACACGGGGCCAGTGTCAGGGCACCAGAGGGCCTAAATCCTGCATCCACAATCAGCAAATGTCGCCCCCTCTCCCTGGCGATCTCCACATCGGGACCTTTAGATTTCAGCCTGATGAAGGTGCCTGGAGCACGTGTCAGAGCGCGGTTTCCAGTCCCACCCGTGGGGAGGCCGCCGCAGGCCACTGGGGATCCAGGGCCTGCTCCTTCAATACACACCCCGGGCTGCTTGGGGGCAGGCGCTCCCCGGCCACGCGTGCTCTGCTCCTCCCTGAAGAGGGACGTGAGCTCAAGGGCATTTCCTGAGTAGGTTCAGTTCCACGGGAGCCTGTCACCCCTTAGACTTTGCAGACTTGGGGCTCGATTAAAGCCACGTGTTTTGGAGAGCGCGTGTGCAGCGTGAATCCCCGAGCCACTGTCCCCGCCCCGCCCAGGCTGAGTGAGCTTTCAGAAAGCAGCTCCCATCCTTGAGCCTCGGCCGTGCCACCCACGAGAGGGTCTGCAACTGCAGCTTCTTCGGGTTAGCACGAGCCCCGCAGGGAGCCCTGCCCACCCTCTTTCTCTCAAAATGCACGTGTTTGGTGCACAACCCACTGCCTAGAGGGGATGGGGCGGTGTTTTATAAGGCAGGTGACCCTCCAAGGATCCTACCTTGCTCGGGGGTCAGGGGACAGAGGTGGGACCCAGGGGGCTGGGGCTGGCGGAGGCACCACGAGGGCCCTGGATGCGCAGGACAGGCTGGCTTCCCCCCTGCTCTGCAGCTGACGACCTCCCTCCCGGGCCCTGAGCTCCCCGGACCTTCCCCGGACCTTCCCCGGTGCTGCAGACGGCGGAGCCGGTCGGCCACAGACAACGGGACAAGGTATCGAAGGGACTTTGGCAAACACGCCAGATGGAAGATGTGCTTCAGCTGAGAGAACCGGCACTAGGGTCCAGAAGACAGAGGCTCTGGCGGCCCCGAGCTCCTGGGGGCTCGTGCATGGTTAAGAGTCTCCTGAGGGAAAAAAAAAGAGTCTCCTGAGGAAGAAGCCATGACGTAATGCTTATGTTCGGCCGGGAGATGGGGAGGCAAGGAGGCCGGGGAGGCCGGGGAGGCCAGGGAGGCTGGGGAGGCCGGGGAGACCGGGGACTAAGGTGGGCGGCAGCCAGCCCGGAGTGCATCCCCAGGCGTCCCGGGGCGCTGCTCCTCGCTGACCTGAGGGTGCACGGGCACCTCGTCTTTGGCCTTAAATCTGGGGCAAGAGGGAGGCCTGCCCTCTGCAGCTCACTGGTCGTTCCCCAGAACTAGTCTGTGGTGGGGGCTGCGGCCACGCTGGGCTGCTCCGACGGGCGTCTGCGCTCCTGTGCCCGGGCACAGCTGCGTTCGTGGGTCTGGCCCAGGAACCACACAGCAGGTGGGGAGCTGCGGCCATGGCCCCAGGTGCACCTCTCAGCCTGGGGCCCTGCGTCACAGGACAGTGAGTTTTCAAAGGCGATTCTGGACGCAGAGGTGCCATCAGCTGTCGTGCACGGTATGTGCACACGGAGCGCTCCCGTTCAAGACGCGATGTGTAGGCATCGGCTGGCCCAGGCGGGCGCACGCCCTGCGCCAGCGGCTTCACCAGTGCTGGGGGCACCCGTACAATGACGACGTACGTACTAGGAGAGGCAGGGGCTCAGGCTTTGCGGGCCCTGGGGGCTACGACAACCCACATGTCTTCAGAATCGCTGGCAACTGTTTCTGGGAGTTCACAGAGGGATGTGGAGAAACCATGACCTGCACGGAGGAGGTCGAGGTCCCGCCCTCCCTGAACACACAGGTGGCGCTGCTCTTCGCCACACCTGGGTCCACGCTCCGAGGGACTGATCCGGGGCTCTCCCGGCAGGTAGTCTTGCAAAGCAGCCCTGCCGAGCAAGACCATTGCCACATCCGAGCGACCATCTCCGTCCGATTGGTTTTTCTGCCAGGGACACATTTTTGCATCAAGCGCATCTCTACACTGTCCATCCTAATTAATACAAGTGCTGTTTTGGTTGTTGTTATCTGGACATTTAAATAACCAGATCCTGGGAAGTATTCTTAATCTGTAAGAGGTGTTTCAGAACATGGTTGTCATCATTTTCTCCGCCGCCCCCCCCCCCCCCCCGCAAGCACCTGCTGTAGGTGGGACTCTGGGTGGACGCGCGGATGCACGGCCCCACGGCTCTCAGCCTGGGGATGACGCTCGCGAGGCCCGGGCGTCGGGAGCCAGCGCATGTGTTCTGCGGCCGCAGGGAGCAGGATGGGAGCGGGCGTCCCGGCTGCAGAGGAGCCCTGGGCCTTACTGGCGAGCACACGAAGGTGTGAAGGAAACGCGTCAGGCTGACGGTGTGCTTCTGGAAAGTTCCTGCCGATCCATCTCTGGGTCATTGGCTGGAAGTCCGCGATTCAGATCCCCATCCCCGACATCAGTTACCTCCGCAGCCCGGGTCCCGGGGTCTCGGCCGAGCAGCAGCCGTTCAGCCCTTAATGTGCACGTATTTGGTGACCAATGCAGGCCTCCGCTCTCTGACCGCTGTTGGCCTTAGGATCTCTGTCCCCACACCGCCGGCCTCGTGGCATCCAAACCAGGATCTCCTGATACCCTGTGATTTCCAGGATTTCGCAAAAGCATGCTCTGAAGGGAAAGGTGCATTTTAGGGAGGAGGAAAGGCAGGAGAACTTACTGCTTTTCCAGAGGGAGAGGGCGGGAGCCCCCGTCCCTGGGCTGCCCTCCGCACACTGACCGCTCCCTCCCCGCCCCGAGCTGGGCTGTTCCCTCAGCCAGCACTGTCTGTGGGCCCCTGGGTGACGAGTCGGGCTACCGGGCCCTGTCCTCAGCTGCTCTCTTGGGCGCATGTGCTGGTCTCGCTCCCAGGCTCCCCGACCAGCAGAGACGATGCCACGTGTGCGGCCGTGCAGGCTCAGGCTTTGCAAGCGGGCAGACCTACACCCGCCTCGTGGCCCCCGTGCACTCCTGCCCAGCGTCCCAGGGAAGCCCACGGCTCTTCTCCTCTACTCTGCTGAGGGCGCCAGGCTTCCTATTAAACTGTGTGCGTGCATGTGTGCACCCGCCTAGTGATAGGAGCAGCAGAAAGAAATACTGAATTTCCAAATACCTGCTACCCAAACCATGCAGCATTCTCCCCAAACATGCATTCGATCCCTCCCAGGTCCCCTGGAATAAGAAATTCAGTATCGTCTTTGCAAAACCTGATCGCATCTATTGTGGTGATCGTTTATAAATAAATTTTGTACGCTGCAATGAAGTTTAAACGCAAATATTGCAACATTTAGTTTCTTATCAGTTTTTTTGAAACCAAATGCTACTCATGGAACAATGGGAGCTATAACACGACATCTAAAGCATTATCGAAAATAAAACGGATGTAGAAAACCGCGGGAAACACACGTCCTATGAACTTCACGGCTCGTTCCCACAGGATCACCGGACTCTGCGATAGAGGAGGACACAGCAGATATTTGGATGACTTCAGGAAAGCGTTTGAGTCGCTGCACTTTCACAAATAATCGGCACTCGTGGCTGTGAATGCCTCTTAGAAACCACACAAAGCGTGGGGAGGTATGGCCGCAGCCCTATTAGAAGGTGCAGAAGTAATCTGATGGCGTCGAGTGGCGGTGAGGGTGCAGGGAACCCTTGGGTGCCGCTGGGGGCATGTGGAGGGGCTGCCCCGTTAGGAGAAGGTCTGTCGGTTTCCTAAAAAGCCAAGCACGCCCCTAGCACGTGCACGGCCATCCTTCCATGCCTAGTATTCTCCCAGTGGAGGCCTTGCCCAAACTTGCACAGAGGCATGACCTGGAACCGTCCGACCATCACTCAATGCTCGGGCACTGAGGCGTGCGTGCCCACGCAGCAGAGGGCTGCCTGCCCGGCGAGGGAGACGCCTGAGCTGGGGATGCACACAACGTAAATAACCACGCCAAGTGAAAGAAGCCAGACGGAAAGATTCCATTTACAGAAAACATAGAAGATGCAAAGTCCCCTGAGCCAGCAGACGGCACCTGAGTGGTCGATGCATCTTTCCCTTGAGAGCATGCTTCTGTGAAATACTGGAAATCACGGGGTATCAGGAAATGCTGGTTAGGGTTAGGGTTAGGGTTAGGGTTAGGGTTAGGGTTAGGGCCGAGGAGGGTTACGAACAGGTTCACTCTCCTGATTGTGGTAACAGCTTCGCAAGTGTATGCACACGTGACAATCGACCAATTTGTACATTGGGAGTGTGTGTGGCTCATTCTGGGTCAACCAGTCCTTGATGCAGCAGTTTAGTTTTGCCCAAAAGGGGCACGTCACGGACAAGTAGCGCTAACGTGCGGCTCAAGCGCAGTAGCAGGACGAGACCCATGTCACTAAAGGGCTTTTGCTTTCGGTTATAATAGTCGGCGTGTGGAGGACAGGCGGGACCCAGCGTTCCCACGTCCCTGGAGCACGGGTGCTAAAGGGTCCCTCCGTCCTTGGCGGGAAGCGGCTTGGCAAAGCACATCCCAACCCTCGCAGGTGTTCACGATTTAGCCCGGCTGGACGCCTGCCAGCATTCCACCCTCCCGAGACAACCGAGTTGTGCACTTGCACGGCTTTTCGCGACCCTCCAGTAGACTTTGCGGAAGAGTGAAGTGCGGAAGCAAGCCGCGGCGCTCTGCTCGGGGCGTTTGGTTACGGAAAGGGCTGCCGTGCGCCGCTGTCTCCCAGGCCTCCTCAGGGTGCTCGCTGCGCTCCGTCTCTTGGCCAGACGCACATGACCATTTCTGAAAGTAAAAGCAGCACGCCCCGGGGGCCTACTTGCGTATCGTTGAGCGACGGGATCATCTATTTCGCGTCTTATGAACACCTCCGTACCAGCAACAGGAGAATCAGCTTGTCCTTTCCATGACTTCATAGTATGTGGGATTCCAGGTCACTTCATATGACCTTGGCTAATGGAGGTTTAGGCCTTTCCCTTTGTTTTAAGACTTTCCGATAACACCGTGCGCACGTCTTTCCACGCTGGTGAGTGTGTCCATCTGTAGAATAAGAAATTCTGGGAGGTGGAACTTCTGAGTTGAAGTGTATATTCATTTAAAGAACCAATAGGTGTTTGGTCTCCAGAAACGGTGCCCCCGGGTGTGTTTACGCCACCGACGTCCCTACACCTTCTGCTCAACAGCGGGTATTATCATCGTGCTAACCTCCGCGCTCCGCAGCTGAAGACATACTTAATGATTTCTATGTTTCAGTTTGGTGAAATTTCTTGACCTGCAAACCGCCTGTTTATGCCCGCAGTGCCTGCACGCTGTTTTGTATGCCTGGGGTGTGGCTGGAGGGGTGCAAGGAGAGAGCACGCCCACCGGCCAGCCCACGCCATCGCGACGGGGCAGCAGACCCCTGACTCCGAGTGTTCTTGTGACCCCAGTGGGCCCGGCCTCTCCCTGCAACTTTCCAACCCGCAGGGCCAGGGACGGCTTTCTCTTACTTAGTGATCATAAGTTGTAGGCACGTTGGCCTTTACCTTTTCAGCCATGTGGATTGACTGTGGTTGTGACACAGGAGAATTAAGTCCAAGCCACAAGCACCGTCAGAGTCCAGTGGTGCTCAGAACGCAGGCCAAGCTGTGACTGTCGTAGGGACTCCTGAATCCAGCCGTGCCTGAAGGAGGATCTCTTGCCTTTCCAGTTATGTAAACTGACATAGTTCTTCCTGCTTGAGCAGTGGAACTTGGATTTGCATCCAGTTCCCGATGTTATATGCCCTTTTATCAATTTTAGAAAGCTGCTTGTTGTTCTCTTGTTGATAAAATAACGTGGAGGAAGTTAGCCCTTTGCTTCCAGTCTCCTATATAAAAAAAATTACCTGAGCCCTAGAACAGTTCAGGCTTCCTGGGTGTCACCGAGCCAGTTATTTCAACTTTCCACCAAGTGTCTACTCTGAATAGATGACAGACTCAGTGTAAAGAGGAGGAAGTCAGGATAAAGAGTCAGCCTGAAAACCTCCCCAGCTGGTTCTCCTTCCCGGGAGCCAATGTGTACGCAGTAACCATTTTTGAGACCGAATAGATAGTCAGATTGGACTGAGCAGCAAAAACTGCGTACGTGTGTGAGCGACCTTGGAGCATCCGACCTCCACTTCCAACCAGGTCAAACCTGGGACCAGTTGGTGGCCGTGCCAGCCAAAAAGAGCATATGCAAAATGAATTAGGTGGTTAGTCAGCTCCTAAGACGTTCAGGTCTGTCCCGGGCTGGATCGACAGCCAGAGGAGAGAGCCAAGCATGCCTGAGACAGGCGTGGGCAGCCAGCCCCACCAGTAGGCCGGCAGCTCCGCTCCCCCCAGCTGTGGCCGCAATGTGGCTATCTGTGTCCGTGCCAGGCTGCAGGATGCTAAATGTGACTCGAAGGACACACCCTGGCGGAGGGACCTGAGCCTCCTTCCACACCCGGCTTCCATGTGACACGTGTGCACACACACACACACACACAAGCATGCACACCTGATCCTGGGCTCGAAGGGGTGCCAGCTGCATGGCCGCCCGCACCCCAGAACAGGAGGAGGATTCTGTGGGAGGAAGCGTTCACTACTCCACAGCGGGCGCAGAGCCTCACCTCCACCCTGACATGCTAGGTGAGCAACAGGGCGCCTTCCCCCTGCGCCGGCCGACCCTCCCTCTCCACGGCCTGGGCGGCCTGGGACGGGGCCAGGGTGACGCTGCCTGCAAGCCGCCGGGCAACGGGGAGCATTTCTTTTGGAAGAGGATTCAAGACGATCCGCAGCTGGCATCATTAGCGTCCTGGGGCAGAGGCTGGCTCTGGTCACACTGCCTCTCCCACGGTCCATCTTTGGAGGCGGCAGGTTGGGGGACACGCACTGGCAAGAAGCTCAGTGGAAAAGAAGTGAAGGACACTCTGCGAGAAGCTGGTGTGTAGGACGGGGGGCAGCGGCTGCTCCCTCCTGTCCCCAGTGGTCTCCATGGCGCTCTCCACTGCCGCACCCCTGCCACCAGATGCTCCGCTTGGGAGGGATCCTCGATCTCACCCCTGCCCGCGGTGGCCCAATCAGCGACGTCTTCGCACCCTCGGCTGCGTCCTAGGCCAGGGGCTGGTTAAATTCAGTATTAAAGAGACCAACACAACGTTGCGCACACACCGTAGAGGAAGGCGGGCGTGGGGCCGATTGCTTAAAAGCATCACCCTTCCTCCTCATCGTCATTTCATGGCGGGGGTCCTGGGTGTAGCGACACAGAGACGCTTGAGCCGGGGGTCGTGCTCGCCGTGCGACGGATGCGCTGCTGCGCTGCCCACGCTCCTCCTGCGCCCGAGACGGCCCGGCAGGGTCCGAGCCGGTGCTTCTCCTCCCTTCAGCCAACGTCACCTGTGCTGGCTGGCAGGAGGGAGAGGACAACGAGCTGCCATCAGGAGGCCGGATGGCCGGCAGGACTCCGTGTGACGGCGTCCACAGGGGTTGTGTTTATTATACCATAGACCAGGCCTTATCCTGAATGAGGATGTGGGTTTGGGGGGATTCACAGTGTGGCAGGGGCAGGGGCCCCTGTTTCTGCTCCCACAGGATCCGCTGCACGTGGGCCTCACCCCAAGCGTGGATAGCGGGATGCGTGTGAACGCTCAGCCCCCAGGCCGTGGGACTGGCCCAGTGGTGTTTCCACCCACGGGATGGGGGCCCCAGATGCTCACGCTCCTGCCCGAAGTGGCCCCCTGACATCCAGGGTTCAGCTCTCCAAATCCATCAGCTTCTTATACGTTTGGGAGACTTCAGATTCTGGTTCAGAGAGAACAAGTGTAGAAGAGACGAGCCATCCACATGGAGTACGATGGACTCCCACCCAGGACTGTGACAGACGCAGCATGAGAAACACCAGGGGCCCGGCATCAAGCCCCAGCCTCACCCCTTCCCCGACCCAGGGCTCGCCTGCCCTCTGGACTCAGATGACCCCTCGGTGCGGTGCCCTCCTGGGGCTCAAAGCCAGGACAGATGCACCCCGACATGGGAGGTAGACGAGAAAGCCCTCCCTGGGTGTCCTGCGTGGAGCCCCTGGGTGTGGAAGGCTGCCCTTCTGTCCCGAGGCCTCCCGAGCCTGCATTCATTCATTCATTCCCTCCCATCCATCCATCCATCCATCCATTGTTTGTAGCTCAGTGTAGGCAAAGTCAGCCTCCGTGGCTTCCCACTTCCCACCCTGCAGACCCACCACCCAGCTAACTTACAAGAGCTCCTCATCCGGTCCTGAGCAAGTTCAGAAACTTCCCGACCCTCTACCTCCTATAAACGAATATCCAATCAATACCCCAGGGCACGGGGGACAGTATGAGATACAAATGTGGGGAAACGCTTAGAAATTACTCTATAAATGTCGAGGGTAGGCAGTCGCTTTTCTCTCCTTTAACTCATTTGTGATGTTGGAAGCAGGGCCCTGGGCTGCCTGGGTGTGCCCCCTGCACTCGGCCAACAGGAGACCCCCGGAGACGAGCCACCATCAACCAATCCACCGCTGGAAACACTGGAGGAAAGCGAGGCCCTAGAAGTCCCAGGAAGCCAGAACACGTGATTTTCCAGGAGGGGACCGGGTGTGCTGTGATGCAGAAGAGATGCCGCGGGAATAGGCCCCAGAGCAAGGCCTTGTGGGTCACAGCCGTGAGAAGCCGTCGGTGACCTTCCACAGGGCAACCTTGGCAGAGAGCACGGGGACACGCAGGGCTCCCCACAGCACACGTGCTGTGGGAGGAATGCTAACAAATGCTCAGAAGGAAATTTAAAGCCCGAAACCATAGACTTTAGGTTTTTTTTCAGATCCTGGAGATTTTCTCACATCTGAGTTTTAACCTTCATTTTGTGACCGTGGTGATCACGTTGACTGATTAAACAACGTGCTGTTGGATTTGGTTTGCTGATCCAAACCAAATGGATTTGGGGATTTTCGCGTGTACGCTCCTCGGGGCTGTCGGCCTGCGATTTTCTCCTCCTGAGATGTCCTTGTCTGGTTTTGGTGTCGGGGTGATGCTGGCCTCATACAACGAGTCTTCTGTTGTTTGGAAGAGTTCGAGAAGGATTGGTGTTAACTCTTCTTTAGATGTTGAGTGGAATTCAGCAGTGAAGCCGTCTGAACAGGCTTTTGCAGTGGTTTAGGGGTGAGGATGTGCGAGCCATCTGCAATGCTTGGTTATCCGGCAGGATTTGCAGCGTCTCTGTGGATGTGGCTCCGCGATGAAGCCGGTGCATCCAGCTGCCTTCTGAAAATGCCTAATGTGGAGAGAGATCTCATAGCTCCTGTCTGGGGGACAAAGGGCTGACACGTCATTACGTGGAAGTCATTACATGGAAAAACCATTTTTAGGTTGGAAAGCCAAAGCACAGTGTCCAGAATCCTATTTAGGAGCGAATGTCATTCCTGGTTGTGATGCAGACGTTGCTCCCACCTCGGTGCAAGGGCGAGGCCGGACCTTTCACCGGTCTCCAGACGTCTTTGTAAACCCCTTCTCTGTGACTCATGGAAACCTGCTCCCGAGAAGGTCACTTTCCCAGGAGTCTCTGCTCTTTAAAATCCTAATTCCAAGTGATGAATGAAAAATTATTTTGATTAGTGGAGCAGAGAGGGAAGGTCTTGGCCCAGGAATGGATCCCTGCCTGGATTCGTGAAATCAGTCCAAACGGGCAGGCTCCTGCTGTCCTGCCCCACATACCCAGATCGGCAGTGGGCATCTCTCCTCACAAAGGCTGCAGAATTGGGGGCGGGGAGCACACAATTCAGGTTGTTGTTTGCCTCACAGTGCGAGGCTATAAATGCTCCTGTGGTTTAAGCTCCTGAAGAGGAAGCTCGATCTCATGGGTAAATGCTGGGGCATGAGGTGTGGGTTTGGGGTGCAGGGAGCCCATCATGCAGGGGCTTGTGGCAGGATGCTGAGGAGCAGAGAGGGCCAAGCTGCGATGTAGGGGTGCATCAGCAGCGACTCCTGGTTCTGTGTGATGACAGGCCCCCTCCTCATCTGCAGAATAGGGCAAACCCTGTCTCGGCCATCCGCCTCCCAGAGCGGCTGTGAGGGACCACACAGGGTCACAGAGGGACCAAGGCGCACGCGGTGGGGACACCTGGGGTGGTCTCGGCGGACAGGCCCCTCCTGCACAGGCTCGGCACTGTGTAAAGACCTGTGTCTTTATGCCTCGTCACGCTTCTGGACACAGAGGAGTTGGAGGTGAGGGGGTAAATGGGGCGTAGTGGGAAACAGAGGCATGCTCGCCAGCGACCCTGCCGGGACCACCGACAGGAGAGCGGGGCATCGGCCATCCGGAGCCCTCTCCGGCGTGGGACATGCTGCGTGGCCGGGCTCTGGGCTTCGGGTCCCACCTGGCCCCGTACCCGCCCTCCTCTACAAGAGGAGCACTTTGAAGCACATCCTGATCTTGCCCATCCGCGCAGATGCCGTGGCAGGGACGGAGACCCTCCTTTTGTTCGCACGGAGGCAGGCCGCCCACCCGCATAGCGCTCGGTCAGAGGCCGGCGTGCGCCTGTGTTTCCTGCATTTATAAACTGTTCACCGGGCTGAGACGGAAGAGCACCGAGCTCTGTCCCCACCCACGCTTTTTAATTTAAGAACCCCAGGCGATCGGCGTGGGGGTGACAAATGGCAGTGGCTTTACTGCTGTTGGTATTCTGAGGTCAGAATGTGGTTGGAGCCAGAAGCCCAGAGATGAAGTATGGCATTAAAAATAATAAAGATTAAAAATATGTAGCCTCCCAAGTCAGCAGAGCAGAGCTAACAACCACATATAAAGAAGCTTCGTGTGGGATGAGCTTGTGTCTGGGAGGCAGGAGAGGAGCATGAGCTGCGATAAATCTTCCTCCTGCGTCCACTGCAGAGCCGGGGCCCGGAGGGGTGCAGCCCGTGGGAGGGAAGGCACCGAGGTGGAGACACGTGTGCATGCATGTGTGCGTGTCTGTGTGCATGTGCGGGTGTGTGCATGCATGTTTGTGGGCACACGTGTGTGCACGGATGTGTATGTGCGTGCACGTGTGTGCATGGCTGTGCGTGCCTGGGAGCTATGAAAGAGGCAGGCAGGGCGGGAGGGCCTGACACGCAAGCCAGGTGGGCCACGACCACCGTGAAGGGGGAGGGGAGCGCCCGCTCGCTCTGTGCAGCCTGACAGCCAGGCAGCTCCACTCTCCGGGCACATTTATCTTTTATGACTGTATTTCACTGTAAATCAAGGGTCCGCAACTTGCTGTGGTTTCTTTCATGTCTGCAACCTCTAGCAACTCTCCGACCCACCCTCTGTCTCTCGCTCTTCCCTTATCTCTGTCTCTGTCTCTCCTTCTGTCTCTCCCTCTCTCTTTCTATGTCTCTCTCTGTCTCTGTCTCTCCCTCCATCTCTCTCTCTCTGTCTCTGTCTCTCCCTCTGCTTCTCCATATCCCTACTCCCTTGCACACTCTTACTTCATGGATCAGATCCAGGAGGCTCCCTCCTCTTTGACTCCTGCTATAAATAATTTCTCAGGTACCAACCTGACTCCTCAGGGGTCGACACGTATCCCTCAGTCCACAGGGGCATTAGGCACCTGTTAGGTGTTCGTCTGCGTGTTCGATGAGCAGTATGTGGGTCTGTAACCTGGTGCCCTGGAAGCGCCTGGTCCGACGGGTGCAGGAGCAGCTGGGGGGCGGGTTGGGATGGGGCGCATACACGAGTGAGTGTAAGGTGGTCTGAGTGGAGTGAGTGTTCCGGAAGCGCCCATTGGAAGTGCAGGAGAAGGAGACTGCGGCGGGGTTGGAGGGGTAGGGTCGGGGGGCCGTGGGGGCAGGGGAGGTCGGGGTGAGGGGGGGTGGACTCAGGCGGTATCCAGACCCCACCTCCCCAGGGACTCAGGTTTGCAGCACACAGGCCGGCATTCCTGATGAAAGCTTATTAAACTCAATCGTTCATTCATTGGACAGTTAAGTAAATTAATAAAAACAAGGCATTTTACTTTTCAAATTCTCAAGGGCCATGGGTTAGAGCCTTACCTTCATCCTAATTAATTCAGGAAAATAAAGCACTCTGCCCCCCCCGGAGATGTGCCCATGGCTCGCCTCCTGCGCGCCCTGCGGATTGGACCTCCGTGTCCCAGGCAGTATTCAGGGACGGGGGCACGGGAGAGGGGGTGGCAGGGAGGCTGGGGGGGCCGTGGAGTCCCGCCTGCCACTGCCTGGCCAGGGGGGCGGGACACAGGCAAATTTCCTCACCTTACATCGTGGACCGTGAACTACTTCCAGACACGGTCATGAGATGGCTGGCTGGCAGGTGACCCGGGGTCGAGTAGGGCCGCCCGGGTCTCTGCTGGGGGGTCTTGGGGCTGCTTCTAGTGTGGTTCCCTGCAATCCTGCCATTACTGTGCCCCTGTGGGGACCGGCCATCAGGCTCTGGCTCCACGCTCCCTGCATCAGGGTCTTTCCCACAAGGGTGTCACGGGTGCTCCAGAGCTCTCAAGCTAAAGGGGACCAGGCTCACCAACCAGAGTGTTTCCCTTTGTGTGAAGAAGCAGGGGTCAAAGAAGTTCATGATGTGTCCTGTTCATCTTGTGTTCTTCCTAATGGCTGGCATGGGGCCGGCTCCTGGGTGGTCCTTTGCTAGGACTGTCAGAGGACGGACAGTGGATGGGTGGATGGCCAGACAGGTAGACAAAGAACAGGTGGATGGTGGATGATGAGTGAACGCTGGATGGGTGGATGGGTGGATGGGTGGATGGGTAGGTGGAAGGTGGATGGGTAGACAAAGAACAGGTGGATGGTGGATGGGTGGTCGGTGGATGATGAGTGGATGGTGGGTGGGTGGATGGGTGGGTAGGTGGGTAGGTGGATGGTGGATGGGTGGATGGGTGGACAAGTGGGTGGGTAGATGAAGGATAGGTGCATGTGGATGATGAGTGGACGCTGGACAGGTAGACAGGTGGGTGGGTGGTGGATGGGTGGACAGTGGATGATAAGTGGACATGGATGTGTGGACGGGTGGATGGTAGATGGGTGAACAAAGGACAGGTGGATGGTGATGGGTGGACGGTTAGATGGGTGGATGGTGGATGATGGACGGGTGGACGATTTTACTTTCATTTATTATCATGAACTGTAATGGATGATGTCATTCTGGGCTGCGGTTCAGCGAAAGGCGTCCACGGAGGAAATCCAGATCAGACTTATAGGTGATTCTTCACACACCGGGGCGGGTGATCCGAGGGCTGACGAGTTATCTGCAGAAGAGCAGGACGTCACGAGGGCCCAAGACAAGGAGGAGCCTGGGGAATTGGATGTTTGGGGCTGAACTGTGCCCCCTATTCCTGCGGTGAGGGGTCCTGGCACCTCGGAATGGGACTGTATTTAAAGATACAGTGAAAACGAGGTCATTGGGATGGGGCCTAACCCAACGTAGCTGGCGTCCTTCCAGAAAGGAAAGGGTGGACACACAGACGGAGGGACGGCCCACGCGAGGACCCTGCACGAAGGCAGCGTCCGCAAGCCCAGCAGCCAGGCCTCGGGAGGAGCCAGCCTGGCTGGCACTTGGATGTTGCCCTCCCGGCCTCTGGAACCGTGCCTGGGAGGCCGCTGTGGGCAGTCCACACCGCTACCCGGCAGGTGCCGGCTCAGGACCCCAGGGCCAGACCCTGGCTCCGAGCGGGTGGACACGGCCTAGGAGCATACACAGCGGGTTCGTCTCTGAGCTGGGACTCACCCCCGGGGCAGGGTCTCCAAGGCGACGACCGGCTTGGTCAAGGGCACGACCCCAGGGAGGCGGGACCCCACGGCCAGGCTGTGGGAGGAAGACTGGGCTGCCTTCTGGGGGAGGGCAGGGGTCTCCAGGGAGGGAGGGAGGGTGGCTTCAGGGTGGCAGGCCTGGGAAGGTGCCTGTCCCCGTGGGGAGCTTGGGTGACACTCCCACGCCTCCGAGAAGAGAAGCGGTCGCCCTCTGCCCGGGGTGGCCCCCAACGGCCCCTCCTAGAGCACCGTCCTGGGTCCCAGAGATCCTTGAGGTCAAGGAGCAGTGCTGCCACCCTTGGAGGCCCCGGCCTCACCTGACCCCCTATCCGAGCGAAATGCCAGCCCACCCCGGGGGGCCAGGCTCAGTACCTGTAACCTGCACGGGCTGCCCGAGCTGCTTCAGACCCCCGAGGGGCCCAAGGGGGAGGAAAACATAGACGCTCCCTCCCGCCTCCCACGCACCCTCCAGATCCGGGGCAGTGCAGGTGAAGCTTCCATCAAGGTGACTTTGGATTAAAATAGAAAATAGCACATACTTGTTTAAAGGCTGGACAGAGAACTGGAGACACCAAGAGACAGACGGAGTCCTCCACCCACCCGGGCCGTGCAGGGAGAGGGCAGGGGCTCGTCGGGCCAGTGCTCCCCGGCGGGGAGGGGACCGCAGGGTCATTTTGGTGGGGGAGGCCTGGACCCCGCATCTCTAACACACCTCCCGGGGACGAGTGACTGGGGAGGTTGTTTCCCCTCCGGGCACTTGGTCCTCCCCGTACAGCATCCTGGTGGGGCCAGTGAGAACCGTGCTCTGAGGTCCAGGGCAGGAGCTGTGTGTCTCTGACGCTCAGAGGCCCATGGGGCACCGGTCACCGGCCGACGGGGCTTGCATGGTTCTCCTGGAAAGAGGCCCTCCTGCGGGCAGCCCCCGAAGTGCACGGGGCCCCGGGCCTCGAGGCAGAGGAGGCTCGAGTGGGCCTGCCCCTTGAGCTGCGCTGGCCCGCGGCGGGGTTGGAGGAGCCTCCGTCCAGCTTGAGCCCCGTCGGAGGGAGGGCCGCCCCTGCAGAAGCCAGGCCCCAGGACTCAGCTTGCTTCCGAAGCAAACCTCCCAGAATTAGCAGTTCCGTCTCACGCAAAAGAATCTGAAAAAGCTCCGCAGAGCTTAGTGAGGGCCCTCGGGTGGCGCTAGGCGGGACGCGGGAGGCGGGAGGCCCCACGCCCTCGGAGAGCTGGTCTGTGACCTCACGGGCATGAGGCCGCCGCCGGGCCCCGTCCTTCCAACCCGACACAGGATTTCTAATTATTTCTCAGATAATTTTCAGGGAGAGTCTATCCCAAGTCGGCTTGACAACAGCTGCCACCAGGAGCGACTGTGCGCTCGCCCCAGAAGATCCCCGGGGCACCGGATTTCATCACTAAAGGAAACGTTCGGCTGCATTTTATTTCCTCTCTGAAATATTTCTGCCCCGGGACTCCGAAAGCGAAGATGGAGAGAAACTCAGCTCCCAGCCAAGTGCCTCGTCTTCCCAAACGTGGAAATTGGAAGGCGCGCTGGCTTCTGGCCTGAGCACCAACCTCCCCGCTGCCAAGAGCCCCCAGGTCTGGGCTGGGGATGAAGGCGGCTCCACCCAGGGGAGCGTGTCCTCGGCGTCCCTGTCCTAGACCCTCACTGCCGCTTGTCCCAGCGAAGGGCGGTCGTTGCTCTTCTCCCGATAGCTGTGGGGGGGCGGATGGCTCCCAGGACGTCCCAAAGCTCGGTGCTGCGCGGAGGCCGAGCTGAGCTTCAAAAGGGCTGCCCTGCGGTGCCTCCCCCCCCCCCATCCCCGTACCCTCTCTGGGGCGGGATGATCCCTCCCGTCTGGGGACTCCCAGGACGCTCCCATGCATGTCGTCCCGCGCAGGCATGAGGACGCTCCCATGCATGTCGTCCCGCGCAGGCATGACGCCCTCGGGGGAGCCCCTGCCAGCAGGGTGTGTGTGGCGTGTGTCCACCGGTGAGGCTTCAGCGTCGGGCGGCTGGCGGGGGATCCTTGTCCGTGGAGGGTCTGCTCAGGGGCCCAGAGCGATGAGCCTCACCCCCGGGCGAGGCTGAGCACGGGCCGGCCCCTCCGCAGTGTCCCGGGGGGCCTGAGAGTCCCAGCGCTTTGCAGGATTTCACGGCCTCTCTACGGGAAAAGGGAGTGTTGTGTTGTCTTTCTCTATATAGAAAAAAATTAAGGTTCACAGTCGGTTAGTGATTGACACTTAAGCGCTGATGGAGCGACCGGGAGCACCTCTGCCCCCTCTCCTGGGTCTGCGGCCGGCACCCGGCTCAGCTCCCTGATAACAGACCCCAGGTTGTCCGAGGGGTGCGCAGGTGCGTGGGCGGCACGGGAGGCCCGGCCTCTGGGAGGAAGGACGCCGGCGGGAGGCGCAGATGAGCCCCGGGCCTGGTCCCGGGCCGGCCCCCGCCCGTCCCTGCTGTGATGGGAGCTCGGACCCCGTGGCCGAGACCCAGGGCCGCTCTGACTACAGAGGGAGGCTGCGGACCTCGGGCCACTGCCCTGGAGCGGGAGCTCCAGGCCAGCAGGACACACGGACGAGCAAACAGATACGCACACGTTTCAGCCTCTGTGGCCACGGGGCTGCGGCGGCTGCAGCTGCTCCCACAGGTCTGCCCCCCCCTCCCCGTGCTGCTCAGAAGCAGCCTCGGGACAGTGGTCGCCGGGGCGAGCCGCACTCCTGTCCCTGAAGGGTTGTGAAAAGCAGACACAGTGCCCCATGGGGGTGGGTGCCCCGGTTGTGGTCCCGGGGTGCAGGCCACAGGACGCTGGCCCTTGGCGGCAACACGAGCCTTTCCCTGCCCTCCGAGCGCCACCAAGGGGTACGCCGGTGCTCTCCGGGCTGGGCCGAGGGGCCGCGGCTTTGGAGGCCTCCCGAGCAGTGACCCAGGAGAAGCGAGGGAGTGACAGTTAAAGGCCGCCAGGTGCTTCTCCCCCCGGGACGCTGCAGGTGCCAGGGGAGCCGGGAGAGACGGGCAGGACCCACGGGCCTCCAGGGCCGCCCCCCGCCTGCACCCTCCGGGGTCGGGCTGTTCTCAGCGCTCTCGGCCCAGACCCCGTCCTCCCCGACGGCCATGCGAGCGCATGAGGCTGCCTTACGGCCCGCGGGCCTGGATTTCAGTCTGGCTCCTCGCCAAGGCCCTGGGCAAGCCCCCCATTGCTCCGTGTCCCCGTTTCCTGGAGGCAGGACACGGCTGTGCACTACCTCGTGTGACTGTTAGGACCGAATAGGAAGACGCGGTCAGTGGAAAGTTCTGGGTGATCTTGATCGGGTCAAGGCGCTCCCTCAGGCGAGTCGCAGAGTGAGAGCCGCGCCCGGAGGCCCCGGGAGCTGGGAGCTGGGGGGGGGGGGCAGGGGTGCGCTAGGGCTCTGACGCAGTCACACGCGCCAGGCTGAAGGGTCACTGGGAACGAGTCCACGCGGCCCCCGGGTGGGTCACACGCGCCAGGCTGAAGGGTCACTGGGAACGAGTCCACGCGGCCCCCGGGTGGCAGTTCGGTTCCGCCTGGGGTCTGCCACCCTCTGCCTCCCTCGAGAGCCCGAGCTGGGCCGGCGACAGCGCGTCCGCCCGACGCGGAGCCCCCGCCGGTGCCCGCTGCCCTCCCGGCGCCCTCCCGGGCGGGTGTCTTTGTAGAGAAGGAGATCCTGTCAGTAATAGCAGTAACTATTTTTAAACAAACAAATGGCTGTAGGCACTGGATTCAGGGCGAAACCCGGGGAAGACAAAGTGCCTGTGGCCCAGAAGGGGTGGCTCATGGGGAGGTGAGCGGCCCTAAAATAGATGTGAGATGGCAGCGTGCGAGGTCAGCGGCAGAACCGACGTTTTATCTTTCCGTGCCACAAAAACCACAGCCTCCTCACCCTTGGGTGGAAGGGCCCCCGGTGAATAATCGCCTCCAATGATGTGGATGTTCCATTTGTGTCCCCATTTGGCTCAGATGAGAGTTACCTTGATTGTGACTGGTTCCTGTGTCTCGGGAAGGCAGAGCCCACAGACCCGGGGCTGGGGCGGGCAGAAGGATAATGAAGACGGCACCTGGAGGGGAGAGAGGCGGTGCTCCAGGAAAGGCCTACAGACCGAGTCAGGACACGACCCACTTTGGTCCCGGTGGAGGAAGACGGAAGATGCTGCTCCAGGGAGGGGAAGCGGGGAGGGCGCGTGGAGGGGAGGAAACCAGGAGCTCCTGGTTAGAGGCTGAGGCGAGAGGCTGGTGGTGGGCCTGGCCTAACCTGGGGAGGCCCTGGATGGAGGAGACCTGGGGAAGAGGTTGATGGAAGGGTCTGGGCCGCACACCCAGTCGGAGCCGCCGGCAGGTTGCAGCAGAGCAGAGCAGAAGGCGGCTCTGGAGGCGGGTGCCAAGAAAACCTGGGCTCGTACATGGGAAGCCGACATCGGCTTTGTCAGGCAGGGGACTGTGGGACCGGCTCCGCAGGCCCGTGCTTCACTCACGTCCCCGTTCCCCACCTGCAGGAAGTGTGTTCTGTGCTCCCAACGGCCGATGGGAGAGCAGACGACGCAGACCGTGCTGGGAAGCGAGGATCACAGGTCTTCTTTGGGGTTTCTAAAATCTGCAGAGCGATTTCGATCGTACCGTGTTCCATGGCATGATCACAGCCACCTCTCTCTGTGAGGACATCACTGTCTTCCTTCCACAGACGGCGGGGGCTGCCCGCCATGGACCAGCCTGGGCTGCACCCCTGCCCGTGATCAACCCCTCCTGGGCCACTCTGGGTGCCTTCTCTCTTCCCTGGATTCTTGTCTGGAATATATTAGAAGTAGGTTTTTTGCTCTTAAATGGCAGGTTCTCTGAGCAGCATTGCTGTGAATGCCGTGCCCGGCTCCTCTGTGGCCCCGCACCAGGACCCAGAGGGTACATTCAACAGAGCAAGTCTTGAAAATAAAGACTTTCAAGAAAATGGTCAGAAATGGACAGAAACGTTTCTGTATTGACTACATTTTCTCTTGGCGAGACCTGGTCTCCTCCTCCCACACCCTGTGAGCTCCTTGGGGTCAGGGGTCGGGCCTGTGTGTCTCCCATACGTTTCCTACCTTTGCACTAAAGACCCGTAATTCCTCCCCAGCCTCCCAGGGACTTAACGTCTGTTCCACCCCGTTGGTGATGAACAGAATGAAGCCTCTAGAACCTCAGGCCTGGCATCAAGTCAAGCTCTCCGTCTGTCTGTCCACATCTTTCTGTAAGCCTTTAATCTATTCGAGACCCGGTCTATTCACTACTAAGCTATGGGGGCCACGTCCTCTCTGTCATGAGGATGTGCTCACGAATGTAATACACCCAGAAGAGTGTTTAGTACAAAGTAAGTTCTGTGTAAAGGGTAGGTCAACAATAACAATAATAATAAGCTTTACAGTAATAGACATGGGGGGCGGATAATGCCAACAGGCCCTGATTTAAGGAGCACAATTATGCTCTTAAGATAAAAGTAAAAGGGAATCAAAGATCTGACAAAAGGGGCGATCGCATCATGGAGGTTATAGAGGTCATGCTGTGAGTTCGTCTTCCAGCAGGAGTCAAAGCTTCCTGCACGTGGAGACGAGTCTTATTTATTCCGATGTCAAACTCCCTGTAAGTGTGGAGTTGAGTGGAGAAATAAATAAAAAATTCTGGCAACTGGGTGGATTTTGGATGGGAGACCATGCAAGGTGAGGGTGTCCCGCTCGCTAAGGCATTAGCACACAGCGGTGGGCATATACTGCCTCTGTTCACAGGTGCCTGTTGCCAAAAGATCACCAGAATATGCATGATTGCATGATTAATCCGAATGTGTGTGCCTGATAGTGACAATCCATCTTGCTAATCATTCCTCAGAATCTACAGAGTACATATGCATATCCATGTTCTTCTATCTACCCACCCACCCATCCATCCATCTGTCCGTCCATCCATCCATCCACACAACCTCCCTCCCTCCCTTCCTTCCTCCCTTACCTCCCTCCTCCCTTCCTTCCCTTTATCCATCCACTTCTCTCTTCGTCCATCATCCATCCATCCATCCATCCATCCACTCATCCATCCATACATCCTACTTTCCTCCCTTCCTTCCTTCCTCCTCCCCTCCTCCCTCCTCTCCCTCCTCTCCTCCCATCCATCCATCACCATCCATCCACACACCCTTCCTCCTTCCTTCCTTCCTTCCCTTTTTCCATCCACTTCTCTCATCCTCCATCCATCCACCCATCCATCCATCCACTCCATCCATACATACACCCTTCTTTCCTCCCTTCCTTCCTCCTTCTTCCTTCCTTCCTTCCTTCCTTCCCTTTTTCTATCCACTTCTCTCTTCATCCATCATCCATCCACCCATCCATCCATCCATCCCACTCATCCATACATACACCTTCTTCCTCCCTTCCTTCCTTCCTTCTTCCTTCCTTCCTTCCTTCCTTCCTTCCTTCCTTCCTTCCTTCCTTCCCCTTTTTCTATCCACTTCTCTCTTCATCCATCATCCATCCACCCATCCATCCATCCACTCATCCATACATACACCCTTCTTTCCTCCCTTCCTTCCTTCCTTCCTCCTTCCTTCCTTCCTTCCTTCCTTCCTTCCTTCCTTCCTTCCTTCCTTCCTTCCTTCCTTCCTTCTTCCTTCTTCCTTCCTTCCTTCCTTCCTTCCTTCCTTCCTTCCTTCCTTCCCTTTTTCTATCCACTTCTCTCTTCATCCATTATCCATCCACCCATCCATCCGTCCACTCATCCATACATACACCCTTCTTTCCTCCCTTCCTTCCTTCCTTCCTTCTTCCTTCCTTCCTTCCTTCCTTCCTTCCTTCCTTCCTTCCTTCCTTCCTTCCTTCCTTCCTTCTTCCCTCCCTTCCTACCTGCCTTCCTTCCTTCCCTTTTTCCATCCACTTCTCTCTTCATCCATCATCCATCCACCCATCCATCCATCCATCCATCCATCCACTCATCCATACATACACCCTTCTTTCCTCCCTTCCTTCCTTCCTTCCTCCCTCCCTCCTTCCTTCCTTCCTTCCTTCCTTCCTTCCTTCCTTCCTTCCTTCCTTCCTTCTTCCTTCCTTCCTTCCTTCCTTCCTTCCTTCCTTCCTTCCTTCCCTTTTTCTATCCACTTCTCTCTTCATCCATCATCCATCCACCCATCCATCCATCCACTCATCCATACATGCACCCTTCTTTCCTCCCTTCCTTCCTTCCTTCCTCCCTCCTTCCTTCCTTCCTCCCTTCCTTCCTCCCTCCCTCCCTCCCTCCCTTCCTTCCTTCCTTCCTTCCTTCCTTCCTTCCTTCCTTCCTTCCTTCCTTCTTCCCTCCCTTCCTACCTGCCTTCCTTCCTTCCTTCCTTCCTTCCCTTTTTCCATCCACTTCTCTCTTCATCCATCATCCATCCACCCATCCATCCATCCACTCATCCATACATGCACCCTTCTTTCCTCCCTTCCTTCCTTCCTTCCTTCCTTCCTTCCTTCCTTCCTTCCTTCCTCCCTCCCTCCCTCCCTCCCTCCTTCCTTCCTTCCTTCCTTCCTTCCTTCCTTCCTTCCTTCCTTTTTTCCATCCACTTCTCTCTTCATCTATCATCCATCCACCCATCCATTCATAATCCATCTCCCCACTCAATGTTCATTGCAAGCCTACATATGCCAAGTTACACGGTAGGTATAAGAGGACACAGCATGAAAAAGCAAGGATGATTCTGGCCTTCCAAAATTCACTTTGCAATTAAGTGGACAGATGATGTCAAAAGGCAATAACTCTACACACAGATTCTGTTTAGCAAGGAAGTAACTTTTCTGGAAATGTAGTTGTAATAATCTACTCTAACATTGGCAATAACTTCTTCTTTTCTTCATAGTTTTAATAATATAGAAATTTCTGCGTTCATAGTTTTGTCTAGCTACCATTAATTTGTGTAATTGTTGGTCAATACTCCCAGGCTGAGAGATGTTTATGATGCTTTTCATACTATTAAAGCAATTTTACAAATTCCTAATTGCTTACTGATTGCGCTATCTTTCACTCTTAGATCATTTACTTGGAGACATCTCGAGTTATAAAGCTTGGATTTTATCATGCAGGTTAATAATCTTTCTTCACTTCATGTTGGCACATTCAAAAAATTATTGGCACAACTAACTTTTTTTCTTTTTCGATCATGGCTCAAAAGTGTTCATCCTAACACAAGATAAATGGTGGGAATGGAGAACAGTGGGATTGCGAGATGCACTCAACTTGTGACATCATTGGAGTGTGGAGAAAATGTGTGTATGGGCTGGAATGGCACATATTTTAGCAACAATTTGCATTTTACGGCTGTGTAGTGGCCGTACACAACGCTCCAAGTATCCAGTGAGCCGAGGGGGCACGTTGGAAGGGCGCCAAACCCAGCCCTCCTGACGTCAGCTTCCTGGAGGTGGTGAGCACTGCACTGGGACATGGTGGACCACAGTGTGTCTGACGGAGTGGGTGATGGAGGGGGCATCCTCCTCAAGCGTGACACACAGGCTTTCTGGGACGGGATTGGAGAGGGAAGACTTTTGGGATGAGTGCCTGTGGGGAGAGTCAACTGAGAGCTGTCACGACAGAGCCCATCAGGCAAGCCCCTGGTGCCTCCATGGCCCTTCAGAGCTTGGTCTTGGGGGGAAGGAGATGGGCCTTCAGAGCCCCTTGGTGATGCTGTTGAGGATGTCCCCACAGAGGGGGTGAGTTCAGAGGAGGCAGCTCTCCCCAGTCAGGGGCGGGCGGTGCCTGGAGAGGGACTCGGTAAGAGCCACAGCCACCGGCACTCCCAGCAAGGGGCTCATGGGCTTCCAGCTCTTAGCTGGATGGAGGGGAACTGGGAGGGTTCCACACCTGCTCCACCCAAGGTCACCATTCTCACTGTCAGGTGTTCTCCGTAGCCCCAGGTCTGCTCCAGCTTGCTCCCTGCTCCTTCTGTTTCCACTCCATCCCCAGGGCTCCAGCCTGGCTTCTGCCCCCGTCAGAACCCACCACAGTGAACAACCACCTCCAGCTCCCCAAACGCAGTGGAAAGCCCTCAGCCCCCGGCAGACAAAGTGGACCCCACCGCCCCATCTTCCGGGACTCCTGCCTCGCCCCGTAACACGACAGTGCCTTCCCAGGCCTCCCGGATGCCTTGCCCAGCCTCCCCTGTGCAGCCCTTGAGTGGAGAAGCTGGTCGGGGCTCAGACTTGCGTCCCCACGCGGCCCGGCTCCTGCTCTCTCCTGAACACGGTATGTTTCCTCACTGCCTTGCTTCTCCAACCCTGGCCTCTGCCCGCCACCCACAGTGTCTCGAGCACGCAGCCAGCTGCCCTGCACACCCCTCTTCCGGGGTCGTCTGCTCACTGCAGAGGCTGTGCACAAGCCAAAGAGCCGACTCGGATTCCGTGTGCCACCAAGCCGTGTGGCCCAGGCCCGACCCTGCAGGTTCCCGCCCTGTTCCTGCGGAGGCCGCCTCACCCCTTGCCAGGACCGCGTGGTGACAGGACAGTTCACCCGCGCCTCCTCCACTCCACCTCGCCTCCACCCGTGGAGTCCGAGCGATGCACTGCCCGGCCTGCGGATCCTGTGACGTCGGCCCACTACGTGAAGCCCTTCAGTGGGCTCCTCTTCCATCCCGCGCATGCACAGATGCCCTCACCGTGCCCGTCAACGCCCTGCGCGGACTGACCTCTACCTGCCTCTGTGGCGGAGTTGTCCTCAGGTGCCCAGACCTGAGCCCTCTCGGTGGGACACTGTTCTCTCCCCTCTGTGCCCGTGCAAGTCCCCGTCTCCCCTGAGCCAATGCTGGGTCATGAGACCCATACTAGCACATGCACTAAAACTAATACTAGAACCTTCTGTATCCGTGGCAAACTGGCCACACCTCGCTGGCGAGTGTACCCTTATTCTATGCGTCTGTTCGTCCTGACGCTCTCAGCAGATGAAATTTTCTGTTGGTTCATGAGATTTCCTTTTTTTTTTTTTAAGATTTTATTTATTTATTCATGAGAGACGCACAGAGAGAGAGAGAGGCAGAGACACAGGCAGAGGGAGAAGCAGGCTCCATGCAGGGAGCCTGATGCGGCACTCGATCCTGGGGCCTCGGGGTCATGCCCTGAACCAAAGGCAGATGCTCAACTGCTGAGTCACCCAGGCACCCCTTTTATTTATTTTATTTTATTTTATTTTATTTTATTTTATTTTATTTTATTTTATTTTATTTTATTTATTTTATTTTATTTATTTTATTCTTTTTTATTTATTTGTGGCTCATGAGATTTTCTTTTTTTTTTATTCTCATGAGATTTTCTAATTAAAACCTGATGTTCCCATTCTACTGTAAGCTCTGTGAATGCAAAGACAGTTCAGACGCAGTGTTTAATGAATATTTTTTGGGTGGATAGATGGGCAGAAGGTTGACCCATAAAGGGATTCACAGCGACATTGAATACAGCACACGGAGCCGACACAAACCTTGGAAATGTCCACGTTCGTGCTGACACAGGTGCGACGTCCATGAGCTAGGTCCAGCGTATGTCCAGCACATGGTGATGGAGGTCATGGACAGGGACGGAGCCATCCCGGGAGGGAGTCCTGTATGGGGTCCCGGGAGCCAGCAGGCAGGGGGCAGCGGCTTGTAAAAATGCTGAATGTCCCCCAAAGTTCACATGGCAAAGCCCTAAGCCCCAGTATTTCAGAATGTGACCATGGTCAGAGGTCGTCCTATAATGCAGCGAGTCAGTTAAAGGAGGCCTGCCAGGTGGGCCCTAATCCAGATGGACGCGTGTCCTATTAGAAGAGAAACTTTGGAATCACTGGGAGATGCCAGAGAAGCGCTCATGGAGAAATGGCCTTGCAGGGACCCAAGAAGGGGACGGGTTTCCACAAGCCCAGGAGAGGGGCCCCGGGGGGCAGACACCTGGCCCGTCACCTTGACCTCAGTCCCCTGCCTCTGCGCCAGGGTGAAAACCTGGGCACATGGGGTCAAGGAATCCTGGAGAGGAGCTTTCTCAGTAAATAGGAGAGTAATCCATATTTTCAGATTGCTGAAAGATTCCGTGAAATAAGAAGTAAAAATCTTCCCTTTGGTGTAACAACGGGGAGGCCAGTGCTCTCGGGAGGAGCAGACGCCCCGGCAGGTCCCCGCTCTCAGGGAGTCGTGGTGAGGAGGGGCGGCAGGACAGGGCGGCAGTGGGACGGACCTGGTAGTGCCGTGGGGTCAGGACAGCAGGTGCACAGACGGTGCCAGCAGAGGGATGGAGATGGAGAGAGACCAGGAGCTTCCTGGAGAGGCAGAGACCCCAGCGCTGGCCCTGGTGGGGAACCAGACGGATGGAAGGAAGGGCGAGGACCCAGGGCGGCCCGTCAGCTGGGTGCTCGGAGACGGAGGGCCGTGCGAGCTGAAGCTCCGGGGTTTCCCTGTGGGCGGCTCCCGGCGACACGGCCGAGCATGGGCAGCAGGCAGCTCATGGTGGCGATGCTGCCGAACTTCTACTGGGCGCCCATCACGGACGGACAGGAGACCGAGACCTGGGACGGGACGCCGGCACGCTCCTCTCTCAGTAACCCCACGCACTCGGCATGGTTATTATTATTATTATTATTATTATTATTATTATTTTGCAGATGAAACCAATTAAGATTCAGAAATGTGACTTCCTCTCGCTCACCTGATCAGACGACAGCAAGGAACGGTGGACGGGTGCTGAGCTCCCGTCCCTGGTGCTGTTCGTGCCTACAAGGTCAGATGGCTGCGCCGATGCATAGAGGCGGGTTCTTCTAGAAGCAGGAGGTGAAAGGGGAGGGTGGTCATTCTACCCTCCAGATACTGAAACTGGCCACTCGTTGCGGTTCAGGAAAGAATAATCCAAGTGGTAGCGCGGGATTGCAGTAACCTGGCTGCTGTCCCGCCAGGCACCCGCGACGACTCCCCAGGCCACGCGCTCAGCTCCGGGCTTGCTCGCCGGCCGCTACCCGCCTCACCTGGTGCAACTGGATCACCTGCAGCGACCCTCTGGGGTCACATGTAACATTCCAGGTAAAAAAAAAAAAAAAAAAAAAATTCTATGGCTAAAAACATGGAAAAAAGCCATTGGAGTTTTAAAAAAACCAAAAATCCATGCCTGTTCTAGCCATAGGAGTCTGCGGGAAGGATTTTCTGGCAGGAAGGGGGTCGTGGTGACTGGCACAAGTGTCTTGTCTGCGCTCCCCGGGCCCCTGCTTGCCCTTGAAGCCCGGCCTGGCTCCTGGCAGGACTCCCTCGTCCTCCTCCTCCTCTGGGAGGGTGGTGGGTGCTTCTCACCTGGAGCACCCATCATAACCCCAGGGGCGTGAACCCCACAGGGCCGAGCACCACCCCCGGACTTTCTGACCCTGTGGGTCTGCGTCTCTAACAAGTGTCCCAGTCAGGGAAGCAGGGTCCGGCGGGGGATGTGGGGGGGGGGCAGGGCCCAGACCCTACCCCAAGTGGTGTCCCTGGGGGAGGGCAGCATGGGCAGCCTCTGCTATGGAGGCTCCAGGCAGGCATCTGGGCACCTGGACATGCACTCCCGGGGCTGGCCCTTGGGGCTCTTCTGTTCCCGGTGGGGGGGTCCCAGGGAGCCCCACGTGGCCTGGGATCTCACCGTCTCCCGTTCTCTGTAACCTCCACTCCGTGGAAAAAAAGATGAACATGGGGAGCCGTTAAGGCAGGTGGCTGGGGCGCGGGCTGTGGGGTTTGGTTTTCCTCGGGGCCCGGATCCGGGTTGCAGCTGCAGCCGGGCTCCCCGCTCCGTGTCCCCCGTTGTCCATCACCTTGGGCAGCAAACGCCTGCCCAGACACCCGAGGGTCGGGGAGACCCCCTCTCCCCAGCCCTGTGTGCATCTCTGCACCCAGCAAGGGACACAATAGGATGGGAAAGAATAGGAGTGATTGGGATCCTCCCGAGGGGGAGCCAGCCCTGGGAGGGGGGGTCCTCTTCGTCTGGCACGAGGTCCCAAAGCCTCCTGTCCTCCACCTGGGCGTGGGCGCAATGGGGGTCTTGAGCTCCAGGGTGGGAGGGCCCCCGCAGAGGCTGCCCTGAGAGGTGGGCACCCCGTGGCCCGTTTCTTGAGCCATGCCTGCTGCTCCCCTGCAGCCCCAGCAGCGTCTGCCTGAGGCCGACCGGGGCTCCGGCCCTACCGTGCTCCCCCTCTGTCTCCTGTGACCCACGCCTGCCCCACCTGGGCACTGAGGCCACGCCGCCCGCGCGGGGGTTGCCCGCAGGAGCCCCATCGTGCAGCTTCTGTGGCGAATGTCCCCCGAGATGATTTACAGAGCCTCTTTTCCAGAACGAGCGGGTGGGAGGGAAGGGGGGTGCTGAGGGAATTTCTCAGCGATGCAGAACAGCAATAAAAATAAAGAAGCCGGGTTGGAAGGGGAGCAGGAGAAGCGGAGCGCAGGATTGGGCAGCGGGGCACAGGCAGCCAGACCACCGGCGCGGCTCAGGTTCAAGCCCGCGGGGCTCCCGCTGGCGGGAGGGGCTCTCGGCGTTGCAGCCCAGGGTCCAGAGCTGCTCCAGGGCCCGGCACCCCTTCTCGCCTTGATTCACCCCCTCGGGGGGAGGCCCCCACCCTTCCCCCGGGCGCCCTGCCCCTGTGCTCAGGCAGCGTGGCTCCCCCTCCCCTGGCCCGTCCTGCGCGCCCCCCTGGAAACGCTGACCTCAGGACAGCCGACCGCCTCGCCGCAGGAGCCAGTGCTGTGACCCCCGAGAAGCAGCGAGGCCCCGGCCCAGGCGGCTGCAGCCAGAGCCAGCGGGAGGCCGACCACCGGGCGGGCCACAGGACGCTGGGCCCAGACGGGTTCTCTCTGCAGCCGTGGTTGCCCGCCGATGGGTTCCCATCCATGTTCCAAACACCACTGCTGGCATTTCGAGGCCACTTCGTATTGACGTCATGGAATCTGTGGCTTGTGGAGTCGGGGGCACGGACAGCGGGAGGAAGGTGGCTCTGACCTGGGCGCGGGGGCACGGCCACCACGGCTCTGCCGGCTGGGCCTGGATGCACGCGGGGAGGCTGCGCCTCTGTCCGCAGACCCCGTGCCTCTGCGCCCCGCTGAGGGCGTGTGGATGGGTGGGGGCGCGGCGTGAGGGCGTGCAGGCGGGTGGGCGTGCGGCTCAGCCCACTGGCCACGGAGGCGGTGCCTGCATCTCTCTCGAGCCAGACTTTTCAAGTTCATTCCCAGGTCAGTTGTGGAGCTCACACTCCGTCCACGGGGCCCAGCTGGCAGGAGGGACGAGGGCAGCCAGGGCCTGCCCGACGCCCCGCTGGGTCGGACCCAGGAGCCCCCAAGAGCCCGCCGTCTCCTTGTCAATAGTCTCTCGCATGGGATCCCCACGGCCCCTCGGGATAGTCCCCAACTTCCTTGGGGTCTAGTCCCATCTTCTCGCTGCTGACCTTCCAGGACCCACACGGACGGGGGACTGGGGTCCAGGCGGCGCTGACACATGGCCCCCAGGGTGGTGCAGGCGGGCACACTCATGAGCCTGCTCCCCTTGCTCCACCCCTGCCCCATGGGCCCCAGCACCTATGTCCTTCCGAGACCTCTGGCCTTTCTGCTAAAACCCGAGTACTTAAAAGTTCTGCAAGAGCCTGTCACCCCAGGACCAAGCCCACCACCTTGAACAAGCATCTCGGGTGGAATCACCAACGGCAGGGGCACCCGGCTCCACGGGGTCGTCGACTCCTCGCTGTGACTGTTGGCCCGCCCCTGACTCTGGACCCACGCTCTCTGACTGGAGCACTGGCCTTGGGAGACGCCCGACGGTATCTCGCCGTGGAGTCCTCCGTGAGAGTGAGTAGAGCGCAGATTCGCACTCACGCCCCAGCCTGAGCAGAGCCCGCTGGGAGAGCGGGACCGCCTATCGCGAACCCCGTGCACCTGCGGAATCCCAGCGTCGCTGCATCCTGCTGAGTGGTGACCGGTGGGCGCGTGTACTGAACCTGTTCCCTCACCTGAAAATGGGAGGCACCCGCCCCGCTCACGGCTTGCTTTGAGAGATCCTAATAGTCAGCGCGGGCTGGTTTCTGGGGCCGCTGCAGGGTTACGGTGTGCGGGCGCTGCGCCTCGTCTTCCAGCCCTGGGAACGGATGTGGGTGCAAAGATCCCCGGGGAAAGCTCTGGGCTGTTCTCAGGAGGCAGGAGGTGTGTGTGTAGGGCGGGGGGGGGGGGTGCCGCGGGGGAGCAGCCCTCGGGTCGAGGGTGTGGGCCTCGCATCAGCTCAGTTCTTTGCTGGCGTGGTGGGGGGAGGACTGGCTGCCCCGGTGCACGACTCGTCGGACTCCGCTCCAACGTCCAAGGGCCCAAGGCCCCTGTGTGCTCGTGAGCCCGGCTCGGGCTGAACGGCAGGGACGTGATGGGCCCAGGACCAGCGTGGGCCTGCCGACCCGAGGCTCCCGGCTCCAGGGGGACGCGGCACGGGCTTCACGCGGTGGTGGCGCTTCCTTGGAGTATAAACCAAATGACGCGGACTTCCGGAGGCAGCTCTGTCTGTAGGAATCCCACAGGGCAGGCAGGTAGCAAGAAATAAAGGCCCACGGAGGGGCTTTTGCATCAGACGAACCTGCGGCACCTTGGGCCTGTAAATGTCTCTGCGCCTCGGTTCCTGCCTCCACAAGATTGAATTTTAAATATTGACCTCACTGGCCTGTTTTGTGCATTAGAGATGATGTCTGCATGGGGCCTGGCTCCTGGAATCACTAAGAAAAAAAAATTACCTATTATTATTGTAACCTGAATAAACCGGAGTCTCTGCTCCAGCCTTGGGACTTGTCAGGAGCGGAGGCGCCTGAGCGAGTCTGAGACCACCTGCTCTCGGAGGGACCGGTGGCGTGGGGCGGGTCAGCCCACGGGGCTTGGGGTGGCATCCCTGCCCCTTCACCCCTGCTGTCCTCACAGCAGCTGCTCCCGCCGCTCATAAAATGCTCGCTGTCCTCATCCCACGTCCCTCCTGTGTCCGTCCTTGCAAAGCAGGGCGGGGGCCCCCTCCGTCATTCTCTCCATCCCTCCCTTGTCTGCACAGCAAGGTTCTGACCTCATGTCCTCAGGTCCCTAAGCACTGGAAGAGGAGGGCTCCTTGGCAATGCCTGCATGTGTATGTGTGCACCTGCACACGTGTGCACTGTATGTGTGCCCATGCACACACTATATCTACATATGCATGCATGTGCACGTGTGTACTCACCCACGCACCTGTATGTGCACACGCTCACATGAGCAGGCACATATGTGCACACGCAGGTCCCCCTGTCCCATTATCTTTGTAGTTTTCTCCTACTCTCTTGACTCTATTCTTGTCATCAGAATCCTGTGCCTCCGTCCCTCACTCAAATATCACTCCGTCTGCCGCCGTGGGGCAGCGTCCTCCCGGCACCGACGCCCTCCCTCACCTGCGGCTTCCGCAGACACAGCGCTCACAGCAGTGGGTGCCCCTGTCTATCCGTCTGTCTGACTCCACGAATATGGAATGCGTTTCCGAGGCGGGGCCCCGGTCTGAGCCAGTCCTGCATCTGTAGCAGCTACTGCAATAACTGGGGCATCGTGGACTCCCATGTAATGAATAAAATAACGAATAAATGAAGTTAATAAAATTAGTATATAAATAATAGATGGGGGAAAGAACATTACTGATAAAGCACTAACTCAAGTGTATGTACGTAATTAACTCAAAGAAATAATTACTATATGTTAGCACAAGATCTCCCGTAAGCCGCAGAGCGACGTGGCTCAATGTCAGATCGGGGTACTTAAGAATTCCTGTCGTATACGTGCCACAGAGAGTGTGGGCTAGACTTGGCCCGGGATCACTGTCATCAGCTTTGGGACGTCATTGACAGAGGATAAAAGGGCGAACAGTGAGTGCACAGCTGGATGGACTTCTGCAGATTTGGTACCCGTGGAGCCGTGGAGCCACCACCGGATGGCATGGCCAACACACTCGCCCCCCAACCTCACCCAACACCCCACATCCGTGAAGACATTGCCTCATTCTTCTTCCTGAGAGATTCCACACCAGAGTAACGTTTCTAGGATCATGGGCTGTGGCTGTGAAGGGAAGCTCCAGCATGGGTGGCAGCAGCATGTGGTGGACCCGTCGGTGCTCCACGCTCATCCCTGTGCCCTGAGGACCACGCTAGCTCCCCGATGTGGGCTGAATCCTGTCCCCACAAAGGTACACTGAAGTCCCAATCTCCAGTACTTGTGAGTGACCTTGTTTGAAGATAGGGCCTTTGCAGATGTGGTCAAGTTAAGATGGGGTCCTTCGGGCGGCCCTAATTTGGCTGGTGTCTTCACACACAAGACCATGTGGAGACGGGGCGAGGTCAGAGCGAAGCATCCACAAGCCCCGGAATGCCACCAGTCACCCCTGTCACCAGAAGGGTGGAGGGAGGCAGGGACCAGGGTCTCTCTGGGAGCCCTCAGAAGGGATCAACCCTGCAGACACCTCAATTCAGGGCTTCTGGCCTCCAGAACTGGGGGACAACACACCTTTGTTGGCAGCCCTAGGAAGCGCACGTACGTCCACCATCCACATCTAGGGCAGCTAACGTCTCTGCTTGAGAAATGTCTCACTAGCCCCTCCTTTGCTCAGACCCATGAAGAACTGATAATTGTGGACACGATTGTGGATGACTGAGGGTACAATAAATGAAGCTCTCAACACTTGTGGGTAAGAGACCAAGGTCACCCTGATGTTGCGTCTCCAGTACCCCAGCGTTCTTGAAGAGCCTACCAGTTTGGATGCAGGTGTGATACCTACGTGGATGATGCTACATCATATCAAGTGTTTACTCGTAACAAAAACAATAAAATCACATCCTTTTTCTATTTCTTGGGACTCTGAAAAAAAAAAAAAAGGAGAGGGATGTGAAATTCACATCCCAGGGTCACCTTCTTCAGCCCCTGAGCACCTGTGGCTAAGAGCATATCGTCCAGTTGTCCATATATCAGTGGGTCACGTCCACTCATCCTTCTCCTCCGCATTAAGCAGGCTTGCTTCTCATTTTGAAGGCAGGTAGCCACGTTTTAATCCCTTTGTGTGATCTAGTGACATCACTCATTCTCTCCATAGGACACATTCTCTAGGGCTCTTTGCCTTAAGCATGAATATGATTAATCCCTTAATTGATTTAGGAAATATGTACTGAGCATCTACCAAGACCCTGGGATACTATTTAGTGACGGAGAGAATATTAGGAAGCATCTCTGACCTGTGCTCACGTATTGCAGTTGGAATGGGGCCAGCTATAAAGCACATATGCAGAGAAGTTTTAAACAACTATTCTAAAATTTTCTATGAATTTCAGAAGTTCATCCTTGAAATCTCTTCAGGTCTTACCGGTACTATTCAATTCACACCATGGTTTCTTCCCCGAAAAGAAATTTCCACTGGAAATTCCCATTACCTACCGGAAAGGGCATTTTGTAGGGTCGGAATCGCTATGAGCTGAAGGACACAATTCAGGGGGTTGCATTGGGATTTCTTTGTCACCAGGATGTGATTATAAACTCCAGACAGATTTTCATACTTCGAAGGCTATATGTGGCTCTGGGACCATGAAAATGTTGAAGCACACGGAGACACCGAGAGCTTGTCAGTCAAGGACAAATATTTATAGAAAAGGATTTGCACAACCGGCAAACAACTCTTGTTCTTAGCTCAACGGTCAAGAAGATCCATAGCTGGGCCTGCGCCTCGCGGTCACGGCTCACAGTGGAGACCGCTCTCCGCCGTCGTCGGCAGCATTTTTCTAGTCAGCCCTCCGTCCCTCATCGAGGATGCAGTGCCCACTATCTCCAGCAGAAGACATTCTGAGAAGCAGAACTTCCCAAACCTTTTCTCACACGGATCAAAGTCTCAGCTGTGCAGTTAAATTGAAAGATGTCGGGAGGGCTACCCTATGGCATGGCTGCGGAGGAACTCAGACGACTCCTAATCCACCTGATTGCAAACGATCTGATGGGGAACTGAAGTCATTTTGGAAGAGAAGCATGCCCCACTGCTCACGGTACTCTCAGGCGTGCCAGAAGTTCTTGCTCTGAAAACACTAAATGGAAGTTACATCTGCCTTTCTGGCATGTTTTCTCATTTTTAAAAGGCTGCACTGATGAGGTTACTCAGTTTCAGCAACAAGGATACGTCCTTTTCTACGGGTTACCCAGAAAGCCTTTGGAAATTATAGGACATTTCCAAGGGAAGCAGGCAACATAGTTAAGCTTTTGCTCTGTGGTCCTCCCTGCTTGGAATGGTGTCCCTCTCCTCGTGTTCTCACCAACACCGGGTGATGGATGTCATGGACCCTCCTGGCCGTCATGCCCTGATTCCTCTAACGCTCTCTTTCCAGCCTATATTTTCTTCCATCCCAGCAGCTGCTTATGCATATCTGTTTAGACATCCATAGTTTTTCTTTGGTGCTCTAAACACCTTTACGTGCGTCTTAGGGCACTAGTGGCTTTGGCACCCGTGCTGCTATCTGACACACAAGAGGAGCACGTACGTATCTCCTTGCAAATGAATGAGTGCACGAACGGACTATCCAGATTCCCAGAACTGTCTTGCTAGTGACTGTAGCAACAGCTGACACTGTATGAAGCTTCATAAACATCACAGGCGAATCCATCATGACCACCTACTACGTGCCGGGCATGTCAATGACACGTCAAAGAGCATGTCTCAACTGTCCTGTGTCTGAGTTTAAGACACGGCTGGGAAGAAAAGGTACTTCTCCTTGCACCACCCCCTTCCATCATTTTCACATAAATTAATCTCCAGTTTTAATTATTTTGGGGTATAGTCTATACTGTCTCAAGGATGCCTACCTAGAATTAAGTGGGGACTCATAGGACGGACGGGATTATTTGCTCTGCCTCTGCTCCCACTGCCTCTTCAACAGGCTTGTCCCTGAGGGTGAGACACCGTGGAGCTGAGTTGAGGGACTCCCTGCCCGTGCACCTGTGCTTCTGTGACATCCAGGTCCAGGAAGCAGCGGGACCACTGCCAGCTCCGTGCTAGCCAGCTTCTCGGGCATCCGTTGGGGTGGCTTGACAAGAGCGGGTCCATAAGAAGTGACGTTTTCAGTCACCCGGCAGCGGGATTTCTGCAGGCAGGACTACCTAAGCACCAATGAGAACAACAAAAGGAAATAAGAAAGTGTTTCTTTTCTGGTTCCCAGGAACTGGTGAAAGGGGGGCTTTCCTTGACTTACCACTTGACTTACCAGCAAATCTGGAGAAAGCTGCTCCCCAAAGAATCCTCTTCTGTAGTTAAAGATGATCTTTGCCAAGTGGGAAGCCTGCTGTGCCGAGGAGCAGGTCCTCGGTCCCAGGGGGTTCTATGTTCTAGTGACGGAGAGTAGAATTGGCTCAGGGCACCCATCAGTAATAAAGTGTTACCATGTGTAGACCAGTCGGGCCCTTGTCTGCTTCCACAGCCACCACAACATGCCAAACAAATCCTACCTTCCAGAAAATTTTCGGATCGGTATACTTTCACAGTCTCCAGGCCAGACCAGGCCAGCATTGCTATTTCATTAACTTTCTGTCTTTCAGGGTAATAACAATGACTGGAATGTGGAGGAAGATACTGGTTTTTAAGGTTTCAGGAAATTATGAAGGAAATTGTGTAGATAAAAACTTCAGTATTGTGACGCCTGATGTAAACTCATCAATCATCTTTCCTGGGCGTACTTTTTCACATTCAAAAGCAAAAGAAACTCAAAAAAAAAAAAAAAAAAAAAAAAGAAAGAAAAAAAAGAAAAAAAGAACAAAAGAGAGATATTTCATCTCATGTATTTAGTAAGTGCAGGGAGATACTCCATCACATGCTAATCTTCTTTGAGATGACTATAAAGCTGAATGTTTTTTAAACAATGGGAATTAGGAGGCTTCTAAGCCTAGCAAGAATTTGGAAATGATTGGATTTGTTGCTGACATTAACTAATTATATTGACTCATCAAAATCATTGTAGGAAGTTTCCCAGAGTGCTGAAATCAATCTATCAATGCACGCGGAGTCCGCTGCTGTGGGTGCTGAAGTCACGGAGCCTCCCTTCTCAGCGGGGTCACATCCACAAAGAGACAGGCATGAACCTTCGATGACAACTCGATAAGTTACCAAGCTTTTAGGATGGATCATTCTAAATTATGGCACCACATTGTCAGTTGTAAATTATGCACCTATCAAAAAAAAAAATCAAACCACACAAAGATTTTCTTCCCCTAAAAGCTGCCTTTTATTGATTTATTCAAGAAATGCTGTGGAGTGGCCACCAGGTTCTGAGCCCTGTGCCAGGTAGATGACAATAAGAGTAGCAGCCGTGGAGCTGTGATGGGTTTGGGAAGGGCGTCAGTACCAGGGTCCTTGGGTGTCACGAGTGGGGTAGGGATGGCGCCTTCTGCAGCAGGGAACGGCCTGACCCAAGCTCTGCAGGTGATCAGGTCCCTGTGGGGGAAGGCAGCGGGGCGGGGTGAGGCCCCATGGCATCTCCAGGAACAAACCCACAGGGTGGCTCGGTGGGAAGGGGAGGGTGCAGAGAGGAGGCCAAGCTGGGGACGGGCACACCAGGGTGCACACAAGCATGGCCCTCCAGAGAGGGGGAGCACGCCACCTGGGGAAACGTGCCCATGAGGAGCCACACACAGGGAGACCAATCTGGATCCGGATCACCAGTGACTGAAATTTTCATGCAAAAAGTTTAAGACCTCTTAAGGGGGTGATGGGAAGAGTTGAAAAAGACCAGAATGTCTGGAATTCAGAGTGTTAGGTTATAAAATGATAGAGAGCGAAAGCAACTGTGGTGTGAGAAAAATATGCAGAAATACACACATTACTATACATTTGTGTCTCTCTGTGTGTGTGTATATATATATATATCTTTAAAACACTTATATTTTAAAGATATCATTTATTTATTTATTTATTTATTTATTTATTTATTTATTTATTTAAGAGAGAGAGAGCATGAGCAGGGGGAGGGGCAGAGGGAGCGAATGCTGAGCAGGGAGCCCGAGGTGGGGCACAGTCCCAGGACCCTGAGATCATGACATGAGCCTAAGGCAGAAGCTTCACCGACTGGGCCACCCGGGTGCCCCTTAAATATGGTATAGTTATGTACAAACCCAGTAATTATTTCTATAGACATATCTATTGTTGATGTGTAAATACAGGATATTTATGTACAGGTATGTAAATACAGATATACATAATGCATTGCAACTCCTCTGATCTTTCTTAGTATCAGGATGATTAAGACAGTGTCTGTGCTTAAATCATGCTGTTTCTGACGACTTTTTTCTTTCTGACCATCCATCCTATAAGAAATCACTCCAGTCTTGATAACTCGTTGTTTACTAGGTGCACGCTATGTGCTGGATGCTGCGATGAGGACTTTGGATTGGTTTTCTTAGCTAACCCGCATGTGGAATGCTGGAAATAAATTGTCCTCACCACATAGGTGAGGTCCTTGAGGTTTGTCTGAGATGACACAGTTTTTCAAGTGACATAAAAGTGGAAAGCACTGCAGGTAGGGGACGGGTCCACTTGGACTCAAGCTAGTAGGGATTTAGGATCATAAAGTCTTTTGTTTTCCTATTTAGGACAAATCTCACAGATCGTTTCTCCAGGTTTGCCCCTCCATCCCCAAGGAAGTCCTAACTGAGAGGCAAGCTACCTGCCCAGGTTGTTCATATTGTCAGGTGGGACCTGGAGCCACGCACCGGGCATCTGCCTCCCTGACCTGCAGCCTCATTACTATCGTCTTCAATACAGACAATAATTAAGCCTGAACACACTAGCTCACAAACACTGCAAAAATGAATGTTTTGACCAAACTGAGGAAGAAGCAAATTCAAATGTGGCTTTATGCAAATAAGATCCCCTTAGAAGTTATTTGTGAATCACACCTTTGTAAATTGTCGGCTAGCCCTTCACTTGGGGATCAATAGGTAGTGCCTATGGTTCTTAGACTTTAAAGTCCTTTGCTTTTTCCTTGTCATAAAATAATTTATGATTTATCAGTAAAGTATCAAAAACTCTGAAGCAGAGCTGTGAGCTTTGGATGCATAGGACTTCCAGGTGCAAGCCGTCTGCAATCACGTGAGAAATCATAGCTGTGCGTGTCTGCACACTCGAGTTTCTTGTTGACAAGCGCTGTTTTTCTGGGGAGCTAATTCATAGTTTTCAGCAAGTTTTAAGGAAATGCACCCCAGATTTCAGGCAACACTGAACTATGGGAGCTTTCAGGCCAATAAAGAGTTACTGATGGAATAATACCCTTTTCCGTACTGATGATCTTGACAAACACATAGATTTTGAATTAGACTACAGGGAAATGTAGAGGTAAATGTGCAAATGGTCTTCTTGGCCACTTTCCATATTTACAAGCAGCCCAAGAGTTTCCAGGCTGAGGAGAGTAATAGCCCAGGCCACCCACCCACGGTCTCTCCCCACACGTACCTGTTCTGTTGTCTATGTGCTTCCCATACTGTTAGGACAACTTCACATGCGTCATGAGCACTTCCTCTCAAGGATGCTCCTTCCACTTTGGAAGGCTTCGATTACTAGATTGTTCCTTTCAACAAGTGCGCACTGCTACCCTGTGATGGTTAATTTTATGTGTCAATCTGACTGGGCTAAGGGATACGCAGAGAGCTGGAACAACAGTATTTCTGGGTGTATCTGTGAGGTTGTTTCCATGAGATTAAAATTTGAATCCATAGACTAGGAAAGAAGATCGCTCTTACCAATGTGGGTAGGCACCAACCAACCAATCTACCAATATCCTGCATATAACAAAAAGGGACTGAAATAATGAATTTGGTCTTTTGCTTGAGGTGAGATGTCCATCTTCTCCTGGGCTGGGATGTCAACTCTGCTGTGTCTCAGGCCTTCACACTTGGATTGGGACTTTCCTTACTGGCTTCCCTGGATCTGAGACCTTTGGGTTTGTACTGGAACCACATTACCCAGATCCTAGGACTACTCAGCTTCCATAACCAAGTGTTCCAATTCCTATAATAAATGTATTATCTATCTATCTATCTATCTATCTATCTATCTATCTATCTATCCTTCCATCCATCTACCTTTTCATTCATCCATCCACCCACCCACCCACCTCATTGGCAATGTTTCTCTGCAGAACCCTGGCTAATATACACCTGATTTGCCTTGGTCCCTACTCCAGGATTCGATAGATTTGTCTAATGATGTACCTTCTTCATGACAACCACTATTGCCCCTGTGTCTATGTTCCTCCAAGCTCCTGTCCTCAGCGTCTTCCCCTCATCCTCAAACCCCATGTTCTCTGGTCTCTGGTATCTAATCCAATAGTCATGGATACCAGAGATGAGCTCTGACCACCTGAAAGTAACTAGAGGGACATCCCTTCTCCTTCTCCTATCACCACCCTTTCCTTTAAAAAAATCTTAAAAAGCAATAACTTCTTTGGCACTTATATCACACTAAAGGATCATAAGACAATAAAAAATCATTTTTTTCACAGGCTATCTTTAAACCATGGCTTTCCCTCTATGCCTCAAATGTCCAGTTATTTTTATGAACAAAATATAACATTTTCTATTTGTCCATAATAGATTCTATTATTTAAGACTCACACCCTCTTGTGACAAGCCCCCACGGATGTCTATGGAAAACATTATAGAAAATAGTTTACAACAGAATGGTGTGAACTGGTGGTGCCTTACTGTTGCCACAAGTTGGACTACTTTTTATTTCCTACATCTATATATAATCAAATATTTTTTTATTTTTCCACTGACCTTCGCTATTCATTTGACACATCATGGTTGGCTGTGGTGTAGGATACATTTAAGCGTGAAATTGGGAAAATTGTAGAAGAGAGAAACAATGTTCCTCACTCATTTCAAGTTAGTATGGTTCCATTCACATTCTTCTAAGAATGTGTATTCCTAACTTTCTCTGGGTGCCCCACTTTCCACCTCTTGCCTCCATTACTGTCTTTCTCTCTCCTTTGCCCCCTTCAGCTGCCAGCATGCTGGGATTGCAGACAGAGCGCAGCAGATGGATTTGCCCTGGTCACTGGGCCTCACCCGGAGCCATCCTGCCTGGGACGAATGGTGGACCTGGCTCACTGTCCTAATGTTCTTGGTAAATAATATTTTTATAGAGTACTAGGTGGCACAGTGACTTAATAAATTTCATGAGCCAGAATAACAGAAAAGCATCACACTACTTAAATATTCTCATTATATAACAGGCACATAAGATTTTATAGTAACTTGGAAATGGTGGTCTTTATTTAAATTCAGTATCTTGCGTATACTATAGTCATGGTCCCATAACACATTCCAAAGCTCCAAATGTAAGTTGTATTCAACCATTTTCTAAGAAAAGTACAAATTAATATTTCCTTTTAAGTAAAATGTTATTCTCATGTGTTTCTCTTCACATCACTTTGTCACAAAAAGACCAAAAGGCCATTTAGGAAATAATAACAAGAAAGAGAAGAAGAGAAATGACTGTAGAATCATTTGCTACTTTCTTCACAAAAAAACAGAATAGTTTCCACATGCAGATAAATCCATTAAATAATCATTTTTATGGCCATCAAACGTAATTTACAAATGCACAAATTGATAACATGCCTTGCTCAGTCACACCACATATCATTTATTTCACCTATAAAATCTTACTGCATTTCTAATTAACCAGGCTCATAAAAGGTTATCAATAGGAAAGCCACGGCCTCACACTTGTGTGATAAATGCTCATCTTCTATGTCTCCTTGCCGCTACCCCTTCTGTCTGTGTGCTGGCACACACAGGCAGTCCTGGCCCCCTCTGTGTGTTCGTGTGGGTCTGTGTGTTCTCGTTTTTTGAGTAGAGAAAGGATGCTAAAAGGAGACATAGCTAAGAAAATAAGTGCATTCTTTGCACCACATACGTCGGAGCAGTCTTTACCCAGCATCTAGTTGCTACATGTCATGTGCTAAAACTATCCTACTCTGCAGACCCCATGATGATGTCTTCAAAAATTCCAAATATTTCACAGATCAGGCACCGGAATTAAAAAGTCAGGTTAGCAAAATGACTAGTTAAAAGGTCACATATGCTCAGATTGATCAAATTCTTAAATTTCAACAGCAGGATCAGAGAATTAAATTCATGAAAGCGTCAAAACTCCTCGATATAAACACAAATATAAGATGTCTATACTGAAAACTATTCATCATTATTGGGAATAGTTGGAGAAACCAAATAGATGGAGAAATATACCATACCCGAGGCTTGGAAAAATCAGCATTAACATTAATTTCAACTTGTCTCACACTGATCTGTTGAGGGAAAGTTTTAGTAGAGTTGTTTTTCTTTTTTTTTTTAATTTATTTATTTATGATAGGCACACAGTGAGAGAGAGAGAGGCAGAGACACAGGCAGAGGGAGAAGCAGGCTCCATGCACCGGGAGCCCGACGTGGGACTCGATCCCGGGTCTCCAGGATCACGCCCTGGGCCAAAGGCAGGCGCCAAACCGCTGCGCCACCCAGGGATCCCTAGAGTTGTTTTTCTTTTGAGTAGTAAAAAACTGTTTCTAAAATTCACATGGAAATACAAGTGGTCAGGGCAATCTTGAGAGAGCAAACACTGCGGAATGTGAGCTACCAGATATAAAGATCTACTATAGAGCTGTAGTAATTAAGGCAGAGTGGTGGCATAGAGAAAAACAAACAAACAGGGCAGCTGGGTGGCTCAGGGGTTTAGCGCCGCCTTCAGCCCAGGGCCTGATCCTGGAGACCCGGAATCGAGTCCTGCGTCAGGGTCCCGGCATGGAGCCTGCTTCTCCCTCTGCCTGTGTCTCTGCTTCTCTCTCTCTCTGTGTGTCTCTCATGAATAAATAAAATCTTAAAACAAAAAAACAAACAACAGAACAAAATAGAGTACAGAATCAGACCCACACATAAGAGTAACCTGATTTATTAAAAATATATATTACTATAATGTAGTGAGCCAATCAATGAGACTCTTTTGGATTAATGGTGCTAGATCAATTGGTTATATATGTTGAAAAATTAATTTTAACTCCTACATTACCAATTCACAGAAATAAATTCTTACATACTGCAGATCTAAAAGTAAAATATTAAAAACAAATTTTAGATGAAAATGATGGATCATTTTTATGACTAAGCATAGGCAAAGATCTCTTAAAAAGAACAGAAACTTATAAACAAAATAGTGATATATTTGACCATAACAAGATTGAATACTTCTGTTTATCAACATCATACCGTTGAAAGTGTGAAAAAGACAAACGTACAGAGAATAGACACATCTATCGAACAAAGGGCTCACGCCGAGAATATGTAATGAACTTGAGCAAATCAATAATAACAAAAAAGCCAATCGAAAAATTGTCAAGCCACTTAAATAGGCACTTCATAAAAACATATCAAAATAGCCAATGAATATATAAAAAGATGCTCCACTTCATTCATCATCAGGAACATGCAAATTAACTTTACAATTGAGAACAGTCAGAAGAGCTGAGACGAAGGAAGACTGTCTACGCCAAGTTGGATCGAAGACTGGCACACCAGGACCCCATACGTGTCTGGCACAAGTACAAGTCGGCACAACTTTGGAAAACAACTGGACAGTTGTACAGACACGCTGTTCGTAGCACGGTTCACAGTGCTAAACCCTGGAACCCCAGCACCCGTGCGATGGGTCCATCAATGGCCGTGTCACGCGTGGGGCTCGATGGCGAGGGTGGGCGGACCAGAGCTGCGTGTGTCCTTCCAGCCCTACGTCGAGCCCGACGAGCCGGGCCCACGAGCCTGCAGGCCGCGTGAAGCCTCCTTCACAGATAATTCCAGACACTGGAGACAGGAGTGTATGCTGTGTGGGTCGGGACAGTGGTCACCTTGGCGACAGGGTGGGAACCGTCAGGGGACACAGGGTGGCGTCTGGGAAGCTGGTTACACCCCGATTCTTGATGATGGCTTCATAAATACAGGTGTGCTCTGCCTGTGAAAACTCATCACACCAATTGCTGTAGGACCATGATTTTATACTTTTACTAATGGATGTTATACTTCAATAAAAAAATCCCCCAAATCATGTCTCTTCTTATAAAACAATGTGACTTGATGAAATTGATGATTCTCCCAAACCTTTAATTTCAAACACTGATTTTTGTGTCTGAGTGGAGTCAAGCATTCTTGACTTTGCTCGGTAACCTTGCTCCCGTTAGCCAGTCTGGCTCAGCAGTATTAATTCAGATTCCTAGAGAGTCTTCCTTATAAAATTCACACAAACTCCTTTTTTATTTTTTTTTATACTCGATGTTCAAGGTCTCAATAAATTCTAGCATGCCTTATCCTGGGATGAGAGGTGTTTTCCTGTAAAATCTTTGATCAAGATCATCTCTCAGAGTGGAATGCATATCCTGGGCCATATTTATGTACATTTGCTTATACTGGGGCTTTTCAGGCCGTCTCTATGAATACCGATTAAAGAAGAAGTTTATCGATGTCATTTTGGAAAGTGTAGCTAATAAAAATGTGAGGCAATGTGAAGATTTTCTAGTAAAACTTTTTCCTGCCCGCAGCTGAGGATGTAGTTTTGAATGGCTGGCCAGATGCCAAAGGTGCTATTTCTACCTTTTCCGCTTCCCAGGGTCGCAGGAGGGCACAGGGAGGAGGCGCCAGTGCCTCCCAGCCCCGGTTGCCAGGTGTGTCCTCTGCAGGGAAGGTGGCCCTGGGGGCAGGCGGCTGCGAGGTCCCTGCGGCCCCGGGGCACTGCCTCCGCTCCAGGCACCAGGTGCCTGTTCCATTTGGCCACAAGGTCTGGGGACGGCGGGCCCGTCCTCCTGCCCTTTGGTCACATTCCTCCAAAGTCTTTCTTCCTCAATCTCTCTGTTTCTCCCTCTAAACCAGTGATTCCAAGTCTTTGGGAAGAATGTAAATCCCTTGATCCTAAGTTTTTAAAGGATTAGGTGGGCTTGGGCTTGCCGAGCCTTATTATCTATGAATATCAGTGTCGGGGAAGTGGCAGAGACCTCTCTCGAGGCAGGCCGTCGCCCCATCCCCCGCGTGAGGCGTCTCCCCGGCCCCTTCTTCTATTTTGTCCTCATCCCTGCAGTCCAGGGGACCCCCCCGCCCCGCCGCACGGACACAGGTGCGCACCCTCACGTGCACGTGCTCACACGCAGACACGCTCACACGCTCACACTCAGCCCCCCATCCCCCAAGTCACTTTGTAAGTATTTCTGTCCTATTCTATCGAGGTTTCCCATACTTACAGTTGGCATTTCTCACAGTCCGGTTTGCTCTTAGGTCTTCCATCCAGGAATTTCTTTTTTTTTTTTTTTTTCATCCAGGAATTTCTGAAAGGTCTTGATACTGGGCTGGGCCGCGAGCGCGCGAGCCCCCCAGGAAAGGTAACCGCAGCCCGCCAGGCGGCACCGGGCAGAGCCACCCGCAGCCTCCGCTTCTCTGCATGTGTGTCGGCCTAAGGCCGCGGAATTGTGTGAACTTGAAGCCGTACTTGGGTTTGAGGATTGTCCTTGAGTGTGTTCTGCAATAAATTATTTAAGTGAGACGTGGAGGAACTAATTAGTTAATAACCATAATTGGGATTAAAGAGCAAATGTGATTTTTAAAAGATGCCGAAAAGGATAAATATTCAGTTGTCTCATTTCGCTGTTAAGAAGAAGCAAGCCTCCTTAGACGACTTCACACAGTGGAAAGCATAGGTGGGTCAAATGCTACCCTGGCTGTGAGGTGACAAGCCACTGTTAAGCCCCCACGACTGCAGGCTCTCCCTCGCGCACCGCCCCGAGGACATGGACTGTTATGATTTACGTTTTGTGTTGTTCAGGAAGTGTACATTGTGCAGAACAATAGATTAAGTCCTGCTGAACAAAGAGCACGATTCCAGCCCCCAGGAGGAGGCTTAGATGTCAGATGCTAAGTGACCCACTCCCGGGGCAGAGTGGCTGCGGGGCACCCTGCGTACCCTCAATTGGGGAGGGGCTCAAGCTTTATTAGCAGGAGAAGAGAAGCCAGCCTGGGCGCGAGGCAGTGCGGGCGGGCGGGGCGGAGGGAAGAAAGCCCAGCTCGGCCTCAGCAGAGGAACCGGGAGCAGCAGGAGGAGGCCCCAGAGGACAGAGGCGCTCAGGCCCGGAGGCCGCTGCCGCCGCAGTAGGTCAGCCCCTTCCTGTCCAGCCCTGGAGGGAGTTTTGAAATCAAGGTGACATTTGGTGCGAGAGGTCCAGAGCCCTCGACCGAGGAAGAATTCTTGAGCCGTCTTTGGTGCAAAAATTGTGGTTTTATTGAAGCCCCGGGACAGGGCCCGTGGGCGGGAAGAGCAGCTACCCGGGGCTGGGAGGGGCGGCTGGCCCTACCCCTGGAGTTGGGAGGCCTTTGAGGATAGCGCACTCTCTAAGGACTTAGAGCAAGGTTTCCAGGACTTAGAGGGGGCTGGCTGCTGTAGGGAAAGGTCACTTATTACCGTCTAATAAATCCTTAGTCGGGACGCCCGGGGGGCTCAGGGGTGCAACGTCTCCCTTCAGCCCGGGGCATGACTCCAGGGTCCCGGGATGAGCCCGCTTCTCCCTCTGCCTGTGTCTCTGCCTCTCTCTCTCTGCGTCTCTCATGAATAAATACAAATAAAATCTTAAAAAAAAACCCTGAGTCATGAGACCCTTCAGATGTACGTCGGTGGGCCATGTGCTCGGGGGATGATCACCAACACTTATCTTGGGGCTTTAGAGATAAAGGAAATTTCTAAAGGAATTTTTCTATGTTAAAGTAGACTTACAGGGTCCTGGGGGTCGGGCTAAGATTGCTTTCCGCCCTTAGCAAAGTATGAACATCGAGGCAGCTGAGTCCGTAGAGGAATATCCCTTAGCCTGTTTCCAGGACTCGTCATTGTGCTGCCCCAGGCTCGTGTCTTGTCCTCAGCTAGTCCTCTGTTCCCCCAACTCCCTCCCCTGCTCACACAAGCTCAAGTGTGTATCTGCTCCCGAAACATCTGCACACGTGGCCTCCAAGAGAAAACCCAACTGCTGACCTTGGGACGTAAGGGCTTCCACCCTTGGTTTCAATCCACTGCGTATGTCCAAACCCACAGGCCCCTGACACCGCACTCCTCAGGCTTCCGACACCCCTGGACTCTGCAGATGCTCTCCCTCCGGAGGAGGTAACTCCTGCACTTCTGCAAGGAGCGCTGGATGGGTGTTACATTTAGTAAATTCTCCAGGAGTTCAGAGAAAGGGTGATGCTTGGTAAGCCCTATAAAGAAAGATGTGAGCTGAACACACTTCAAAAAATCTATATTATTTAATGTGATTATTAGTCAGTAGGCTTCCTTAAATTTCTCTTTTTGAAGTCCTAGCAAAATATCAAAGCATTAATGAAGAGCATTGTTAATGATCTATAATTCATTACCTCGACACAGCTGGTTTTATTTTCTGTTAATCTTCAATTATATCAATACATATATTTACATAGATTTACTAATAATTTACATATAATTTTATTTGGTTTCATTATTTTTACAGCACTATATTTATTTTGCCTACCAGAATATATTAATATTTATTCTATATTGTAAAGTTTCTTTGCCACAGATTTGTAGCCATTCTTTTATTGCTGGATATGCAAATGCAAATTGTTTCTAAAGTTTGATATATAACTGATGGTAAAAGAACATCTTCAGGCATCATAATATTTTGATTTGTTTTGATTATTCCCTTAAATGTATTTATTTTAGTGTAAATATGAATTTTAGGCCAAATAATCTGTGGAGTCAGTGCTCAATAATGTGATTATTATATTAATTAATTAACTAAATATTAATATTTTGATCATATTTTATTTGTTTTTATTATTTTTTTATACTTTTTTACTTTTAAAAATTTTTGTTTACTTTTTTCTGTCCTTTTTTCTTTTTCTTTTTTGGTAGTGTGATTAGTAAACAGGCTTCTTGATATTTAACGCCTTCAGTAGCAAATTCCAATATACATAACAATTGCCCTGGAAGCTTGTCTAGAAATACAGGTTCTTTCAGTTTTACAGGGAGATCTGCTGACACTGGGTGAATGAGATTTCTCAGTTGCAAACATCATCTCAGGTAATCCTGAGGTAGATATTCAAGTGATCAAATATAAAGTCAGAAACATACAGATACAAAGAAGTCATGAAGGCACAGTTTTACCTTGCCTCAATGGTCCAGCTAAAATACTGTTGGATCCTGTTCTAAACCTATTTATTTTATTTTATTTATTCATTCATGAGAGACACACACACAGAGAGAGAGAGAGAGAGAGAGAGACAGGCAGAGGGAGAAGCAGGCCCCACGCCGGGAGCCTGATGTGGAACTCCATCCCGGGACTTGATCCCAGGACTCCAGGATCATGCCCCAGGCCCAAAGCAGGCGCTAAACCACTGAGCCACCCAGGGATCCCCTGTTCTAAACCTATTGTAGAAATTTAGGTTAACACAACATCAAGAACAATTCTGTTCTTAGTACTTTTTTTTTTTTTTTACATGCTCCTGGGTGTTCCATTGAATGCATTTTCATCTTATGATAAGTTACTTTATTTAAATATTAATTTGTTTAAAAAGAGAGGCTAAAACACTTGAAAGAAAATAGTATTTAATAGACATTCCATTTGCGAACAGACAAAAGATAAAGGCAGTTCTAATGGTGGAGTGTGAATATTTGCAGATACAGGCACCTTTGTAAAGAACACACCACATAAACTTTAGGGCCATATAGAGCTTTTTCGAAAGCTTAAGGGGATCACACATTCTTTATATGTTTCTTATTAGGCTCATATAACAATGTGCAAAACTTTATTACCGTTATGGGTTAGAATAACAAGTCCAAGGTGTTCTTTCCTTGAGCCATTTTCATCTCCCAGCTTTTCAAGGAAAAAAAAAAAAAGACAATTTAACCAGCTATGGTGGCATTCCTGATTTAGGTGGCAGAGCAGGTAGACATTTATTTATTTATTTATTTAATTTATTTATTTATTCACGAGACACAGAGAAAGAAAGAGAGGCAGAGACACAGGCAGAGGTAGAAGCAGGCTCCATGCAGGGAGCCCGATGCAGAACTCGATCCAGGGTCCCCAGGGTCACACCCTGGGCTGAAGGTGGCGCTAAACCACTGAGCCACCCGGGCTGCCTGAAGGTACACATTTAAATGGGAGATTAACAAAGAGAGCAAACAGGACAGAGGTGATAAAATCTCCGTGACCCCTGGGTGATGGCTATCTCTCCAGGAAGCCCTGTGTAAGACCTGGAGTGGCTTGCAGACTTGCTGTTGTAAAAAGCATCCCTTGATTTGCACAAAGCTTGACCAAACTGCAGAAATTTTATTGACTTGGGTTGTCTGATTGTAACCTCTGACTAAATCATTGGTTAAAAGTTAAACTAAATTATATTGCTCACCTGAAACTAATATAATATTGCATGTTAACTAACTGTAATTAAAATTAAAACTTAAAAAAAGGAAGCTAAACAGGAGCAAGGGAGACACCTAGATAGGCAGGCTTAAGGACAAAAACAAAAACCGAAAAACAAACAAACAAAAAAAAAAACAAAAAATAAAACCAAAACATCTGTGGCTACACAAGATGGAGCCCAGGCCTGTGTGCAGGCTCTGGAATTACCTAGTGAGACAAAACAGACAACCCACCCCCTACGAATAAAATCCCACATCCCTCTGCAGGAAAGAGAGAAACAGAATCCAGAGTTGCTTCAATGTATATGGCTATGATGTTTTATTTCCACCCCAAAATTATTAGACATACAAAAAAAAAGGAGATTATTACACAAACTAAGGAAATGTTATCTTGAAATTATATTAATGTTGGATTTTGTAATAAAAAACTTAGAAGTCGTTATTATAAATCTGTTCAAATAGTTAAAGAAAAATATGATCAAATAATTGAAAATATACTATTAATGACTGAATAGTTAGGAAATCTTAATAGAGAAATGAAAACTGTGCAAAAAAAAAAAACCAGATGAAAATTCTGGACCTGGGATGTTCAACACATGTCATAAAAATTCACTAAGTGGTCTTATCAGCAGCTTTGAGATGACAGAAGAAGATAGACCAATAAAAATTATCCAATTGAAACAGTACATAGAGAGAAGATTGAATAAAAATGAGGAGGGACTCATCAAGCTTTCCAACAGATGTGTAATTGGAGTTCCAAAAGGAGACAAAGACAATACAGATTACATAGAGAATAGAATGATAATGTCTAAAAATTTGCTAAATTTGATAAAACATTTATTTATAAATTTATAAACTCAAAAAGCCCCAAGTAAGATACACAAAACAAATGCATTTAGATATTACATTCAGATCTCTAAAAACCTAAAGACAGAGCAAAGTTTCTTTAAAGTAGTGAGAGAAAAAGACAATTCACATATGAAAATACAATGATATAATTAATAGTTGACTTCTCATTCAAAATAAAATCCATAGAAATTGGAACATGCTCAAGTACTGGAAGAAAAAAATGTCTTCTATAGCTAATGAAAGTATTCTTTAAAAACAAAGGCAAAAAGAAGTTTTTCTTTTCCAGAGAGAGAGAGAGAGAGACTGCATGAGCAGTGGGGGGGGGAGGGTAAAGGGAGAGGGAGGGAGAGAATCCCAAGCGTACTCCCCACTGAGCAGGAACCTGATGTGATGCTCGATCTCATGACTCTGAGATCATGACCTGGGTCAATATCAAGAGTTGAATGTTCAACTGACTGAGCCACCCAGGTGCCTCCAAACTAGACATTTTTGATAAATAAACATGGATAGAATTCTGTTGCTATCAGATCTGTACCAAAAAAAAAAAAAAAAAATCCTAAAGAAACTCTTTCAGACTAAAGGTACATGACAAGAGATAAAACTTAGGGTCCATGGGAAGAATAAAGAGCACAATAAATGACAAATATGTGGGTAGATATATAAGATCACATTTCTTTGATTTTAAAATGAGATATTGTTCTATTATCTATCTATCTATCTATCTATCTATCTATCTATCTATCTATCTTTCAGTTCTCTTGATTTTATAAAGACATATGACCATAAAGCCAAATTTCTAAAACTGTATTTTGTATTATAATGCAATTATAATGCGTAATGTTGTAATACATATGACAATAAAAGAACAGAGGTGTGGAAGGTAATGGAGATATACCAGCATAAAGTTTTTACATTATATTGGAAGAATATTTGAAACCTGTGTTAAACATATTTTTAAGCTTTTTTTTTTTTTTTTCATTTAAAACATTTCAAATACCAGACTAATCAAGTTTAGCCTGGATGCTTACAAGTCCTATCATCAGCCCATTAGCTGGTCAGAACATCTAACACTGGGACGCCTGGATGGCTCAGTGGTTGAGCGTCTGCCTTAGGCTCAGGTTGTGATCCCAGGGTCCTGGGATCGAGTTCCGCATCAGGTTCCCCGCATGGAGACTGCTTCTCCCTCTCTCCCTCTCTGCCTCCTTCTGTGTCTCTCATGAATAAATAAATAAAATCTTAAAAAAAAAAAAGAGCACTAAATGCTACATGGGATTGTCAGAGGCTTGATCACCTTGTACGAGCACCTTGTCATCAAGCAGCAAAATGATAGTCATTCATAAGAAATTGGAAATATGCAGAACACATGTCTACTTTACAGAGAGCACGTGAGAGAAAGCGAGCCCACCTATGTGCTTGAGCTGGGCACACTGTAGCCTGGATGGATGTTTGTGATGTGACCGGGAGGGGTCACGGGTAGGTCTGCCACGTCATGCCCTTTTTGCCTCACTAGTATGGCTGCCAAGCTCTTGAATGCACCCTCTCCCAGGATACAAGGCCAGCTTCAAAGTCTACCACTGAGGATCCTGTTGATTTAGACAAATGCCCAGGTGTCCAATATCCCTCTTGTGAGTATTTCCCATCTGGGAAAAGCAACTTATCTGGAAGATGATGGAGATGGCAGGAAAGTTCCAGGGTCACAGTGAGGTGGGAATGGATCACTTATTAATAAGATAGAAATTCCAGGAAATCCCCAACGGAGAATGGGAGCTGTAGGGGAAATGCTCCAGAATCATACCTCCTAGGGGCCTTTTGGATCACTGATGTGATTTGTTTTGTTTTTCCAAGAGTGGGAATAAATCCCCCGAGGCTGCCATGCCAAGTTCCCACTGCTTCTCTGTTCCCTTCTAGAAACAGGTGCAGGAAGTCCTGTGCAGTCTACTTCAAGACTGTAACCTGGGCCCATTGAGTGTCCTACGAGGTCCTGAAATCAGAGTTTCAAGGCATGCCTATGTGTATCCGTTCACCCAACAGACTTGCCAAGTACTTTCCATTGTCCTGGTTCCAAGCTCTTGTGGAGGTTACACTGATGAATAAATGTTGAGATCATTTCTTGTAGGATCTAATAGAAGAACATCTGCATATAGCAATGCATGATAAATGCCACATAAGCACTTTGAACAAATTGAGCCCCAAATGGTGGTGCTTTGGGCTAGAATGGTCAGGAAAATATTCCTTGAGAAAGTAAGACCTGAACAGACAAGAGAGATAATTTACTCAGTGAGGAAGGAGACAGCTCTCCAGTTGGAGGTAACAACCTGAGTCATGGTTCAGAGGTAGTGAAGCTGCAGGAAGGATGAAGAAGCCTGATTGAACTAGGGGTTGGGGAGGTGGGACGGGGACATCATGGGGACGTTCCAGGAGAGGAAGCGAGAAACAGGAGAACATGCGGCCAGACTGCATGCCCATGACTTTGCCCTGAGCGAAATGATGGATGTTACCTATGGAAAGTGATGGTTGGGAATGTGATCTGGGAACTCTGTGGACAGAGGATCAGAGTTAAACACATCAATTGAAAAATAATTCAGGCTCTAAGGCAGATGGTAACAGGAGAAAAAGTACTAGAAATGGAATACAGGGATGGAGAGAGGCATCTGAAGATTCTTTGCATTCTTTTAAAATAATTAGTAGGTTTGAGTGGCAGATGGAATTGGCAGGTGGAGCAGAGAGGGTAAAAGAATAGGGGGCACTCTCTCTGGACGGAATCCGGGGGGCCGGGTGAACGAGAGAACCACAGGGGTGAACGAGGACCGCAGCGGACTGTGGGTAGTCGGAGAGAGAGGTGTCAGCTTCTCTGAGGCTGAAACGTGAAACATGCAACCAGAAATTATAGTAGGAAACAGAAGGTGAGTGATCAGAACTTCTAGGAAAAGATAGCGAGTTATCTTTTGGGGTGATCAATACAGAAATGATGCCGGAAACCCAGGAAGAGCTGAGGTCTCTGAGAAGGAACTCATTTAAAGAAGATGTCTCATCAAGTACCTTGACATCTGCAAGTCCGTGCTGAGCAAGTTAAACTTGTGTTCGACCCCTGCACTTGCCGACCGTCCTCTCGTTCAGAGTTTAGATACCGCATCGATCGCAGCACGAACGTCGATAGCAGCCATGGATGCCAAATCACATGGACTGTCATTTATTTATGACTTTCTCTGTGCAATTGAAAAATCTGTGAGGCCTGCCCTAGATGTTAGTTTCCGTCCGTTCCGATTTATTGACGTCTCCTCTTTGGAAGGCAGAGGCTGTCAAAGCAACAATTATTTATTGATTTCTGACCATGTGCCAAGCACTGTGCTAGGCACTGGGGTTACACAATACATAAGTCACGGTCCATGCTCAAAATTGGTAAGGGGGAAGGCCTCATAGGCAGTTTCCCATTATAAAAGTACATAACGAGCACACTAATAGAAATATAATCAATAATAGAGCTATAATAGAGCTATACATCAATAAATTACCACGGAAGTGTAGATGCCGGGAAGGAAAAGCTTCTCCCCGGATGTGACACTTGATCCGGGCCTTAAACAATGAATGAGTCACGGCACAGCCTTCCCGGGAGGCAGAACCATGAGAAGAAGGAGTGTGAGGGCGTGAAATTACACGCGATGTTTGCGTTTGTGTTGTGTCCTGTAACGTCCTCATGTCACAGGACGTCCACGGCAGGCTCCTGCGGGAACCCAAAACCTTAAAGGAGATGTGTGGATGCATGTGATGTGTGCGTGGTCATTTCTGAAAGCAGGACAACGGAAGTGTCACCTGAGCCCTCCAAGCTGCCAAGGGCATAGATCGATCCAGCGTGTCTGGAGTGATCTGTGTGTGCGCTAGCATTCAAATCACACGTCACTCCTAAAAGCCTTTCGACTGGAGTTTCCTTTGTGTGGATGAACATCCGGCAGTGAGCCTGTGGGGCGGTGGCAGGGACACGGGCCCACGCCAGAGCCCTGTCTTCTTCCCACACTCTCTGGACACCTGAGCGCCTTCGTTGTCCCCCACGTGGAGGAAGCCGAGAGCCAAGCACTGTGCGCTTCCGCTGCATCGAATACCGACGAGAACAAGTGTGCTCACCGTGGTCTCCTAATAGCAGAATAAAGGTTGGACCAGCTTTTGTGTCTCTTAATTTCTTGACTTGCCAAAATTTTCCAGTTCATTTCGTGGGAGCAATTGAGGCTACTGAGCCCGGTGCTGGTGTTTTCCCCCAGCGCTGTGACGCCTTGAACACGAGATCAGTCTGTCTTTCCTGCCTTTGCCGTGGCTACCCCTGCCCGGGACAGGAAGGCGATTTGGGAGCTGCAGCTGTCAACCTATTGTTTGGACTCATGGCCCACGTGGCTCTTTCAGGGATGCGGAGAAGACGGGGCCTCTGCTGCAGCTCCGGGGTAGCTCCCACCTTGACATCTGGCTGGATTCCTGCTCCATTTAGAGCAGCTGCGGTTCTTCCCCTGTTCTAATGACTTTCCTTATTACCTGACAATCTATCTGAACTATCGACTCATTTCCGACCTGCCAGTTCTCTCAAAAGTTATGGAAATGGCCTGCAAACTGCAGCTTCAGCACCTCCTCCCCCACACGCGGTCTGTGCATCGATAGATGCTGTCGTCGCGGAGGAGGGGAGCCAACCGAGGGTGCCGAGGACTCCCGGGTGCTGCGCGGAGCGGGAGGTGCCGCGGGCCTGGCTGACGTGACCAAGTCACGCCATGGGGGCGAAGGTTAAGAGCGTCTGTCACTGGCCAGCATTAGTGCCCTTGGCCCTGGATTGGAAGGTGTGGGAGCCCTGGCCTCCATGTGTTTCGTGTGCTGCTATATATGTGCTGTCTTCCTTTCTCCTCCTGTTCCTCGGGACCCACTCCCTTCACATTTTTGAAGGAGGTTATCAGTGCTTTCAAATTCTTTCCTATCTCTTTCCTTCATTCAGAGAAATGAGGAACTTTCCCTTAGAGAGTGTTGGTCTCAGGATTTATGGATGGCTCCGGTGAGCCGAGGACATGCTTTGTATGAGCTCGTTAAACCCCACCGAGCCTGGGCTGTTACGTAAGGGGTGAGGGGGGAGAGAGAGAGGGAGAGAGAGAGAGAGAGAGGGAGAGAGAGAAAACCACTGGACTACAGAGAGGGGACCCAGCACACCTCACTTTCCGCCCTCCTCACCCTGCACAGCCCGAGAAGTCACGAACCTCCCTCTCTCTTACCTGTCAGAAAGCGTCAGGATACCTTTCGTCCTCCCACACCTGTCTTCCGAATTAAAGCAGACAACATAAGTGAAAGTGTTTAGAAAATTACAACATGAATATACTAACTATATATTGTTATAATTATTGGTAATGCACTACTAAAGGCCTGCTCGTCGCCTTCGGGGAGTTAGCAGAGTTACAAGGAAAAGCGAGCATAATACAAATAATTGGAGTGCAATTAGTTCTTCCTGCATAGAAACACACGAGGCGTTCAGTAAAGGGAGACAGAAACATTCAATGCCATATTTAGCCTCTTTTTGAGACCTGGTTTTAAACTTTTGTCCTTAGATAGCTATTAATGCAAAAAAAAACAAAAACAAAAACAAACAACAACAACAACAAAAAAAGAAAGTGAGCTGGTTATAAAGATCAAAACAATAAAAAAATTCACATCTCGGGGAGCCGGGTTCTAATAGGGCAGCTCTCGTTCCTAGACTTTGTTCATCAGAAAGCTCTTACTCCTTGGAACACTGGCTTCCTGCTCCGGACTGACTCCATCGGGGGTCGTCACAAGGCAGCTTATAAAAGTGGGGTACACTACCGACCCCGGCTCTGCTCGCTCTCCGGTCAACTTCTCCCGCTGGGTGGCCATGGCAATTTGGATCTTTCCTGATATTTATTATATTGGATGGTAACTGTTTACTTGCTCACCCATAGACCTGTCTCCCCAGTGGAATTTTTACTCCAGGTCAAGAATCACACTGATTTTCCTCAATCCTCCACGCACAGCGTGGGAGGCTGTGTTTTGCACATAATAGCACTTAGTAAACGCAAGGGGAGGGAGGATGAGAGAGAGAGAGGATGAGAGGGAGGGAAGGACGAGAAGGAGGACAGAAGTGCAGAATACAACACCAGCAAGAGGGAATTGTGCATCGAGGGGCTAGGAGTGAAACAGAAGATTAGGAAGCACGTTCAGAAAAATAAATAAATAAATAAATAAATAAATAAATAAATAAATAAATAAAATTTAAAGAATAAATTAAAAAAAAAAAGGAAGCACGTTCAGACCTCAAGACTTGGGTGATTAGTTGGGATATTTATGGGGAGACCACCGTCTTCCTGCAAATGATCTATCCAGCCTTAAAATCTAATTAATTATTTATTTCCTTACTCATTTCTTGGAGTATAGTTGACAATGTTACATTAGTTTCAGGTGTATAAAAATTAATTTTTAACTTCATTTTGAAATGCTTTCAGACTTCAGTGTCACAAAATCAGTACACTGTGGCAATTAGACTTATCCACCCTTGATTCTAGAAAAACTGAGCTTGAATTTTTTCAAAATATGAGATCCTATCATCGGAGTTTAGCATACTTTTGTTTATTTCTTCAATTAAGCATACAACTATCACCAAAGCATTCTTACTTTCCATGAGTGTTTTTCAATTGAGGAAGCAATCAAAATTATATACAAATAAGGGCAGCCCAGGTGGCTCAGCAGTTTATTACCACCTTCAGCCCAGGGTGTGATTCTGGGGACCTAGGATCGAGTCCTGCGTTGGGCTCCCTGCATGGAGCCTGCTTCTCCCTCTGCCTGTGTCTCTGCCCCTATCTGTGTCTCTCATGAAAAAATAAATAAAATATTTAAAAAAATTATATACAAATAAATAAAATTGAAATTTCTCCAAAATGGTAATGACCCACCACAAACTTACTCGATACATTCATGGTTACCCCCTGCCCATCACCATCATATTTTCCTTGCAAAGTGTACCTCAAATATTCCCTTCTCATTTTATATCCCTCAAGCAAGCAAAATAATTTAATCAATCAAAGTTTTACAAAGCTCAGATTTTGAATAATTTCTAAGAAGAAGCCTTTCAAACATTCCACAAATACTTTAAACTCATGGTATGTACAATCAAGCATATCACTTTTTCTTTTCTACTTTCTTCTCTCTGTGTTTCCTAAGCTCATCCATCCATCCATCCTTCTATCCACTCATCCATCCATTCATCCATCCATCCATCCATCCATCCATCCATCCATCCTTCTATCCACTCATCCATCCATCCATGCATCCATCAATCCATCCGTCCATCCATCCATCCATCCATCCATCCATCTCTATAAACATTTGAACAACACTAGGTGCCAAAGCCATAGCAGTGATAGAGATGGACATGTGTCCTGCCCTTGCAGAGCTGACATTCCAATAGATGGGTACAAAATTAAATAACAAATTATCATTTCAGTTAATACTTTAAATAATTAAATTGATTATTGAATTCCCTTCATGGATATCCTACAAAGAAAGGGTACAGGGCCCTATGGGAGTATTTTCACAGTGAGCGTTACCGATCTATAGGAAATGGGAAAGCTTCAAGAATTACATCTGAGTGGAGCTTGAAGGCAAGTAGACATAGACGGAGCAGAGGACCGAGGGAGGGGAGAGCGTGTCAGACAGGAAGCCACCCAGCGTGAAGGCCCAGAAGTGAGGCTTGGCGCAGCACTTTCAAGGTGGGCATCAGTGAGCAACCACCGAGCTGCTTTGCTAATTGGTCAAACCACTTGATACTCCGACTTGCAATCTGATAGGACGGCTGGCAATTGCCCCCTGTATTTGCCTTTGCTTGGCGTTAGCCGATTCTCTAGTTTTGGACAACAAAGTAGGTGTGCAACAGTCTTTCATTATGGTTTTCACTCTACTTTGTCCAAAGACCAACGTGGTTGAGCGTCTTTGACAAATTTGATTGCTATTCATATATTCATTTTTGGTGAAGCGTCAGTTACTCTGGCATAGGTGGAAGGAGACATGTAAAATCAAGGAACACTCCCTTACCTTATAACATCCTTTCTCCAGTCGCCATTCTCCAAGTCCTGTCCATTTTACCATCTAACTGTCCTTCGAAGCTACTCTGCATTTCTCTCATCCACCCCACCTCCCTGGATCAAGCAACAGTCGTCTCCAATCTGGACACTTCACCGGGGCTGCATTTCCTCTCTGCCAACCAGTGCCCTCCCTAATGTGAACCATCCATTTAAGCAAAGCACCTGTTCATACCACTCCTCTGTCTCAAACTCTGGCAACTCCTGGGGTATAGGTTGACATCATCTGCACATCCCAGGCAGCCAGGCAGAGTGGGCAGGCTTCCTTCTGCCCCAGCCACCTCTGGCACCCACACAGCACCTTGTCTGTGCAGCCGGCACCCTGGTCTTTCTCTTCCCCAGATGGGTCTCCCTGTTGACTCCCATGCTCTTCCCTCTGATTTTCTCCTCTCTCCAGCCCCTCTCCCTGTCAGTCCTTTCATGTCCTCCAGGTGTGAGTCTGCATTATCATGACATCCCAGGCAATTCTTCTTGGAGCTCCTCGAACAAGTCAAATACACCTGTCTCATTATTTCATTAATCTATGCACCTTTCCCACATTGGACCTGTTGCAACCAGAGTCTTACATTTATTGTGTGATTTTTAGATTCATATATTTTGCTTCCACTATGTCATTATCTATTCTCTCTGCCCCGTGAGTGCAGAGGGCCTGCCTGGTCTTGCTCAGTCTTGTATCTGTAGCACCCAGTACGGTGTGTGGTTCTTAGTAGGTATTCAGTAAGCATCTGTGTATTGTATTGAATGAACGAATGGGCAAATACATGGATATGTATTCAAAGAGAAATCTGGAACTTCGGGTTGTAGGGAATAGAAAAGCCTGAAAAGCCTGGCCTGCTTTTACAATAAAGTGGGTTTGTCTGTTTTATTTTTAATTTTTTAAATTTTTTTAATTTTTATTTTTTTTAAGCTGCCAAGGGCTGGTGCAGAGAGGTATGTAATCATGGAGGCTGGACCAGGCATCAGCCAGAAGGGTCAAAGGCCTTAAAATCTGGGCTATGATCTGTTTACATTTTTAATGTAACTTCATCTTTCTAAGTCTTTGTAAAGTGTGCTACCATGGAAGGCTCTGTGTTGTGAGTGCACATTTGTGCACGTGTGCACATGTGAGTGTGCACGAGTATATGAACACACTGGAGTGGCCAAGCATGTGTGCCTGAGAAAGTGCATGAGCACGTGTGTGTGAGCACTTGGGTGTGCACGTGTAGGGGAGCGGGTGTGTGTGAGTGTGTGGGGTGAGTGCATGTGCGAGGGAGTGTGCATACGACTGAGTGCATGTGTTTGTGTGTGTGCATAGGAGAGGGCCAGTCCATGGTCAAGAAGAGCTTAATAACCAAAAGTGAGTGTGTGAATATAAATTCCTTCCCGTCCTCCCCATGACAGATGTGTAAAAATGTGGAGGAGACGTTAGACTTTCTGTACTGAAGTGGAATTGGGATTCAAGACAATTTTATGACCATCGAAGGCTGGGGCGTCCCCCAGGCGACAGCTCCCACTAGACCAGGGGGCCCGGGAACAGAGACCAGCCCTCGCTCACGCTCCTCCACTCCTGTAATTTACACAGTACTTTGCAGGTAAATGTGTCCAATTGAATCGAATCCTTTAATTTATTTCCTTGATCGTTGGCATCAAGGATTTCTGGTTTTGCCTTTTCAAAATGGAAATAAAGGAGAAATGGGTATTACTTTTTGATTAGTTTTCTGTGGGAAAATACCAGGTTTTATTTTGAAATTGCCAGAAGCTGGCTTTGCAGCCAGGCCCGCAGCTTCCCTGCAGTGAGGGGGGATTACAGCTCCGGACCTGGCCCGCAGGACCTGGGCGGTGGGCTCAGAACATCGAACGACCCCTCTGGTTGCAGCCCAGCTTCCCTGTGAGCGGGCCGGCCCTGACCGGCTGGGGCCCATGAGGCCCGCGGGAGCCCTCCGGGAGCTGAGCGTGCTTGGGGCTTTGCAGTGTCTCGGCCTCGGTCTGCCCGCGTGACGGCGTCGCGGCAGGTGCAGCAGGTGCCCATGTGGACAGCGACGCCGCCAGAGCCGTGGGCCAAGAACGCGGACGGGGACGGACGGCCTGACTGCGGGAGGACGCGGGGCTGGGATCCCCTCGGGGGCCTGGGGAGAGAACTCGCCAGCACCTCGGGTCATGCTCTGAAGCTATGCGCTTCCAACGGGCAGCTGAAAGAAAAATGGACCCAAAAAATTCTCCTGGGTCTTTGCCAAGGATCCCAGCCCAACCCCAAGGCGCCCAGTGCTTTGGGACGACCCCCGGCAGCAGCAATGGGCCCTCCGTGGGCAGCGGGGCGGTTAGGCAGCTGGGACCTTGTGTGGCTGGAGCTGCGAGGAAGCTGCGGCGAAGGCGAGGGTGCCCGCGGCTGCACGGGGGGGCACCTGCCTGTCTGCCTGCTGGCAGGAGGGTGGGCGCCTTCTCCGGGGGCGCAGGGGGCGCGGTCCTTGGAAACATCAGGCCCGCCGGCCCCACAACCCCAGAGACCCCCGCTTCCTGTTTTCTTTTCGTTTTTTAAAGGGTTTATTTATATATTTATTTATTCATTTATTAATGAGAGAGAGAGAGAGAGAGGCAGAGACACAGGCAGAGAAGCAGGCTCCATGCAGGGAGCCCGACGTGGGACTCGATCCCGGGTCTCCAGGATCACGCCTTGGGTGGAAGGTGGTGCTCAACTGCTGAGCCACCCGGGCTGTCCCCCTGTTTTCTTTTCAATTCTGTGGGACAATACATGAAATTAAAGTGGGATGTCCTATTGTGTGCACCTGATGCAGGTTGTGCAGGCGGTGAGGGGTCCTGAGTCAGGAGCGGTGGCCCGACTCACTGGCCTGGACTTTGAAGCAAATCAAAAGCAGAACAAGTGAGGCAGACGTGGTTGTCATGCTTGAGAACTGGGTGACGTAACTAGGTAACTCGGTTCCGTGCAGGACGGGGGAGACCACATGAAGGAGCTCTTGTTTATCCTAGTGACTGGGAGAGCTGAAGGATTAAATGACACGAATTTTCCACATACAAAAAGGACCACTCTGGGGCCAGCGTGGGAAGGCAACGCTGGGAGTCCAAGAGTGACCCTGGGATGAGCACTGGGTAGTATGCTATATGTTGACAAATCAAACTTAAGACAAATGTAAAAAAATAAATAAAGTCACTGAAAAAAAAAAAAGCATGACCGTGGGCAGGTGGAGGGCAGCCAGCAGCCCTCAGGGCCAGGGCCAGGAACGGGGATGCCCCGAAGTCCCTCTCCAGGCAGCAGTTAGCGCCGCGGCAGGAGCGCAGGGCAGCCTCCCTCCTGGGCCCTGGGGCTGCCAAGGTGGGCACCCTGCACACCTCGAGCCAGGCAGGTACGGCTGGGTTAGCCGGGGAGGAAAGTCGACTACACGGGCTTCTGACCCGGAGATGCCAGAGGCGCAGATCGGAGGGCAGCCCCTGGCCCAGGGAGGGCGGAGCGGGATTGGGTGCATGGGAGGCAGGGGCAGGGCCCGGGGGGAGAGCTGTCCACGGCCGCACTGTCATCCCGGAGGCGAGCTGTGCCAGCCTTGGACGTGATGCGAGGACTGGACTCCAGGTGCCAGGAGGTGGTAATGCCGCCGAGCAAACAAACGCTGGGGTTTTGAGAGGGGCGTGAACAAGTGTGATTTGGTCCACAAATAATTGCAGGTGCCTCTGAGACACTGTGGCGGGTGGTCGGTTGGGAGAGCCATCAACGAGGCTTGGATGTGGGACTCTTCGCCGGGTAGGTCTCGTCGGAGTTAGGGCAGTACCTGAGTACCTGAGGTCGCTCCTTCAACGTTTATCTTGCGGTTACTACGCGTTGGATGGCCGAGCCAGGTGTGCAGCCAGAGGTGTACATGAGGGGGTCCACGTGATGAGCGGCATCTGCACCCTCACGGGGCCCCCAGCAGCAGAGTCCTGAGGAGGGAGCCCCGGGACCTTCCTAAAACCGGGCGGGGAAAGGAGGAGGTCGTTAACTGCACAGAGTCAGTGGCCAGGGAAGCGTGAAGACGGGGCCCTGAGTCACCGAGGAGTCAGGAACACAGAAACCAGGAGCCTGGAAGGTGGGGAGGGGAGGGGAGGGGAGGGGAGGAGAGGAGATGGGAGGGGAGGGGAGGGGCCAGGCCTGGACCCACCCTGCCCGAGCCTGGGCTCAGGGGACCGGAAGTCACGGGGAGGGGGGCGTCTGGATGAGACTGCGGGTCCTGGAGCTCCCACGGCCTGCTGTCGGCGGGGGAGGGGGGGCTGAAGGGGGGCCGGGGCTCTGCTGCGTGGCTGCCAAACAGCCTGCACCCAGCAGAACAGGAAAAGAAAACCCGTGTGGCTTCCCCGTCCTAAGGCCCGTCCCCATCTCCCACTCAGGGCCCGAGGGGAAGCCCCCTGGCAGGAAGGCGGGGGGCAGGGGCTGTGCACCGTGGAGCCCGTAACCCCGTTCCTGTGGAGGCCCTCCGGGGTCCATCAGCGGGGCATCTGCTGCTGCTGCCTCCCCGCGTCCCAACCGGCCGGGGCGCCGAGTCCCACCTGCCACCGCCCAGCACAGCAGAGTAGCAACCAGGGCGCCGGGAGGGCTCCTGGAGGCCACGGAAGGCCCAATGGGGACGCTTTCACGGGCGCGTGCCGGTCTCCCACCCCACCAGGCTGCACATGTCAAACCCACACAGCTTCTTGCACTTCGGTGATCCCTCGATAAAGTGCCTTCGTAAGAAAGAAAAGGAAGCCACAAAAATTCCACCCGCACCTTCTCTATCCTGAGTCTAAATTGTAACGTTGGCCAAATCCTACCTGCTCAGGTAAAATCACATACACATAAATATGCAGTACGTGCATCACCTGTTTCTGTAAAACAGCACATGCGCGGAGGCTCCCGGCCCTTCTTTAACTGGTCTCGCAACTGGAGGTGGCAATTGTGTATGTACAAGGCCTTCCGTTCCCGCTGCAGTTACCCTGTGGGGCGGACGGGGGTGCAGACCTTGTTTTTGAATGGTCGGGTCCTTAGCACACTTGCTGTTGCTGGATCGGAATATTTACCTATTCACGTTCAGGGAAGTTGGCTGGGGCGCTCCCGAGGATGCCCTGTGGTCAGGACGCCCTCCCCTTCCCCATAGGGCAGCAGCTGCATCTCCCCTGGGTGGCAGGGTAACTGCTCCCCAACGGCATCGTGACCCCTTTCTCTGTCGGATGACGGATGGTGTGAGGAGCCCGGGTGACCCCGGGGCCGGGTCGGCTCCCACGTCAAGGAACTGCTGTTTCCCATAGGTTTCACTCTAGGGGATCAAGAACCTCCAGACCGGGAGGACCCGGAGATCCAGAGACACCCCACAAAACGTTTGCGGTGGGTGATTAGCTCCTGCTTCGGTTCCTCGACTCCATCCCGACTCCCTGCGGTCGGGGAGCCGTCGGGGGCTGGTTCCAGGCTCGCAGCCCGCCCGCAGGACGGCAGGCACCCAGGCCTAGAGATGAGCGTGTCAGTCCCACGTAGGGCATTGGCTGACTTCCAAGAGGGCTCTGGATGGCGGGCGGGGGGCGGAGAAGGGCCGTGGGCCCGGGCCTCACCCCCAGGAGGACCGCTGCCTCCTCGGAACACGGCCTCCAGCGGGTTCGCACGCGGTTGGAAAGCATCCCCAAGACCCACGAATGGCGGCGCTGGCCAGACGACCTCCGGGGAGTCCGAATGCAGGGCCTCTCAGTGAGCAGGTACCTCTTCCCTCCCCGGGGGACATGCTTCCATGAGACCCGCCTGCCCACCGGGGCCGCGGGGGTCCCCGCCCCACTCAGAATCGGTGCTGCGTTGGGGGCTCCTCGCCGACCTGTTCCGTTCAGAGCAGGTGCTCAGCAGTGGGGGGCTCGGGGTTCCATCACGGCCCCCAGGAGGACTGTTCACATCTGACCCCGGTGCCTGGGTTCACATACACTGTTCTGGGCTCAGGATGAGGTGGCCCCTACTCCGGTGACTGGTGTCCTATAAGATCAGGGACATTGGGGCACGCAGACGCTCCCAGAGGGAGGGACACCGTTGGCCCATGCAGGCGGCCATGGGGGGCCACAGCCGCCAGCTGGGGTACGCCCCCGAGGGCCAGCCTGGCTCCGAAGCCGGAAGAGCCAAAGGAGGACCCCTTGGCGAGGGAGGGAACAGGTTCCTGTTCCTTATGTCACCCCGTTTGTGCAGCTTTATCCTGGCGGCCCTGGGACTTAACACAGCCGTGGCCACACGAGTCCTGGAGGGAAGAGTCCATGCTGTGGAGCCCACGCCCGGCCTCACCCCTGCTGCTGTGGCCACTCTGCAAGTGTGTCCACCTCACAAGTGCCGGTTGACCCGGGGAAGGTGGTGACCAGAAAGCCACCGTGTCCACAGTGCATGGTGCAGCCCGTCCCCAGGGGAGTGAGTCTTCAGCGACCGCTCACGCAGGGACAGGGGACCCCCCATCCCCCCGACTCCCCTGCCTGCACGGCTCCCGTACACACTCGTCCACAGACCGTGTCACCTGTCCTCACGCCTCTTCTGTTCCCACATTCTGGCTCGAGGTCCCCGTGTGCCCACGCTCCAGGACATTTCTCCCTCTGAGAAAGCAGAGCAGTGGTGGACGGTTTCTGTGCCCGCCCTGGGAGGCCCCTCTCCTCCGTGCTCATGGAGAGGATCTGCAGGAGGCGGAAGCCCACCTGTGCCCGCGTGAGCACCTCACAGATGCTGCTGCAAGCCAGGCCCACGGGTCCTCACTGACTCAACTAGTCACAGGGAGCCGCCCCCCCATGTGGCCGTGGGGCGGGAGGGGACAATGTGCCTCGATGCTGCTTCCGTCTGGGCGGCCAGCTGGCCGACAGACCGCAGCGCCCACCCACGCACACGCAAGGTGCATGACGCCTTAGTTTCAGGTGCTCCGCGGGCCTCGTGGTCAGCGGTGCCCAGGCTGCCTCCTCGGGCGGACAGAGACAAATCCCGCTGGGCTTCCCATCTCAGTGGGGCCCGTACCGGGTGGGCAAAGTCAGCGGATGAAGCTGGTACGTGCGGTGGAGGCGTGACAGTCATTGGAACCACCTTACGAGAGAGAACGGGCATCTCCGTGTTTCTTCGCCCTGTGTTACGAGAAAGAGCATCACGGGCCTCTGGGAGTCATGGTATCGGGAAGGACTGGCTCTAAGTCTCACGCGCTGCTGTTCGAGACAAACTAGCAGAGTCTCTGACATCATAATCCTGTTGTTTGTGTCACTTTTAATCAATAAGCTTTATTTTGAGAGTTTTTTTTTAAGTTTACAGAAAAGGGAGCATTTCCCATCTACCCCCTCCCCCCACCCCTACAGGTTCCCTGGGTTTTAACATCTCGAGTTAGTGAGGTGCACCATTAAAATTGAGGGGCTGATATTGAATCCTTATTCTTCACTCAAGTGCATACTCTGTGTTGGGGTTTGCCCTTTGCATCGTGCAGTTCTGTGGGTCAGGACGAATGTGGAATATCGTGTATCTGCCATTAAAATGTCACAGTGAACAATTTCACTGCCCCAAACCCCCATCCCACCCCCTATGCCCCTGCCATGCCCCACCTGCTCGTCCCTCCCCATCCGAAGCCCTGGCAACCACCCATCTCTTTGCTGTCCTTGTGAGCCTGCCTTTTCCAGAATGTCATAGAGATGGAATCGCAATCGCACCGGACGAAGCCTTTTCAGACTGGCTTTTTTTTTTTTTTTTTTTTTTTTTTTTACTTAGTAATATGCATGTGCGTTTCCTCCATGTCTTTTTATGGTTTGATAACTCACAGCGTGTTGGTGCTGGGTAATGTTCGGCTGCCTGGAGGCACCAGGGTTTATTTGTCCGCTCACCTACGGAAGGACGTCTTGGTTGCTTCCAAGTGCTGGGCGTTATGAATGACGCTGCCCTAAATATCCACGTGCAGGTTCCTGTGTGGGCCCCAGCTGTTAACTCCAGTCATTGGGGTTAGTTGGGTTGAGGAACATGATTGCTGGTTCATAAGGTAAGAGCGGTTTCGTGTTGGATGAAACCACCCAACTGTCCTTAAGGCAGCTGCACTGTGAGGTGTTCCCAGCAGCCACGGGTGCGTCCCTGCGGCCCCACGTCCTCACCGGCTCCTGCCGTGGGCAGCGCTGCGGCCGGCGGCCATTCTACGTGAGCAGTAGCATCTCCGGGTTGTTCTGATCACATTTCCCTGATGGCATACGCTGTTGGGCATCGTCTCACCCGCTGTACGTCATCTTCGGTGAGGAGTCTGTCCGGATCTTTTCCTCACTGTGTGGTTTTTAAGGTGCCGAAGTCAACACTAGTCGTGACCCTCATGGTGGTTGTTTTGGTGAATTCCCGGTGTGTTTATTTGTGTTCTGTTGATACTGGATGAATGGGTCTTTTGACAGAGTCGAGTCATAATCTCCTTTTACCTTTGTTGTTCGGCATCTCAGATCCTTCTGAGCTACAGGGAAGCAATCTGTGCATCCAAACGATTGATCTGCATCAGTTTTCTGCCATAGCTCAGCCTGCCCGTAAAGGCCTTGCTCCTAATACTAGGTCAGCAATAAAGCCGTCATGGAAACTCATGTGTTCACCCTCTTGGTTTAAACTCGGGTTATAGGGCTCGCTCATGTCTTGAGCTGGACCCCTTGCATAGTAGGCATCACTTGATTTTTGATTATTTGTAGTCCCATGTCATTTGCTGGTTCCACCTCGTGGGGGTTGGCACACTCTGCGTTCACACAGCCTGGGCTCCTCATTCCGGTTGTGCCAGGACTTCGTAAGATGCTATCTCCTCCGAGGTTTCCAGGCCCTCATGTACAGTGCCTCATGTACTCCTTCACCCCAATCCTTTTCCTTCTTACATTGCTCTTCTTGCTGCCCGTGCCACTCAGAATCCTGTTGCTCTCCTGCCTGCTTTCTTTCCTCCTCCTGCAGGAGGGCAGGGCGTCCTCAGCCTCATGGCCCTTGACCAATGTTAGTCCTATAAATCCAAGCGAGGAAGGGACCAAATACTCATCAAATTCTGCTGGTTTACCAAATATTTGTGGACACAGGCTTACCAAAGTTGGGCATGCTTACTTTGGAGAAGATGATGGTAATAATGGTGCTTAAACTTCTCATTAGGTTTTGCCATCAGCTTTGTGCCACATCTGGGCAGAGGCTTTGTCCATTCCGGGGCGAAAAAGGAAGTGCAGCTCCCAAGGACTTCTTTGGGGTGGCTGGGTAGGGTGGTGACTTGGAGCAGTATCCTACTACCAGGTTACTCCTTTTTGAGCTGATGTAAATGTGGAAGAAAGAAGAAGAAAAGAAAGCCATCAAGGAAAACCTGCACCACCGTTCACTACGGTGAGCGCCGTGCCTGGAGCAGAAGCGCTGTTACTAGTTCCAAGGAGCCTGGACGCGCTGGCTGTGGGGGGTCAGTTCCTGGGCAGCTGCTATCGTAGAGGCTCTGAAAGGCCCAGCAGAAGGATGAAACAGAACAACACCACAGCACAAAATCAAAAACAGTTTAACTGTATAAGCCAGTTTTTCAGACATTTCTCTGATCTCTGTTTCACCTAAAACCTATCATCCCTTGGCTTTGCGGTTCCAAAGAATGGCCGTCGCAACCTGCTGCGTTTTGCATCTTCTGTTAACTTGTTTGGAGAAGAAATGGAGGCAGTCCACATCCGGCCGAGTCACTTTTTAGGCCGAAAGCAATGAAAGGTATAGGTGGCACTCCTCGGCTAACGTGGTGTCGTGAGCGAGAGTTTCCCCTACAATTTCTGATCGTGCCTCATTGACAGGAACGCTGCTCTATTAGCACACTAAACAAAAGCCAGAAAGCATAGAACACAATATGAATTATTAACCATCCTTGTGATTTCCCTCCATCAAAATGTGAATAGCGGTGCATCTTAATTAGCTGTGGCATTAACTGGGACTTTGTTCTGGAAAACACGCAGAATGACTGACTGGCTTTATCTATCAGGTAAAAATATCACCTCTTCAGAGAGGCCTCCTCCGATCTCCTGGTCTTGAATAAACCCCACCAAGGCACTTTCTAAACGTCGACCTTGTTTGTTTGTTTAGTATTGGTAGAGTTCGACAGTGTTGCCTATTATCTTATCTAGTTACTTATTTCTTTACTGTCCTTCTGAGCCCTTCCACTTCCACAAAATTTCACGAGGACGGTCTTGTGTCCCATGCGGCCCCTGGAAGGTGGCCCAGAGCAATCAGCAGGGGCCCGGGTAAGTACCTACGCACAAGCGCGAACATGGAGTTAACCTCCAGATCACAACTGCCATCCCATGAACTAAAACATGGAGCATCCGTTTTGCCCGGGCAAGGCACGGAGGGACGTTCAAAGCAGAGCATCACGGCCCTGAGACGACCAAGTCCTGTGTCCCTGGCCTTGGCCTATGGGCAACGGCGCTGCTCTGGACCGAGACACGCCTGCCGGGGGCACGAAGGAACACTTTTTGCCATTCTAGGTACATAGATACATGCCATAGTTTAAGGAATTACGATCCTTGAGTTTATCATCCATCCCAACAACCATCACCCCGTTGGACTTACACTGAGGTGATAAGTTTTGAACATGTTCTTTTAGGGAAACTTAGTCATTTCGAAGAACTTTAGAGATGGTTGCCTGTTTCAAGCAGACTCAAAAATGTCTTTTTAAAAATTGGGTAGTCCCTCATCTAGCCTATCTATTTGGAAAGGATTAACACAAAACCTTTCCCAAAACTACTTTGAATCAGTTAGTTCTAAATACACTGATAAGATTGTTCAAATTTTGTATATTTTTAATTAGTCAGAGATGTGAAAAATCAAGAAGAATGTTTTCACCCTCTTTATTTCAAGTAGGAACCAGTTTGACTCAACAGGAAGACCTCACCTGTGCCTCTCCGCATGATGGACTCTGGAGTGTGAGTAGGTCTGTAAGGATGGGGTGTGTGTGCTATAGTAGGTGTGTGGAGCATTCTTTTTTTTTTAAAAAAATCAGCATTATTGAGATATAATTCACTAACCATGGAATTTATCCATTGAGAGTGTTCGATCCATGGTTTTTTAGTGTATTCACAGACATGTGCACCAGGCACAGTCCATGTTAGAACATCCCCACCCTCCTCAAAAGCAGTCCCATTCCCATTAGCTGCCACGTGCCTCCCACCCATCTCCACCCTGCCCCCAGCCCTAAGCAACCAGAGCCTGCTGTGTCCACTCTCCGTCTCTGGATTCCCTGCTGTCGACACTTGCCACCCAGAGTCACACAACACTGTTTATGACTGACTGGCTGCTTCACTTAGCGTGTCTACTCAAGGTCCATCCATGCTGAAGCATGCACTGCTCCCCATTGCTTTTTATGGCCATGTAATATTCCATCGTGTAGGTATATTGTGTTTTCTTGGTCAATTGATGAGCTTTGAGGTTCTTTCTCCTTTTCAACTGTCACGAACAGTGTTGGTATAAATATTTGCGAATAAGCTTATGTGTGGTCATAAGTTTTCATCTCTCTTTGGTATATACCCAGGAGTAGAAATGCTGGGTCATGCAGGAATTCTATATTTCACAGTTTGAAGAACTTCCAGACTGTTCTCTGAGCAGCAACACTGTTTTGTGTTCCCACCAGCAGTGTATGACGGTTCGTATTTTCCACATACTTGTCAAAACACTGGCTATTATCTGACTTTTCGGTTCTTGCCCCTACTGGATAGAGGTGGTATCTCATTGTGGTTTCAATTTAATTTGATGTCTAAAGATGTGGAGTATCTTTGTGCCTATTGGACATTTGTATATCTTCTTTGGAGAAATGTCTATTCAAATCCTTTGCCAATGTTTTAATTGGATTGTTAGTCTTTTTACCACTGAGTTACAAGTGTTCTTCATATATTTTTCATAGAAGTTCTTTATATGATACGAGATTTGCAACTGTTTTCTCCCATTCCATGGGTCATCTTTCTACTTCCTAGATGTGTTCTTTGTAGCACAGATTTTAATTCTGATAAACTCCAATGAATCCATTTCATTTATTGTTTGTGCTTTTAATGTCCTGTGTATAATCCTTTGCCAAACCCAAAGTCATGAAGAATTATGCCTATGCTTTCTCCTAAGAGTTTTATAGTTATTACATTGAGGTCTTTGATTCATCTTGAGTTAACTTTCATGCATGGTGTGAGGTAACTGTTCAGATTCAATCTTTTGTATGTGGCTGTCCAATTGTCCCAGCACCATTTGTTGAAAAGACTATTTTTTTTCCCAAATTGAATGGTCTTGGCACGCTAGTTGAAGATCAGTTGATCATTGATGTACGGGTTTATTTCTGGACTCTCGATTCTATTCCATTGATGTATATGGCTATTCTTGGGCAGGAGATCATTCCCTTGACTGCTATTGCTCTGTAGTAAGTTTTCACACCATGAAGTGTGAGTCTTCCCACTTTATTCTTCTTTTTAAAGATTGTTTTGACTATCCTGGGTCTCTTGCAAATTCGAATGAATAGTAGACTCAGTGTGTCAATTTCTCAAAGAAGTCACCTGTGATTCAGGTGGGGATTGTGTTTCTGTTGAATATCCTCCCACTCAAGAGATTCCTTCCTCAGTTGTGTCCAATCTACTAATGAGTCCATCAGCAGCATTCCTCATTTTATTGCACTGTTTTTGGCTGTTATCACTCGGTTTTGATCCTTTCTCAGAATCCCATCTCTGTTACATTGCCCATCTGTTCTTGCATGTTGTCCACTTTTTCCATTAAGGAATTTTAATCATAGTAACTTTAGGTTGGTGATCTGATCATTCCAACTTTTCTCACCATATCTGTCTTTGTTCAGATGCTTGCTCTATCTCTTGCAATTGCTTTTTCTTCTTTCTTTCTTTCTTTCTTTCTTTCTTTCTTTCTTTCTTTCTTTTTCTTTTTTTTTTTTTTTGTATTTTTAGAATGCTTTACAGTTCTGTGTTGAAAGCTGGTCATGAAGTCCTGGGTAGAAGGAGGCATGGTAAAGAAGCCTGTGGAGGTGAGGCATGTGGGGGAAAGTGCTCTGTAGTCCTTATCAGGTTGCAGCCCCCTCTGGACTGTGAGCTTCAGGACTGCTTCTCAGTTCTGGCCCCAGCCCTGAGGTGGGACACAATGGCTGGAGTGTGGGGAGGGGTCAGTTAGTCTCAGATAAAATCATTTCCTTGCAGGCAGGCCTTGTCAGGGGCAGAGTGTTCTAGGGCATTTCAAAGGGGCTCCTTCTCCCCTCCACCTGCCAGAAGCCCCAGGGATATTTCCTCCTGGTTTCTTGAGCACCTGATAGAGCTTCTTTTTTATTTTAATATTTTATTTAAATTCAATTTGCCAATATATATAACACCCAATGCTCATCTCATCAAGTGTCCTCCTCAGTGCCCATCACCCATATTCCCCATCAGCCTGCCCACCTCCCCTTCTGCAACCCTTTGTTTCCCAGAGTCAGGAGTCTCTCATGGTTTGTCTTCCTCTCTCCTTTTTCCCCACTCTGTTCCCCTCCTTCCCTTTTGGTCCCTTTCATTATTTCTTATATTCCACGTATAAGTGAAGCCATGTGATGACTGTCCTTCTCTGATTAACTTACTTCACTCAGCATCATAACCTCCAGTTCCATCCACGTCAAAGCAAATGGTGGGTATTCATCCTTTCTGATGGCTGAGCCATATTCCATTGTGTATAGAGACCATATCTTTATCCATTCACCTGTCGAAGAACATCCTTAAGCCTGTGGGTGCCCCCACCGGAGTCTTTGTCTCTCGGAGCTGTCTACACAGAGCCTCCAACTATTTGCTGTTTGTATTTAATTACAGGTTGGGCTTTCCTCCCAGGCTCTGGTCCCTGGAGGGTTTCTGCTTCAGTGGGTTGTGATTTCCTATTTTTGCCTGCCTGTCTCTCTAATTTGGGGTAGAGTCACCTTAGAATTTTTGCCTGTGATCTCAGCATTTTTATTTCTTTTAATCTCTGATGAAAATAATGGGTCCAAAAAAGAATTTTTAGCATTTAAGCCAAAGAGAGTTACAGGAACAGATATGAATACTGAAGTAGGTTATGCATGATCATACACCTCCACTTCCCTCAGAACAGATAAGTCCACTTCAGACTCTGAATTTTCAGGATGCAGGACCATCGTGTGCTCACTTGTGCTCTCTCCCTCAGTCGGCTCAGCCGTTCATGCTACGGGGAGCAAGGCTCTCTGCTAAAGGCTCTGGGGCTTCGATGATGACTATGGTGAGCTGCCTTCCTCCTCCTCATGAATGGATCCTAGGAAACCCTTCCACACAAATCTAACTGTGATCATAATTATCTTAATTATACCACTAGACTTTGCTGACTATCTGGAAAGTCACACCTATGAAGGCAAGGACCGGTGCTAGCAGGGGTCTGATGGCACCGTCAGTGGGTGACTTCCAGGTCTGCCGTGTGCAGTCCACCTCAGCCCTAGGTTAGCTTTCTCTCATTTGAAAGGTGTGATCGTAAGAAGAAATAGGAAAAGATTACAGCCTGAGAAAATTATGGGGAAAAGTAAGAGCAAATGCTATTTCAGTGAGAGGCTATGTATGGTCTCAGGAAATCAGAAGCCAGAAAATGTTTAAATGGTCTGTGCCGAAGCTATCCACTAATAAAGGGTTTAACGAGAGATGTGAAAGATGAAAACTCAAATTGTGTGGAAATGTACATTCTGACCCCAATTTGGAAGGCCAGGGGCGGAAAGCGCTTTCCTGGGAGTAATGAGCCCGCTGCACAGACAGGCCAGCATCATCCTGAGACCTCAGGAAGCGGCAGCCAAGGGTGGTGGTGGAGTGCTAAGCCCACCACTCTCTTCTTAAGAAGATAAATATACAGTACACCGTAATTAGTAAAAACCTCTTGATGTTTATATTTGCCAACTTTTCCAGTTAAATTAAAATTATTGAGAAACTTCTGTTTTTAACTATTCTAAATGTTTTGCTTTTAATCATAAAACATCACAACATCGGGAATATGAATAATTTTTTTCTTGAAGATTGAGGATATGCCAATTATTTTCAACATTATTACAATATTATTGACTATATTCCCTATGTTATACATTTCATCTCTGTTCCTTAATTTTATAACTGGAAGTTTGTACCTCTCAACTCTCTTTATTTGTTCCACCCATCCCCTATCCCTCCCTCTGGCAACCACTGGTTTGTTCTCTGTAAAGAGTGTTTATTTGTTTATTTTATTTTATTTTTTAAGATTCCACATATGAATAAGATCATATGATACTTGTATTTCTCTGACTGACTTATTTCACTTAGCATCCACATTGTTGCAAATGGCAAAATTTCATTCTTTTCTATGGCTGAGTTATATTCCATTGTGTGTACTCACCACATCTTCTTTATCCATTCATCAGTCATGGGCACTGGGTTAATTCCATATCTTGGTTATTGTAAATAATACTGCAATAAACATAAATATACATATATTAATTTCCATTCTTATGCATTACAACTATTTTTGGAAAAATTATAGTAACTGAAACACTCATACAGTACTGGTGGGAGGGCAACCACATTGAAAATTCATTTAGCATCTTGCACTGTTGTTGTACATGTGTATATATCATATCACCTAGGTCTATACTCAACAGAAGAGGACACATGCAGAAATGTCCACAGATTATTATAACCCCAAATGGAAGCAATTCTAGTGTTCATCAACTCTAAAATGGGTAAGTCCCTCACTACACATTGATCTATATGATATGACATGATATAGTGTGATGTGACATGGTTTGACATTAGAGGATATGACATGGTGTGATGTGATATGACATGATGTGTTGTGAACTGACACAACATGATGTGAACCGATGTTGTATGATAAGTGATATACTACTGCAGTGAGGACAGGCAAACTACAGCCTCCAGAACATGAAAGCATCTCACAAACATAATGTTGAGTAAGAAAAACCAGACACTCTATGGTGCACGTTGTTCTATTCACACAAAGCTCCAGAACAGGCTCCGTGAACCTGTGCAACTAGAAGTCAGCACAGTGATTTCCTGGGCAGTGGCTGGGCAGGGACGCAGAAGAACTGTTGATGCTGGTCATGGTCAAATTCATGACTTGGGTGGTGGTTACATTCAGTGTTTATTTGGGGATTAGTTGTGTAATTCATCATTATAAATTGTAATGATCTGTTCACTTTGATTGATTTTACTTTGAGGTTTTTAAAAAATATTTGATAAGTGATTGAGAGAATCTGGCAAGTATGGGAAAGTCTCTAAGGAGGTAAGGTCACAGGAGTCCAGGAGGATCTGGATCATGATGAGCCATTTGAAGGACTTTGGTTTTGCTCTGACAGGGATGGAGGCCACTGGAGATCGTTGAGCAGAGGAGCGGTCTGCTCTGTCTTCTATTTTGGAGTGAACATTCTGGCTGCTGTGAGAAAGTATATGGTGGGCTGGGGCCAAAGGACAGCAATAAGGTCAAGAGTGTGCATTTCAGATTGGGATGCACTTTGGTAAATCGTTGTCTATGGAATCTGCTTAGTTTACAATCACACTGGCACTTTCCCGCTTCATCCCTGCATGGTGGGCTTTAAAGCACTTGATATTTATACATTTGATGGGGAAAATGGTATCTTATGACAGTTTTAATCTACATTTCTTGTATTATGGGTGTGGTTGATATTTTCACTATTTTGAGAGCCACTTGCTGCTGCTTCTCCATCCACACTGTCCCCGTTTTCCTACCACCTTGATGTCATTCTTGCATATTTGTGTATGTCCATGGCATATCAAAAAATTTAAATGTCTGTGATTTGAGGTCCAGCTGCATATCTTACCTGTGTCCTAAGTTTTTAAGTTGAAAGTGCTTTCTTACCCAAAAATCACTATTAAGTATAATGATAATAAAACCTAAAATTCACATTTTATTCCAGAATTTTTGTGATTTCTTTTTTTTTTAATTTTGGATCATTATTCCATTTAGAATTAATTTTGGTATATAGTATGAGACAATAATCCATGTTTTCCAAAGTCTGAGAACAGCACAGTGTTAAGGGCACATATTGTGAACATAGATTGTTTGGTCTCAGAGAATTCATCTTTGCCAATTACTAGCCCTATGACTCTGTGCAGCCACTAGTCTATCACAACAACACTAATCTGTCCACCCGGAGTGGATAACAGGATCATTCAGGGGGAGCCACTCAGGCTCATCACCATCTTTCAAGACTACCTGTGAGCGAGCTGCATATCAAGTGGATGCATCTACAAACCAAGCCTGGGCTCTTCCTTCTGTCATTAGTTTCTCCTACAACCATGGGTATGAGCTGAGGACAGCTGATGCCATGATACTGAGAGATCACATGAGAGTCAAGGACATCTGCTCATACAGCTTCTTGTGTCTAATCCCACTTTTGCTTGTTCCCATCAAACCACTTCCATCATGCCGTAGCTTGTTCCCAGCCTATTTACATGGCCTACTGGCCGGTCATGATGGGCAATTCCAAACGCATGGCCACTTGGAGGTCCATGGTCAGGCATTCTGTCTCTACCAATAGCGTGCCACCTATTATTTTTCAAAAGGTGGCAATGGTCCATTGCAGATAAATTGAACTCACTTTGCGAGTCCAGAGTCTTACATTTGTCCTTTCGATCATGGTGTCAGCCATAAAATCTACATTGCACCTGTTCCCATTACTAATATCTCTGACATCATAGGATCTGCTGGGTCACATGGCTTGAGTCTTGGTAGTACCATAGCCTGGGCCTGCTACAGTGCCATTCATGATTTGGGCTCCACTGGATTCCTTTCGTGTTACTGTGTATGGACTGCAGCAGTATTTTCAGTATGGAATGTGCTGCCTCAAAATCCAAAGAGGACTACCAAGGGGTGTGCTTCCTTGTGGTGGAGGGCAAGATGCCATAGCTTGTCCTTTGTTTTGGACAAGATGCCCTGATCGCTGGACCCCTAACAGTTTCACTGAGGTGCATGTTCCTGAATGTGTGAAGGTTATTCTGCTACACTCTGGAGTGTGTGGATTACCAGAGCCTCCAACAGTCCAGCTGCTTCTTGCTGGTCAGGGAAGAATGAGGTCACAGAGAGTTGGTCAATGTGACATCAGGTGCTTCAGATCTTTTGGGCCACTTCATGGTAGAGGGCGGAAGAGAAAACATAGCTCAGGAAGAAAATGTAAAAATACTCTATTGCCAGTTTTACGTGAATGAGACTCTCTGGTCTGCTTTCCTGATGGAGGTGGGAAAGCACATGTTCATTACATCGAAGGCCTTGTGTGCCGTGCCACAGTCACGCCAGCTTGCTCTGCTGCTGGCCCTGGCTGTCAGTGTGGTTCGTACTTTGTTACACTTGTGACAGACTCTATCCTCTTCCAGGATCAACCTCATTTCTTCAGAGGGCCAGAGGGTGAATTAAATGGAGACCTGAGGTAGTGGGACCACTACCTGGCCTGCTGGAGCTCCTTGAGTGTGGGGTTAATCCTCCCCATTACCTCTGGCATAAGGTATTGGTTTTTATTTCCTATCTTGCCTGGGATGGGGATGGGACACAGTTTCAGAGACTTCTGTTTGGCGATCCTACCACGATGTCTCCGACCCTACATGCCAATGCCCCATTGTGGGGTTCGCACCATCTGCCCAGTATATCTTTCCCAAATGACAGCCTGGTGAATCTGCAGAGCTGATGGATCCATTGCAAGCTGGACAGTGACCTAGGTTCCATTTATTACCTGACCCACATGCCAAAGCCTAAGAGGGGTAGTAATGACCATGCAGGTCTCCAGGTATTACCATCAAGTCTGAACCCGTGTCCAATGACCCTGGAAGTGTTTGTGTGTTTCCCTCTGCCTGGTGTACAGTTACCCAAGGAAATGGCATACATCCCTTAGTGGGGGTTGGGAGCATCATTGCCATAGTGCTTCAAGATCCTTCCTCCCAGGAGCATGGCCTCCTCTTCAATCATTGAGTCTTGGGTCCAAAAACTGGCTCAGGTCTGGAGACTGCACAAAAGGGTACTGCTCTCAGTTTCCCGTTCATCCATCTTTGATTTCTTCTGATGAATCGAGCAGCAGTCTGACTGGCTATCTGTCTATTTTGCCCCCAGGGGTACTGTGTTCTATAAACCATCTTCATAATTCTGAAGGTCAGGCCTCATTGGCTACCACTCCAACATTGCCAGTCATGATGATAATTGCATCCACCTGGCTTCCCATCTTGACGCGCTGCCACCTGGCCTCTATTTCTGCACAGTCTTGCCATCCCTGTGGTTAGAGTGAGCCTGACTCTGTAACAGCATCATCCTTCCTCAGTCCTGGCCCACACAGGACAGCACTAGGGCCTTGTTGGTGTGGGTGCTTCTCTTCCTCTGCCTTCCTTCTTGGTTTGGTAAATAGCAAGTATTCCATCTGGTGGGTGATCTGGACATACCGAGCACGTCCATCTCAGCATGCCTACTTCCTCGTCTTTCAATTCCTCTTTCCACGGTCTGCCATGCAATTCTGGCATTTCAGCTCATTTAACATGGCCCATTGATTTTTCCATGATCCCAGGAAACACCCCAGTAGCGATTTCACACCATCTCTTTAGGCTTTGCCAGGATGCTGAATCCCGTATCTCAAAACCGCTTCCAAATCAATACACTCTCTCTTATAAAAGCTTTTGTCCAGGACTGTTGCTCAAACATTCCTCAGAATCCAGTCCTGGGCATTCTCCTCTGGCTCCTGCCAGTACATATTATCTGAATCTTACAACTCCTTGTCAGACCCAAGCTATTCCAGCCAAGGCATAGCCCTAATTATGATCTAATGGCCAGCAAGGGTGGGGGAAGTCTTATCAGGGAGCAGCTCTGCATTCTCTTTAGGAGACAGTCTTTGTTTTTAACAAGAAGAAGTGGGCAATTATGCAGGACAAGCCTTCAGGGGAACATGGGAAGTCACCAGCCCAGACGTTCAACAACCCATGTGTCAGGGTTGCATTCTTTCCCGACCAGAATGCTGAGCTGCCTTGGTTGGGAGCTTAACCCTGATCTTCTTTGGGATTCAGCTACTCTAAAGATTAAGTGCAACACCTGTGTGGTATATTGAGAAATACGCCTACATGTCATAAAGATATCCACGTCTCAATCCTAGAATCTCTGAACATGCTCCATGGTAATGGAAAATTAGGGCTGTAGGTGGAATTAAGGTCACCAGTCAGCTGACTTCAAAATAGGAAGATTATCTAGATGGTCTGGGTGGTCCGGAAGTAATCTCTCCTCGTTCCCACCCTGCCCCCATGACATTGACCTTGGCCAGCATTGCTTTCTGCAGCAGAGGTAAGGGCCAGGGTGAGCTGTCCTAGAGAGGACACCTACTGACAGTATCTATAGTAGGGATACAGAGAACACATCCCCGTGTCCATCACACCATGAGAAGGACGTTTGCTGTTTCCCCTACTGAACCATAAGGGATTTTCTATCCATTCTTATTTAATATTTTTTCACTTATGGACACTGAGGATATATATACTAACTTTCAGTGAGGTTATACTAGTCATTTTATTGATCTTATCTACAAAAAGTACATACCTGAATAGAGTAGGAGAATATCTTCAAAATACTGAGGAAAAATTACTGTCTACTTAGAATTTTGTGTCTTTCAGAAGTGCAGAGACATTAAAGGCTTCATGTAAATACTGACAGAAAGCTCTTCTTGAGAATATGCTCTGTTGGGAAGGAAATTTCGAGCCCATGAGGAAGGATGCACAGGGTATACGGGACAAATAAGTCACTAAGTAGTGAATGATCCTAAAGGAGAAGACAAATACTTGGAATCTGAAAACCCTCTGAAAGTTAAGGAATAACATGAAGGACACACACAAACAGGATTACATTTAGATGGTTTAAAAGTACTTCTGCTCCTTTATAAAAAGATAGAAATGTTCATTACATTTTGACACTCTTAAGTATATAATTAGTATTTGATGGCAATAACCAGAAAGTATAGAAATAGAATGTTTAACAAGCCAGTGACATAAAAATAAGCCGGTGAAAATAAATCAAAATATATCAATAACCACTACAAATGTAAATATTTTAGAGTTTTCTGTTAACCAGGGAGGCCAGAATAAAATTTTAGGATAATGTTTGCCACATGCATTTTATAAGAAACACACATAAAACATGACAGAAATGTTAAAGGACACAGATAAAGATATGCCATGCAAATATAAATAAGAAAAAAGAGCAATTGTAATATTAATATCAGAAACATAGATCAAAGAGAAAAAGCCAAAGATCTCTCTTAGGTGTGAGGTAGTTGTAAAAAGTCACAAAAAAGCTTAATCTTGTATGTTCCTAACAATTTAATCTCATATATGTAAAATAAAAATTGACAAAATTACATAAATGGAAAAGCTAGAACCTTACTTAAATATTTTTATCACAGTATTCTCAGAAATGAATAGATTAGCAAACTAGAAAAAAAAACATTTTACACAAATCTGATAAGTTTGATCCAATATCCATCTACACCAACAATTAAAGAACACACATTTTTAAAAGTACACATGGAAATTTCATTTAAAAGAAAATATATTTAATAACAAAGGAAGTTTTAAGATACCAAAAAAAGATCATTCAGACTTTATACTTGGAGTCCTATTTTATTTTATTTTATTTTATTATTTACTTTTTAAAATATTTTATTTATTTATTCATGAGAGATACAGAGAGGGAGAGAGAAGCAGAGACACAGGCAGAGAGAGAAGCAGGCTCCATGCAGGGAGCCCAATGTGGGACTCGATCCCGGGACTCCAGGATCATGCCTTGGGGCCAAAGGCAGGCGCTAAACCGCTGAGCCACCCAGGGATCCCCCAATGGAGTCCAATTTTATAAAATTAAAAATCAACTACAGAAAATAGTAAACAAAAAATTATTTTCCTCCTGTAAATTTGTGAATGTTAAAGCACATGTCAAAGTGTTTATGATTCAAAGAAGAAATTACAATGGAAATAAGAAGATGTTCATATATTAGTCAGGGTTGTACGGCGAAACCGCACACAGGTAAGGAGAGCCACTGGGAGGACCAGCTTGCTGGTGGTGGAGTTTCCAGACTGGCTCTGAAGGCTGAGGACCAGGGGCACAGAGGCCAAGAGACCAATGCTGGACTCAAACAGTCAGGACTGAGTCACCTCTCTCCTCCTCGTGATCCTACCAGGTCCTCACCGGATTGGGGGAGGCCCACCCACACCAGGGAGGGCGGATCTTCTTGTCTGCGCCCACCATCCAACGCTAATCTCTTCACTGCTTTGGTTTCTGCACAGATATTTACAGCTCTCATTGCCTGGAATGGAAACATTTGTCAACCGGGGGGTCAGGGCACTTCTTATCCCAACCACTGGCTAAATGTACATTCTTGCACAAGAGCGCGTTCAGCCACGTAGCTCACGTTTCTGTTGGACGTGCGGACAAACACTTTGAGTTGCCTTTGGGGGAAGTCATGATACAAGTATTTTCCCGTTCCTAAGTATTCGCTTAGCACCTATTATGTTCCAGACCTTGGATCATTGACAGGTCATCTCATCATAATGACAAAGGTATTTGTTACTGAAATATTCTTCTGTTCACAGAGAAGTGCTCATGAGAAAAGTCTAGGTGGCCTGTGCCTCTTTCCTCCCTCCCTGTGTCCCCGTGTCTTCCTTGGCCACCACTCCGCCGATGCTCTCCTGACGAGTCTCCCGTGATATCACATCTCCAACCTTAATGGTCACGTCCGTGTTTTCATCCTGCTCGACCTTTTAGTCTCATCTGACAGAGCTGAACTATCCCAAAACATTTTTTTTTACAACAAATTCTCTCGGATGTCTTTTACCTAATTGGCTTTTTTTTTTTTTTTCCGTTGATGGCTCTTCCTCTCCATCCAAACCTTCATCTTAAAATCACTCAGAGTCCAATCTGAGGTCTCATTTCAACTCTACATACACTCGTCTCCTAGGTATTTCATCCATTCCAAGAACTTTCTGACACCATTTTTATGCTGATAACTTGCAAATTCATATGGCCCACCCAGATGTCTCCTTTGAGAATCAGATTTATATATATCCAACTGCTTACCTGACATTTCACCTTTAATTCTCCACATATGTCTCAATTTAAACATGCTCAACATGGTATTCTTGATGGGCGCTGCAAATCTGTGCCTTTCCTGGCTTCTTCCCGACACCACCATCTCCCAGGTTGCTCAGGCCAGAGCCCGTGTGCTTCACCAGCTTATGTGCCAATGACACTTCCTGCCAATCCCCCTTTAAAATACATCTTAAACCCTCACTGACATCGATTCAATGTTGTATCACCTCTTCTTCAAATTTCTACACCAAGCTTCTATTTACTCCTCATACTTTAAGTCGTTATCGGTAGCATCTGCAAGCTGTTAACCCACTCACCCAAAGCCAGACCTCGTAAGCGTGCACGCCCCAGGGTGACCCTGCCCTAGGCTCCTGCCATGCCCTAGCCCTGCACAATCAGCACCATCCTCAATCGTACCCTTCCCATACTTCTCAACCATTTTGTGACACGCATAAGATGCCTGCACTATATATAGCTTAATCTTCATTGACTTTGTAGACAGTTGATGAAATCATAACACACGTCGGAAAGGAGATTTAGAATCTTGAGCGTACAGCACAAATCAGAGGTGTGCAGCTCAGTAAACTTTAACAAGTAAGAACAGCTGTGTAATGAGAAGCCAATCAAATCAACAGGCACGGCATGCGTGGCTCTCGGAAGTCCCTGCCAGCCTCTCTTCCTGCCCCACTCCCCAGACTAACCACGGTCTGGACTTCTAACACCACAGATGAGCTTCCTTTGGGTGTCAGTTTTATATAAATGAAATGATGCAGCGTGTGTGCTCTGTGCCTCATCTACACCACTGCGCACCACTTGCAAGATGTATCCTTGTGGTTCCACGCGGCTGTGGTTCACATGCTCTCACTGTCACGCAAGGTTCCCCTGCAGGATGCGCCCCCCTGTGCTGGTCTGGTCTGTGGTCTGGTCGCTGGCACAGGTTCGGCGTGGGGCTGTTGGGAATAGCTCTGCTATGAACATATTTGTGCATATCTCTGGTGAGCATACAGGTGCACATTGCTCTTGGGTACGTACCTGGAAAGGAATTCTGGGTTGTGAATTTCTGGAAAATAAATGTTTATCTTTGGGGAATACTATTGGCGCGTCTACATAAATCACTCCCACCGGAAGAGTGGATGAGTTCAGCGCCTCCACATCAGCACAGATGCTTCAAATGTCAGCCTCCCTCTCCGTAATCCATTTGCGGGGGGAATGGCAGCGGTACCAAAGGTTTTGGTTTAATTTGCATTTCCTCAGTGAAAAATTACCTTGAAAACCTTTTAAAAGGTACTTAGTCAAATCTTCTGTCCATTTTTGGAATCGAATTATTTGGTTTTTAAAGCTTATTGATTGATGTTTTAAAAATTTTTTATATGTTATACAAGAGCTTCCAGTCAGAACAAAAACTGTAAACTGTGTAGGTATGTGCACATACATACATATGATTTGATGAGCAGAGGCTCCTTGTAGTTTCAAATGATCCATTTCTTCTTTATCGTTAGCATTTGTGAATTTGTCTATTTTTCTCACTTTCATTTCTGTTAGTATTTATTTTTCTATGTTAATGCGTTAGGTGTACACACATATATACACATAAATGTATTCAAATATGTGAAATATAAGGATGAGATATAGTTCACTTTACGCAATTCTCTCATTTAAATTGCCCATTCAGTGGTTTTTAGCTCATACACAGACGCGTGCAACCATCACACAATTAACGTTAGCTCATCTCCACCACCCCCAGGTACCTGTGTCTTACCCATTTCCCCTCAGCCCTCTAAGCCCTGGTTGGGTACTAGTCTTTTGTGACTCGGTTCTTTCATTCTGCGTAATGTCTCCGAGGCACACCCATGTTGTATGGTGTAACATAGAATAATTGTATTATTTGGCCAAGTTTTTATTGCCAAGTAATATTCCATTTGGAATGAAATGGATGCACCCCATTTTACCTATCCATCCAATAATCAATGAACATTAAGGTTGTTTCCACTTACTGGTTCTCACGATGAACAAACCTTCTACAGACCTTCGTGTGCAGTTATTATGTGGATGCGTGTTTGTATTTCTCTTAGGTATGTGCTGAAAGTGGAATTGCTGGTTCATATGGTAATTCTGTGTTTAACATTTGAGGAACTGCCAGGTAGTTTTGTAAAGTGACTGTACCATTTTGTATTCCTACCAACAGTGTATAAGTGTTCTGATTTCTCCCTTTTTTTGTTAATATTTCTTATTGTCTTTTGTTTATTTATTTATTATTTATTATTATTAATTAATTAATTAATTTATTTATTTATTTATTAGAGACAGAGAGAGAGAGAGAGAGAGGCAGAAACACAGGTAGAGGGAGAAGCAGGCTCCACGCAGGGAGCCCGACGCAGGACTCGATCCCGGGTCTCCAGGATCATGCCCTGGGCCGAAGGTGGTGCTAGACCTCTGAGCCACTGGGGCTGCCTGGTCTGTCTTTTTTATCCTGGTTATAGATGTGAAGTTGTGTTTCATTTTTGGTTTGCCTTGTATTTTCCAGATGACTATGCTAAACCATGTGCTTATTGACTATTTGTATATCTTCTTTGTAGAAATGTCTATTCCAATCCTCTGTGAATTTTCTATAAAGATTTTTATTCATTTATTCATGAGAGACACACAGAGAGAGACAGAGAGGCAGAGACACAGGTAGAGGGAGAAGCAGGCTTCCTGCAGGGAGCCCGATGTAGGACTGGATCCCAGGTCTCCAGGATCATGTCCTGGGCTGAAGGTAGACACTCAACCACCGAGCCACCTAGGCATCCCTCCTCTGTCCATTTTTAATTTGGTTATTTTTATTTGTATTATTGAGTTTTTGGAGTTCTTTATATAGTAGTCCTTCATGAGATGTGTGATTTGTTTAAATTTTCTTCCATTTTGTGGCCTTTCACTTTCTTTTCTTTTTAATATTTTATTTATTTATTCATGAGAGACACAGAGAGGCAGAGACATAGAGGGAGAAGCAGGCTCCTCACAGGTAGCCCGATGCAGGACTCGATCCCCGGACCAGGATCACACCCTGAGCTGAAGGCGGACACTCCACCTCTGAGCCACCAGGTGTCCCAAGGACTTGCACTTTCTTAATGATATCTTTGAAGCACAGAAGTTTTTAATTTTGTGGAAGTCCACTTTATCTATCTTTTTATTGTTGTTTGTGCTTCCAATATAATATTTAAGAAACCACTGCTTGATCCAAGATCACAAAGATACATATTTGTTTTCTTTTAAGACTTCTATAGTTTTAGCTCAGTCTTTTGATACATTTTTAGTTAATTTTTTAAAATTTTATTTTATTAGGGGAGGGAGGGGGAGGGAGAGAGGGAAAGGGAGAGAGGATCTTAAGCAGGCTCCATGCCCAGTGCAGAGCTTGATATGGGGCTTGATCTCACAACCCTGAGATCATGACCTGAGCCAAAATCAAGAGCCAGGTACTTGACCAACTGACCACCCAGGCGCCCCTTGCTAACGTTTTACATATGGTTTTAGGTGAGTATCCAGTTGTTCCAGCATCATTTTTTTTTTTAAGATTTTATTTATTCATAAGAGACAGAGAGAGAGAGAGGCAGAGACACAGGCAGAGAAAGAAGCAGGCTCCATGCAGGGAGCCCAACGTGGGACTCGATCCTGGATCTCCAGGATCACGCCCTGGGCTGAAGGTGGCGCTAAACCGCTGAGCCACCCGGGGACTGCCCTCCAGCATCATTTCCTGAAAGGACTGTTCTTTCCCTCATGTCATTCTTTTGGCATCCACGTTAAAATCAACTGCCCATGGGATGCCTAGGTGGCTCAGTGGTTGAGAGTCTGCCTTGGGCCCAGGGTCCTGGGGTCGAGTACTGCATTGGGCTCCTGCATGGAGCCTGCTTCTCCCTCTGCCTGTGTCTCTGCGTCTCTCTGTGTCTCCCACGAATAAATAAATAATTTTAAAAAATAAATAAAAAATCAACTGCCCATAAATGCGAGAATTTATTTCTAGACTCTCAGTTCTATTCCATTAATCTGTATGTCTATTCCTATGCTGGTGCTTCGTGTCAGTACCACACTTCCTAATTTCTGTAGCTATATAATAAGTTTAGAAATCAGGACATGAGACTCCCAACTTTATTCTTCTGTTTAGGGATTGTTTTGAGTGTTCTAGTTCTGTTGCATTTCCATGTGAATGGTAGGATCAGTTTGTCAGGTTCTGGGAAGAAAATGGCACCTGGGATTATCATGGATACTGCATTGAGTCTACAGATTAATTTGGGAAATATTCCATTTTACCAACATAAAATCTTCTGATCCATGGTCATGAGCTCTTTTGTGCTTATTCAGATCCCTTTCATTTTCTTTCAAAATGGTTTACAATTTTCAGAGTCTAAGTCTCGCATTTCTTTTGTTTGTTTTATTTGTAATTATCTTTTGGATGGTATGGTAAATGAAATTGTTTTCTTGATTTCATTTTTAGATTTTTTCATTACTAGTATATAGAAATAAAGTTGATTCTGTATACTGAAGTTGTTGAAATTTTTTATTAGTTGTAATACTTTATAGTGGGTTTCCTGGGCTTTCATATATTTGCAAGATCATGCTGTCTGTCTACGAATAGAGGTGACTTTACTTCTTCCTTTCCAATCAGAATGCCTTTTATTTCTGTATTTTGGCTAATTACCCTGGCCGGAACTTCCACTGTAATGTGGACTAGAAGCAGTAAGAGCACTCATGCCAGCTCGGTTCCCTACGTTAGTAGCAAAGTACTCAGTCTTTCACAACCAAAGTCCATAGCAGCTGTGGAGTTCTATAGATTTTCTATACATCTATAGGAAATCTTTAGATATTCTTTATCAAGTTGAACAGTCTCCCTTCTTAGTGTGGTGTCTTTTTATTATGAAGGGGTAGTTGATTTTGACTTTGTTTAATCTACAGAAGTTATTGTGTTTTCTGTTTTCCATTCTAGTAACATATTGTTTCCCTGGATTTTCACATGTTAAACTAACCTTGCATTCCTGGGATAAACCAGACTTCATCACTGTGTACAATCTTTTTTGTATGTCACTAGATTTGGCTTGCTATTATTCTGTTGAGGATTTTCACATGTAGACTGTGGCTAGTATTTGTTTTAATTTTATAAATGAGAAAACTAAGACTGCAGAAGTTCAGTACATATTCCACAGTCACATAATTGGGAAGCCTGGGATCTGCCTCATTTCAAAGTTCATGTTTTTTGGACTTTTAATGAAGACTTTGAGTTTAGGTGATATTCTTGACTTCTAAAATGGGAAATTCTGAATCAGAACAAGTATATTCTCTATTATCATGACCTCATGGGGACTTATTTTACCTCTAAGAAAGATCACTTTCTCTACTGCTTTCTTTTTTAAAAAGATGTCATGCTGTCTAAAAAAACATGCTAAAAATATCAATCAAACTTTTTGGCTAGCTCTCCATGGGTAAAAATACAAAAGCTATATATATATATATATGTATATATATATATATATATATATATATATATATAAAGGGATATATATATATATATCTTTGTGTGTGTGATATATATATCTATATATCTATATATATGTATCTAATAATTTCTGTATGTGGTGAAGAGAAATACACTATGTTGCATTGTAGATAATTCTCCTAGAATTTTCCAATTTAATTTCAGGTTCAAGTAGAAACTTATTATATATATTATAAAATTATATATATATAATATAATATATATAAGTATATATAATATATAAAAATTATATGTATATATAAATTTCCACCCCTTATTTCTCCCATCCCCCACCCACCTCCCCTTTGGTGATCAGTTTTTTTTTTATAGTCAAGAGTCTGTTTCTTGGTTTGTCTCTCTCCCTCTACTTTTCTTTGCTCATTTGCTTGTTTCTTAAATTCCACATATGAGTGAAATCATATGGTATTTGTTTTTCTTTGGTTAACTTATTTCATTTAGCAGACTTATTTTACTTAGCTTTATACTCTGTAGCTCCATCTATGTTGTTGCAAATCCAAGAATTCATTTTCCTTATGGCTGAACGATATTCCATTGTATATATACCACCTCTTTTTTATCCATTCATCTATCAATGGACACTTGGGCTTCTTCCACAAGTTTGTAATGTAAGCAATGCTCCGATAAACATAAGCATGCATGTATTCCTTTAAAATAGTCTTTTTGTATTTGGGGGGTAAATACCCAGTAGTGTAATTCCTGGATAATAGGGTAGTTTTATTTTTAATTTTTTGAGGAACCTCCATACTGTTTTCAAGTGGCTGTACCAGTTTGCATTCCCTTCAATAGTGCAAGAGGGTTCCCTTTTCTCCATATTTCCTACACCCGTTGTTTCTTGTGTTGTTAGTTTTAACCATTCTGACAGGTGTGTTGGTGAAGGATAGAGTGGATCCCTGATGATGAGGGATGTTGAGTATCTTTTCATGTGTCTGTTGGCCATCTGTATGTCTTCTTTAGAGAAATGTCGCTCATGTCTTCTCATTTTTAATTGGATTATTATTATTATTATTTTGGTATTGAGTTCTTTATATATTTTGGATACTAAACCTTTATTTGATATATCATTTAAAAATATCTTCCCCCATTCATTAGGTTGCCTTTTAGTTTTGTTGATTGTTTCCTTCACTGTGCAGAAACTATTTATTTTGAGGTAGTCCCAATAGTTTATTTTTGCTTTTATTTCCCTTGCCTCAGGAGACCTATCTAGCAAGATGCCACTATGGCCAATGTCAGAGAGATTACTGCCTGTGCTCTCTTCAAGGATTTTTATAGTTTCTGGTCTCACATTTAGGTCTTTAATCCATTTTGAGTATATTTTGTGTATGGTGAAAGAAAATGGTCCAGTTTCATTCTTTTCTATGTTGCTGTCCAATTTTCTCAGCACTCTTTGTTGAAGAGACTTTTTCCCATTGCATATTTTTTGCCTCCTTTGTCAAATATTAATTTACCAAATAATATAAGCTTATTTTGGGTTTTTTTTGTTCTATTATATTGATCTATGTGTCTATTTTTATGCTGGTACCATACTGTTTTAATTACTACCACTTGTAATATAGCTTGAAATCTGGAACTATGATACCTCCAGTTTTTTTCTTTATTAAGATTTCTTTGGCTACTTGGGTCTCTTGTGGTTCTATATAAATTTTAGGATTATTCTAGTTCTGAAAAATTAATGTATTAAGATGTGTAATTTCCATAGGAATGACATTCTTTAAGTAAGATCAATTAAAAGATGATTGATAGATGATAGATTTTTAATGAATTTTTCTATCCATCCCTTTTGGACCTAGAATTGTGCCATGGAGACACTAATTAAAATAATTGTTGTTGTGTTAATCATATTATTGTAACATACCTACATTTCTGCTGGTGACCATCATGTCACTAAAATAATGAATCCTATGATTCATTGCAAAATTATGGATCCAGTGTCCCTTTTCAAATTCACTAACACTTGGCTTTAAGTAAAACTTTTCAATAAAGCATTTGTTGGGCAATATTTCAGTTAGCCAAACCAGTTTTGTATTTTTCTTAAACTCCCTCATCATCTGGTACAGCTCTGGATGTGTGTCAATATCATTAAAATAAGAACATATAAAATTAATTTATAATTCCCAAAACACTACATGAATATGAGATGTCAATAGTGATGAAAAGAGTAGTAGCCACTCAGTAAATATGAGTCATCTTTGATGTCTTTGTTTGCAATGCTCTTACAATCTCAGAGTCATGTTTGAACACATGACAGAATATATAATTGGGTCCTTAATCATTTGTTGAAGATCATTACGAGTTTTAAAGAGGACATGTAGGTGCCTATTGACCTGGAAATGCCAGATTACATGCAAAAAAAATTATAAATCTAATAAAGGATAGTAGGGGCAATGAAGACTGATATTGACCATGAGATATTTCATGTATATGTTCTGAAGATGAAAATGGACACAGTGAGACCCCACTCACAATAACTCCGGAATTAATTGTTAAGTGAACACATAATAATGTTTATGTGAAATATATAGAACAAAACATCTGCAACTCATAAACTTGATGATGTTGAGGCAAGTTGTCCAAGAAAATGTGAAGATAAGACCAAAGTCACATGGCCTTCTCCCAAATAAAATGTTCCCTCTGGTGTAGAATGAAAAATTGCCTACCAATTTTTCTGACTCACTAATACACAGCTGGTATTTCCTAATATTTCTTTTATAAAAGAGAATAGTTCACCTTCTGTGTCAGATATAAAGTTATTTCATCAGTTTCTTTGAAGTCAAGTAAATGGAAAGCACAACTCAAATCAACTTAAACATTATTCTCGTAAGCAAGAAGTCCAGAAGTAGATTGGTTTAGCAGTTGGTTAATTAAACGTTGCAACCATATAGTTAAGAACCCAGTTTCTTCCTCAAGACTTCTCGATCTTCCTCAGGCCACTAGTTATCACTCAGCTGAACCATATTCATGGTTATAAGACGGCTGTCATTCCAGACATCACATCCAGACAGGAAAGTATTCTCTGGAGGAATAAGAGACAGCTCTCCCTTGTGTCTCTTAGCTAAAGCAAAGCCAGATTTCCTTTTAAAAACCCATCAGACTCCTCTCAGATCTGATTGACTGGAATTGTGTCAGGTGCTCATGTCCAAGCTCATCACTGGCCAGGAGATTGAGAACACCATGATTGGCTCAGTGAAGGAGGCAGCTGGATACCACACAAAACTGGAGGCTCTCCCTACCATTAAGAAAAAAGTGAGGAAGGATGCTGGGTAGACAACCAACAATAACTGTCAGTAACAGTTCTCTACTTAAATGTATGCGTTCTCATATAGCCAAGGCTATGTATCTCTTTCCCCCAAGATAAATACTGATGTAATATTTTAAATGTATTTCCTTCTTACTGGAAGTTTAACCTTGATTTATGCTTTTTCTGACCCTTAAAAACAAAGGTAATGAAAATCTTTGGGGAAAATAATGCAAGCACCATAACAGACTGGAGCTTTGTAATAAGAATGATTTCATCTGTGGGCTAGATCCTCAGTTAACACATACGATTGCTATCTAAAATCCTCTTTTCACATGTCTCTCCCTGGGGGTTTTTCTGATTGCGGCAGTTGTTTTTCATATTATGTCTGCATTAAACATGAAATTTCAGCTGCCAGAATTGAGCCTTCCTTCTCCTGACAAGATTGCAAACAGCTTAGCTGCAACCATTAGGATCAACATAAACAGTCTCCTGAAATGAGTAAATGAGTTCAAGTGCACAGGGCAGAAACCTCATAAAATCTGGAGGCCACCAAAAGAGGCAAAATTACTTGAGTGTCATTGTCAGATACAAAAAGGAATGAAGAGAAAGGTCTAGATCTTCTTCAGAAGGGCCAGGACATGTCCATCGGTAACGGGTCATATAGCTAGGTCCCCGTGGGCATCTCAAGGGTTAAGAAGAGCTATACAGAGTGTCAAGAAGTAGAAATTGTATGAGTGACCCCACAAATGAAGCCTTCCTGATCTTCTCTGTTAGCTATCTCAAATGGTGTCACACCCAAAAGAAACTCAAATTTGACTCCAAAATCTTGAAAGTAAGATGTCTTAACTAGTGAAGAATTGGCAGAGAAAATAACATTGAATAACATGAGGAGCTTCTTCAAGATTCTCTTTTGACACCTCTGTCTGTTTCTCTCTACTTGGCAGCAACTGCAACCCTGCTCTTCTGGCAATTAAAACCTAAAGACCTGTCCAGCCACCTGCTTTCTTTCTAAAAGCTCACAATTCCCCCACTATTCTTTCCCTCAATCCAAAATCCCCCTGTCAGGGTTTCTTAACGTTGGCACTGTGGACATTGGAGGCCAGGTAATTCTTCACTTCACTCTCCTCTGCCCTGTAGATGTCCATCAGCACCTATGGCCTTTGCTGACCTGAAGCCAGTAGCACTGTCCTCCTATGAGCACCAAATGTAAATGAAGCCATTGCCAGATTTCTCTGGGGGGGATGAAATTGCTCCTGCTAAGAAGTACTGCTATAGGTAATTCATACCTTTTTTGGTTTTAGAACCCTCCTTCCCCCAACATTTCCCCATTCACATTCCCATCTCTCACATCCTGTGAGCAAAACACAAAACTTTCATCAGAATCCATCTTTCTAAGAAGGTCAGGGATGGAGGATCATTTTTCTCTTCATCACATGGACAATCAGGTGGAAACTAAGACTAAAAGAAAGCCCAGTATTGATGCTAGGGGACCAGAATGTTTGCACTCTCAAAACACAGAGCTGGAATAAGAGCATCAGATGTAAAGCAAGAAGTAAAAAGTCCTGGAAACTAAGAAAAGTGGGAGCAGAGGGCAAGATGGAATTAACCCAAAATATTTGGGATTGGGTTCTGAGAAAGAAGGAAAGAAAGAAAGGAAGAAAGAAAGAAAGAAAGAAAGAAAGAAAGAAAGAAAGAAAGAAAGAAAGAAAGAAAGAAAGAAAATGAATCTATTGCTTACTCTTTTTGGGTGTCAACCATAAGCAATAGACATCAACTGGTCACTTTGGAGGAGACTGGATGGGACCACAAGGAGAAATGACAAAAAATAAAATAAAATAAAATTAAATTAAATTAAATTAAATTAAATTAAATTAATTAAAAAACAAGGAGAGGGTAAGGAGCACAGCCTCAGGAAAGGAGCCAGAGGAAAGACAGACAAGCTGGACTGAACACCTCAGTACGTCCATATCAGGTGCTGTAAAAGAACTAGACATTCATGCTAATAGTCCTTTATATTTGGGATGCCTTACACCTACAGAGTATAATATGGTTAAAACTGCTGGTATTAATCTCATTTTAGAGGGAAAGGAAATTTACAGTTGCAGGAGTAGCACAATTTCTAGTCTCTAGGAGCTTAACTGCTGATTCAGTAGGAAAAAGCAAGTGAAAAGTCTAAGAAAAACCTTTTAAAAATCAAGTATAGAATATCATAAGACAATGAACGTCTTCTATGGCAATTTCACAGGAAATCATTTTGAAGAGGGAATAAATGGGGGCACCACTTGGCTTGGAATATAGGCTGCCTGGAGAAGAAGGGAGACACCAGTTGATAGCTCATTCAATACCTCCAAGACCCTGATGAGACGTTACCTGCCACCCAACACTGCCCGTAAGATTAATCAAGTAACTGGGAGGAAACAAACACAACGCAGCTGAGCCAGGGCAGAAATCTCTGTCCCTGCCTTTATCCTTCACCAGGCTTATTCATTTCAAGAGGTTTTATTGCTTACAACTTTATCTATATTCTCACACTGGGTAAAACTCTACTCCTGAAGGTCGCAGAGAAGATGTATTTGCTAAGGTATTCATTTAAAATTTCCATTGAACATACATGTATACAAAGTGCACAACTCGTAAGTACACAGTTCAGTGATTAATACTCATGATTACACTCTGGCCGACACCACTGAGGTAAAGACTTGGAACGCTACTGGCACATCTGACCTCATCTCTGCCCCCTTTTCCTGTGATGTCCCTTTTCCTGGAAGGTAGCCATGCATCTGATTCCTAAAATCATGGAAAAGTTTCTTAAAAATTTACACAAAACTAACCATTAAGCATCTATTCTTCTTGCCTGGCTTCACTGGCTCAACATTTCGTGTGTGAGGTTAATCTCTGTTGTGGTTCTATGGCTCCACGGTTTCCTGTTGGATGAATATACCTCAAGTTATACGTCTGTTCTAATTGGGAGGACATTCAGAGAGTGCAGTTTGGGGTGATCACTTACAGGTCTTCGAGCATTTTTAATCCTTCCTTTTGGAAGGTGAACATCTGTCCCTATTTGGTTGGGAAGAGCAATTGCTGGGTGTATCTGTGCACAGTTTAAGGCAGATTCTGCTTAGTTTTCCAAAGTACGCCGACATGACTGTGGCTCACTAATTGTATTTACTGTGTAGTTTTCCATTATGTGATATGCCACAATATATTTATTTTTTCCACTCCTCACATCTTTTGGTGACCTGCCACAACATTTCTGTCATGTAGGTGAGCATGTGTATCTATATAGATGTGACTAGAATTGCATTAGAAAATTGAATTGACGTGCCAACAGTAGCTGTGCAGCCATCAATGGATGAGAGTTGACCTGTATTGTTATCCACCATCTTGGAGGCAATTTATTTCCACTTACTGCTTTATTTCCTCACCATTTGTCTTAGAAGTCATCTATTGTGGTTATTGGCATAGACTCTGACCCTAGAGTGTTTGGGTTGAATCTGAATTTAACCACTTACTTAGTTTTTTAATTCCCCTTGATTTCTCCACATAAAATTTGAAGTGATGGTAGTAAAAATACCCCACAGAGTTACCAAAGTGACCAATAAATTCATATATGTAAGCACCTAGCACCCTACCTACTATATAATCAATTATATGTAAAATATTAACTTAAATTTGTTATTATTCTGATATTAACTCCATTTAAACATAGCAGTTATTATATAGTAAATGTTCAACAAATGCATGCTTAAGGTCATTATAATGCTATTTCTTAACTCATCAAAGTAAGCCATTGTCTATAAAATGTGTTTTATAATTAATAAGGATGTAGTAGCCTTACATCACTAGCCCTCATATAATACAGAATTATATAATAATTTTTATTAAATTAGCAAATATTGATTACATTATGTATATTGATCACATTGTTGGTTACATTATGTGTTCTAGTTTCCTGAGGCTGCCATAACAAATTACCACAAACTGGATTGCTTAAAAAAATAGGAATTTATTATCTCATAGTTCTGGAGGCCAGAAATCCTAAATCAAGGTGTTGGCAGGCTCATCCTCCCACTGGAGTCTGAGGGAGAGTCCTTCTTTGCCTCTGCTGAGATTCTAGTAGTTTGCCAGCAGTCTTTGGCATTCCTTGTGTCATAGCTATGAAAGTCCAAGCCCACATGATCTTCTCTCTCTCTCTCTCTCTCTCTCTCGTCCTCTTATAAGGACACCAGTCATATTGGATTAGGGCCCATCCTAATGTGCTCATCTTAACCTGACTACATTTCCAGAGTCTGTTTCCAAATAGGGTCACATTCACCTGCACCAGGGTTAGGACTTTAACCTATCTTTGTGGGGGACACAATGCAACCTCTACACACAATTATATAACTATTTGATGAAACTCCAGTAGAAATTTACATGTACACTATTTCTTCTATAAATTTTTCCTGATGGCTCTCCCAATGATCCATCATTTGTGCCACATTTGTAATCACTTCATTCCAGATGATCTACTATGGCAAATAATCCATCTCTTCATCTTCCTGAGAACTTCCTTTCAGAGCCTTTTATTCTTCTCTTGCAGTTTGCCCTGGTTTTGTTTAGACCTACTACATCTTTGTCATATATCCTACCAGTATTTGGGTGAGTGCTTTCTGCATTCTAGACCTACTTTTTCTTGATTTACTCCCAGCTCTCATTGAAAGATACTCTCCATTGTCTTCCAAAGGAAGAACGTATCATGGGCAGATTTTCTGAATCCTTGAATTTAAAAAAAAAAATTACTTGATTCTATCTATTTCACAGTCATTTGATAAGTTGGCTAGGTATAAAATTCTACATGGGGATATTTTTTTCCTTCCAATTGTGAAGGGAACGCTTTGCTCTTATCTAGCACAAAATATCTTTCTTAACAGGCTACTGCCTTTCTAAGTTTTGGTCTCTTGTATGTAATTGCATTTTTTCATCTCTCTGTAGAAGTCTTAGGAATTTTTTTTCTACTTTTCCACTGACAGACATATATAGAGAGAATATATATTTAACTTGGCTTTTCATATTACGAATTTTAATGGCTCTCCCTTATCCTCTGTACGCTTTTCACAGCATGCTGCTCTTTACTTTATAGATGCAATGTCTTTTCTTATCACTCTAAGATTTAGAATTGTTAAATGTTTCTTTTCCTTTCTGCATTATCTCTCTTTCCTCTCTGCTCATTTTGGTTCAATTGCATTTTTTCCCTTTATCTCATTGAAAACTACTTGCAGATGTTAAGAGGTAGCTGTATATGCATCTGTGAATAACATATGAATGAGCTAACTGAAAGTTCAGAATGCCTGAGTAAAGCTTGCAGACTGGTCCACGTCATTGTGGAGTGATCAGGATGGGGGGTGGACAGTCATTGCATTTTAGGATCTCAAATATATGTCAATGGAAATGAGCCTATTTGGTTTCTCCAGAGAACAATCCTCCATTCTCTTGCCTGAGTAGTATATGTCTGGGGCTAGGGATTCCAGTGGCTGAATAGCTAATTATTTAGGGTCTGTCTTTTTTTTTTTTTTTAATTTTTATTTATTTATGATAGTCACAGAGACAGAGAGAGAGAGAGAGAGGCAGAGACATAGGCAGAGGGAGAAGCAGGCTCCATGCACCGGGAGCCCGATGTGGGATTCGATCCCAGGTCTCCAGGATCACGCCCTGGGCCAAAGGCAGGCGCCAAACCGCTGCACCACCCAGGGATCCCCAGGGTCTGTCTTTAATACAGTATTTAAAAAACTATCCTGTTCCCAGACTCTTGGTCTACTTCCTTGTCTTCTTATAAAATAAATCAGTATTCTGTTTTTTAGAGGTGTGGATGGACTACTGAGGAGGCTGGTTAGTATCACAGTGAATGCACAGGGCTGGGAGGTGTGACGAAGGGCGGGCCCACTCCACACATGGGTACTCAGTCAGAATACCTGTCTGCTGTTTGATGCCTCACTGTTTCATTTCTGTGAAACTGATAACCAACAATCCCTGAGATTTCAGGTATTTTGTTTGGCAGATTCGCTTGCTTCTCTTTGATATCATCCTATGTATATATTTTATTGTAGCTTCCTCCTCTCTGCAAAGTGAGTTATGACTCTTCCATAAAAAATTTTTTGCTTTCCATTCATCCTCTTGGTTGCTATGGATTTAGAGATTTTTTTCTAATTTCCCAGTATTTTGAGAACAAGGAAAAGGGTATGTAAATACATGTGGCCAATCTGCCATCATTGACCAGAAGACTCAACTAAAGGTTTTCATGTTTATTTTTTTAATATATGATTTTTAATATGACTGGGATGTGTTTTTAGTTCATGGTGTGAGGAAGGACCTACATTTCACTTGCTTGTTTGCTTTATTTCAAATAGCGATCCAGTGTCCTGGCATCAAGTGTGGAATGATGCTTTGCTTTCCCAATGATATGTGAGGCTTCCCTAACAGTTTGTGTATATTTTAAATCATGTTAGATTCTGTTTCAGAGCTTTCTCTATTTTTAATAGCATTGTTTTCTCTCTTGATATTAAAATGGTGCTTATTCATTTTTGAAAACTTGCAAAATTATAGAAAATTACAAGGAATATAAAAACTGCACCTCTCCCACTCCACACCGTGTTTATTTCTCCCAGGACTATAATGCACACGTGCACATGATAAACAAAATTGGAGCTTGTTGCATCTATTATCGAATAATCTTTAGTCACTTATCATTAGATAGTAAACTCTTTCTTATCACATTAGCGATTCTTCTCCAACATGATTTGTAACTGTTTAAGCATATTTTATCTTATGGATATGCCATACATAACTTCTTTAAGTAGTTTGCCAACATTGGGTATTATGTAAACTTAAGTTGTCTATTTGCAGTTCAAAACTGATTTGTCCTCTTCATGTGTGATTCTTGGATGGCTTGTGAGCAGCTTTCCATCCCAGTTTATTGAACAGGTTGTGGTTTTTCTTAGAAGCTCTGGAATCTTTTCAAGTCATAGACCAGGGTGTTTGACGTGGGGGACACAATGACTCCACCTGGGAGCTTCACAGGACGTCTGCCACTGTCCACACTAGTCTCCTTGGTGTGTGACCCGCAGTCTGCAGACTGCAGCCTCCGCAGGTTGGTTTCCATGGCACACTCCATGTCGCCCACCTGACCACTGCCAGTTAATGTACACTTTCTCTCTAGACACTGATTATTGTCTTTGCCATGCTAGACTTTATTTTTAAAATTACCACAGCAGTTATCAGTTTCAAACATATTATACAATTTGTTTTTTTATTATACCTATTTTTTTGTGCTTGTCCTCTCTGCATAGGCGAGTGTAACCTTCATGATAGGCATGTTTGTTTAACCTTCATGATAGGCGTCTTTGTTTTAGTCACTGATACGTCTAGGCACTAGAACAATGTTTGATCCATAACAGATACTCAATAAGTCTTTTTGAATAAATGCATTTTATCTTTTATTTTTATTCTTTTATTCAGTCAGCATTTATTGTACAACTAGATTAGGCCCTCCTGTGGGAATGAATTGATGTACACTTACTTCCTTCCTGAGAGCAGCCCTTTGGGTAGGGCAGAAACGAGAGAAACAGCAGCTGCAGTAGGGTGTACAGGGCCTCCCAGTACAAGGATGTGGGATAGTGGGATCCGGAAGGGAGGATTCAAGGGGAGAGAATGCTTGGTATGTGCGCAGAAGGGAGTGTTTGAATGACACTGCCTGTGACTAGAAGGTCCTGGTCATGAGCCTCGCTGGAGGGAGATGTGCGGGGCAGGAAGCACACACCAGAGCAGGAAGCATCTTGGGGAAGGAGTCTGCACTTCCTCTTGAAGTTAGTTGGGAAAGGTTGAGAGATTTGAAGCTACATGATTAAATATGCGTTTTAAAAGGTCACTTTGAATTGTGTGAAGGATGAATTGGAAAGGAGGTAGACTGGAGGCAGGAGATCATTTTCTAAGGGATGGCTGCCATCAAGATGAGAAATGATAGGGCAAGCAGACGTCATCAAGGTGAGGATTGAAAGCAAGGGAAATACTTCGTGAACAGTTGAGTGGTACAGCTGACAGGGTTTGGTGGTCAGTGTTTAGAAAATAGATTACAGGAGCGAGAAGGGGAATCTCAGAGCATACAGCTGGGGTCCTTGTTTTGCTGACAATTTAGATAGTGAGGTTTCTATTTACACATGGGAGATTAAGGACAGGAAAATAATAATTAAATGTTAATGTGCTTATCTTAATGTGTATAGTATATATCCGGGGAAAGTATCTTGTAGGCAGGGCTACGCGAGTGAGTCTATACTTTAACATATCTATCTTGCACATAAGTAAATATTTGGGATTTGTAGCCTGTAGGTGGCAACTGATACAATTACCCAAGATGTATATAAACTGTCAGAAAATAAAAAAAAAAAACTCAGAGGAAATCTTGAGAATATAAGTAATTAATTGACAGTAGGGGGTGAGGTAAAGAGAAAAAGAGGCATCCTATGAAAATGAGGTTCTAGAAAGGAGAGGGAGAAACCAGGAAAGAGGGAAACAAAGCAGCATCAGAAGAAAAGAAAATGGTTTGCCCTCAGCTCATCCGTGACCTTGGGGAGGGCACATTCCCTGAAATGATGGAGGAGACGACGCCACGGGTGCCATCAGTGTTCTTGTTTTAATTTTAAGTGGCTTTGAGTGGTTTTAATAAAGAGAAAGAGCAAGTTAGAGTAGGGGTGGCCCAAGGGCTTATGGACGTCTTGTCCACATTTGAAAGGAAGAATATGCTGCCGAGGTGTGAAGCGACAGGCCCGGCCGGCACGGTGGGGCTCGGCTGCATGCCACCCTCCTGCCCACCTGCAACTGGATTTGCTCATCTGCTTGGCATTTTGAGAATGGAAGGCAGCTTCCTGACACTCCTCGCTTATTCACTCATTTCTACTGTGCCTGAGAAGCAAACCGTGTCACATTCAGAGCAATCATACATTATGGGGACGGACAGTCTTGATCCCAGACGCCTTCCGTAGGATACTAACATTTCTGGATCAGCCATGTCGCTGTGACACCTAGACATGAAGCAGGTGGCAAAGACACACAGACACTCCATCCAATCTGTTGTTGGGAGATCAGCTGTTGCAGACTGCCGAGGAGCACGGAAGCGAGGGAGAAGGACTCGGTTTGCGGCTGCTGCCAGGCATGACCTAAATCCAGTAGGAGAGAAGTTGAAAACAAAGCTACTTTTCTAAAGTTCCTGACAAGCTCGCGGAATATTCACCAGCCCTCTCCTTACGGATCAATGTCACGGTAATGATCCCTTTGACAGCATCCTATCAGTCGCCTGAAGAGACAGCGCCAACCCTGAGCGTTCTGTTTTCATTAAGTGACGAGTCTCCCCCCCTTCCCTCCCGCGCCCTGTTACCTAGTCTGAGTGGCTCTTGGGTGCTGCTCTCTCTCGGGTGCTGCTCTCTCTTCGGTGTCCTGGGCTTTCCCGTGCGGCCATGGGTGTCTGTCGCACGTGCTGATGTCGAACCCTGAATACAAGGTGTGCTGGGGGTGGCCGGGACTAGAGCCCTGGGATGCACACCCGTGAGTGGGCTGTACGCCGGGACTAGAGCCCTGGGATGCACACCCATGAGTGGGCCGTACGCCGGGACTAGAGCCCTGGGGTGCACACCCATCAGCGGGGCGTATGACGGGACTAGAGCCCTGGGATGCACACCCGTGAGTGGGCCGCATGCCGGGCCTCCACGCTGGGAGCAACGACGCAGCATTGGGCCGATACCTGCCAGTGCCAGGCTCCAGCCTACGTGAGTTGGGAGTATCAACTCATCTAATTCTCAGACAAACCAGATTCCAGGCTGTCATCCCTGACTGCCCAAGGGAAAACAGAGAGTCAGGACAGGAGCCCCTGCCCACTCCCGTGGTGAAGGTGGTGAGGGTGGTGAGGGTGGGAGCCATGCGGGCGCCCGGGCGTCTGGCCTGGCTCTGGCCTCTGCACCTGCCTGCAGCCTAGCATCAGAGCGAGCGGCCGTGGGTGCGGGGACGGAGTGTTTAAATCACGTCTGAGTACCTGTGGCTGGGCCACTGTCTTCTACTCTCCTGGTGAAAACTCCTGCTTTTTCACCACGCTACTATCTGGGTACCCCCACCCCAACAGATTTTTAGCAAAAGTATCTCTTTAAGAATTTCCACATGGTGGGTGCCGTTAATAGCATTTTAGTGACGGATCTCAGAGCATGATTAACAAAAGCTTCAGAGAATGCAGCACTCATTTGAACAATGCAGAAGGTGTGAGGAATTTCAAATTCAAAATGACAAAACGTCCTGCATGCTTAGGCGCTCCTGTATTTTTACTACATGACTGGAGTGTCAAAATTCCAGCTTCTTGTCTGAATATTAATTAGTATTTAAGACTCATTAAGCTGGTTTTAGTGATTTATTTCATTCTGTAATTAGATATTATAATTAGATTATCTCTATCAGATTTTCAACTTTCCTTTAATAAGAAAATGTTCAATAAATACAGATATAAATTTATCACATTATAACACATCATTTGACCCAGGTTATAAATCTTGTTTTGAAATAATGGAACAATAACCCAATGATGGCATGGTATTTTTGTTTTTATATGAATACATATTTTCTGGGTGGTCAATGTGTCCCAGTGGTATTTTGGGACCTTTGTTAAGTGACGTAACTGCCTCACGGTATTAAATGTGACCTTCAGAATTCAGAGGAGAATTTATGGAGTGGCACCCTATACTGCTGTATTATGTCATTTATAGCCATTCTAAAGAATGGTTCCTTCCCATAAGGAAGTAACTCCTTACAGAAGACAGCATAAAATAAGATATATGCAATAAAGTGGAATGAGAGCCAATTAATTATTCCTTGTCCTCTATTTTTGTTACCGGACAGTTATGTGTACAAGCGTGTGGTATAAAATCCAACCCGAACGTCAGGAGAAGGTGTAGGGATTGTACCCACTTAGAGGAGATCGTCACATAATTCTGCTAACAGAGAGGTTGAATCTGTCTCCTTTGCTATAAATTGAGCAAAATTTCAAGGTTGCTTTCGTGGATCATTTAAAACAAAGATCAGGGAATGAAGAAGCCATCCGAATCCTTTTGGTCTGGCTCCCAGGACGGCCTGCGCGGGGTTGTTTGCCTCCCACGCTGGCGCCTGGGCCTGGGTTCAGCCTCTGTCTGACTCTGATTCGCGAGCGGTAGATGCTGCTCGGAGCCGGTCCTGAGGGACGCTGAGCATTTGCATTTGATCTTCAGCGAGGAGACAGAGGTAGAATTTAGATTCAGGAGTGGTTCCCCATGATTTGGGTCTACTTTCTTGTTAAAGAAATGAATACCATATTTTCTTAAACATAAATGTGGACATATGGTCTGACACATGCTCTGAAAATGGGACAGAATATTTGAAATCAGGTCTGTCCCAGTCAATCCGGGACATATGGGCACTGTTCAGAGTGATTCTGAATCTGAATTTCTTATTCTGTTCCGAAGCCCAATAGCCACTGCGTCTGTGGCTGTTTGTCACTTGATGGCAGACTCACTGCCACTCTGCTTGGTAAGAGTTATTCTAGGTGCCAGGATCCCAGCGCAAGCAGAGTCGACGAAAGCTCCTGCCCTGTGTGTTCTTGCCCAGACTCTTCTGCAATAGGAAGATATATTGCATTTTATTGATTATTATTATTCGGCTATGTTTCAAAAGGAGCCTTACGGGGTTTAGTGTAGAATAATATTTTTAGCCTTGAGAATTTGGGCAAGAGGTTACCAGTGAACACATGCCTTGCTCTTCATTTGGCATCCAGGAAGGCCAGAGGAAGGGGCAGGGACCCCGGCGGGAGAAGGAGGCTCAGGAGTGTGGCCTGGGCACAGATGGGTTTGGGGTAGCGGGCAAGGAAACCTAGCAGGAAACAGAATGCTGGGTTAGGGACCCCGCAGGTGGAAACGTGATACAGGAAGGAGGGTGGGTGACCCTAAGTGAAGAGGGAGGTCGGCCTCCTAGAACCAAGGCTGGTGTGATGCTCCTAATGAGTTGCTCTCCCAGAAGATCTGGGTGCTCACCTGAAACGGGATCTGTCCTTGGAAGGACAGGTGAAGCCAAAGGACCCGTGTGTCTCCCGTGTGCACATTCAAAGGTGCCGTTGGCCTGTCAGATGGTGACGGTGTCATCAAGAGGGTGCCTGTCCTTTGGACATTAGCTGGCGCTGGAGCCGGGTGATGTTGGCTGTGTGGGCGCACCGGGGGGAATGTCTACTGCTCCCCGGAGAGGGGGGAGCCCTGGGCACTCGTCCTCAGTCGTAGGAAACAGACCACAGCCTGGACACACTGCTGTGTGTGCTGAATCCCAGCGAGGCACTTCACCCAGTGCAGACTGTGGCCTCGCCAGGTTTGTTTCCAACTTCATCCCCCCAAAATCAGTATTATTGAAGCTGTGTCGCCCCCTTTAACGACGTTGGTTAGTCCTCTTGTCCACCAGTTTGACCTTTAGCCACGCTCTTCCTCATTCCAGGATCCACAGAGCCACCACCAAGGACTTGAGCCCTCTGTCTGTCAGTGACGACCACGACTCCCACTTCTGCAGTAGCTGGATTCTCTGTGCATGTGCCCCACCACATTTCTGTGTCTCTGAGCACAACCATCCTCCTCCTCATCCTCAGAAGTGCCAGGCGGTCACGAGGGCCTTACGTACGTCAGCCAGGTTGCCCTCACCATGCGTCCTCCACACAGCTCCAGTTGTTCACCCCATTTTACAGATAAACACAGACCGAGAGCCAAGTATCTGCACAGAGGTGCCTAGAAAGTAGCAGAGCTGAACGTCAAGTCACGGGGTCCAGCTGTAGCCCTCAGGAGCGAACCACATTCCTCCTGCCTTCTGATCTGTATGTTAGCTCAGCAGTATGGGAGGGTTTTTAAGAATCATTATTTCTTTTCACTCAATAAATATGATGTTTGTAAGAATTATCCGTGTTCTGACGTAGTGCTATAATTTCTTTTTCATTTTCCTTTTGGACATTTGGGTTGCTTCCAGTGTTTGTCTGGAGAATGCTGCTGTGAACATTCTGTGCATGTACCTGATGCACAGAGAATGGGGTTCTCTGAGGTTTTCAACTAGGGCTGAGATTGCTGTATCATAGGAGCATAACTCTGTCTGTCCATCCACCCCCCTATCTATCCATCCATCCTTCCATCCATCTATTCATCTATCTCTCTATCCATCCATCCAGCATCATCATTATCTATCAGGAGCTTAGATATAAAGAAACAGAGAGATAGAGAAAAAAGGAATTCCAGAGTGTATTCCAGTGACACCTACTCACACTCATGCTAGCAGTATATACAAGTGTCCATTTCTCTATCTCCTCTCTATCTCCTCCAACATTTGGAATTATTAGATTCATACATTTGTTTATAACATGTTTGGTATGTAAAAGATACCTCATTTTGGTTCTGATTTAATTGTCCGTGATCACTCATAAGGTGAAGCTCTGTTTTATATATTTATTAATCATTGACTATCCTTTTTTTTTTTCAAAGTTCCTATTAAAAATTTTTACCTCTGTCTTCTTTTTCTTGCTGATTTGTAGAATCTACTCATATTTTCTGGACAATATCACAACATTAGTTATAGGTATTGGAAATGTCTTCTCTGAATCTGTGGTTTGTCTTTTTATATTCTGAATAGTGCCTTTTGATGAGTAGAAGTTTCTTATTCTAATGGGGTTGAATTTATCAGTGTTTTCCTATAGGGCTGGTACCTCTACTGACTTATTTAGGACAGCCTTGCTTACCCAGAGCGATGAGTACAAGTGGGTACTTGTAGCTCCTTCATCTATCCTGAAATGCGATGTTTGTGCGCATGTTAATTTTTACATATTTTCAAATTTTCCTATAAATATTTTAAGAAAGACTGTTCTTTCTACACTGAATTTAAGTGTAATCTCTGTTATAAATCAAATGTTCATATTTGCATACATTTGTTTCCAAACTTTCTATTCTGTTCTATTTCTATATTTGTCTATGCCTGCACCAATGTTATACTTTTACGATTATTATAGCTTTTCAATCAGCCCTGAAACTTGTAGAACTTGTTCTCTTCAAGAGCATATTGTCTCCTCCTGACCTTTTGAAATTCCGCATGAGTGTTGCATTAAGCTTCTGAACACACACAGAGCTGATTTTTTACTGAGATAATGTTAAATAGCTAATAAATTTGTAAAGTATTATTATCCTAGCTGCACTGGGGCTTTCAATTCATGAATATGACATATCTTCATATAATTAGGTCTTTTAAAGATATCTACCAATAAATTTTATAATTTTATCTATAGATGGTACATCTCTAACTAGATTATCCTAAGGAACATGATTAGTGTTTTTGTTGCTATTTTAGACCTTATTTTCAATTTAATTTTTAAGCTTTTTTCTGGCCAAAATTTAATTAACTTTTGATACAGAATTTTATTTTGGCTACAACTATAAACTATGAGAAGAATCTCTGAGATTTTCCATGCACACAATCATAGCAACTGCAAATAATAAACTTTTATTTTTCACAATACAGATACCTTCTATTTCCTTTTCTTGGCTTACTATCTTGGCTACACTTTCTAGTAGGATGTTGAACAGAAGTGGTGATAAGCAGAAAGTTTATCTCATTTTTTTAATCTCAGTTTTATGTGCTCATCAATTCACATTTAGTTTTATAAAAGCACATCCACAGAGCATTTCACCTTCTAGCTAGAGAGACTCAAACACCATATTAAAAAAAAAAAAAAAGAAACACATACCCGTATCCAGGCCTCCCAACACCTCTCAAAACCCTATGTAACTCATGCTCTGCTATTCTACACCAGATACCTGGCTTTTACCAAGAAATATGAAGCATGAAAAATAGAAGAATAATTTACAAGGTGCCAAAGTAAGCACAAGAACCATACACAGATGTTATTTGGGGATTGATCTATCAGACAAAGGAACAAAGGCTATAGAAATAACTACATTCCACATGCTTCTAGTCTGAAAGATGGACAACATGCAGAGTTAGGTGGCTAAGTTTTAGCAGAGAGACCTAAGAACAAACAGAGATGAAGAATGTTTCCAATTGGCTCATTAGTGGAATTGACCCAGCTGAGGAAAGAATCAGTAAACTCATATTTAGGCCAACAGAAATTACCCAGTTAAAACACACAGGAAGAAAGGAGTGACAAAACCAACCAATACCCAGGAGCTGCAAGAGCCTACTGAAGGGCGTAGCTACGCGTGATTCAATCCCAGAGGGAAAAGAGAATGATAATGGGGCAAAAGAAATATTTTAAGAAACTATGGTTGAGAATTTTCTAAAATTAATACAGACTCCAAACCACACATCTAAGATGTGAAGAAGACACCAATAAGGTAATTACCAAAAATACCCCCCAAAACAACAGAAAAATGCCGGAAAGAGAAACATACAAGTTCATAATCACAGTGTAATATTGAAGCACACGCTCTCTCAATTCTAATTAGACAAACTGATTTTTTAGAAGAATATAGAAAAGTACTACACATGACAATTGTGGAAACCATATTATTTCTAACTATTTATGGAACATTTATCATAACACATCACTCTTTGGGCCATTAGGCAAGCATCAGCTTATTTTATACCATTAATACTGCACAGAGAGCATCTAGTAACCATAGTAGAAATAACTTGGGATATGTTTTATTAATAATCTTAGTCTATTTATTCAGTACTCTGTAATTCACCCATGCATCAGGGATGCATCTGGGCTCTGAAGTGGAAAAGTGCCATTAATTTGGAGTTTCTAAGTACGGTGACCTTAATAGCTAATCTCTGAGAGGCAGTCCTTCCAGAATGGTACCCACCACCCCACCGAAAAAAAAGGTTCTCATATTCTGTTACTGTATTTGGTGCTTTCTCCCTTTTGAAACAGCCCCCGTCTCATTCAAGGAGTGCGATCTCCTCAACCTGAGGCCGTGGCTTCCTTTGCACATCCCTCGGCCCGAGGAAGCACTAAGGTAACGTGGGCGGGCCCCTGACCTGGCCCTTGGCGCCCGTCTGGCCTCCCGTCAGCGTGAGAGGCGCCTGGCCACCGTGTGGTGGGTGACACCCGGAGACACCCGGAGACAGCCGAGGGGACAGCCCCGGTGGGTAGGCGGGGCCTCGGATGCACACGGGCTCTGGCTGGGGCCGGGGTGCAGGCGTCATCAGGGCATTGCGGCACCAACCGCAGTGCCATCGTTTTTTCTAAGGGAATATGAACGGAGACATTCACCACGAGCACATACGTGCCACCGCTCACCAGGCACTGTCCTCGTTTCCACCAGCAGTCGGTGGACGTGCGCTCAGACCTGGGACGTGACCCACAGTGTTCGTGCACCACCTCCGGGCCACGCGTCACCTCTGGAACCTTGGGGTCTTGCAGGGTGGTGGCGGACCCCCAGCGGGTGCGTCCTGTGACGTGCACCCCCCAAGGAGAAGCGCCGGCCCACTGCCGGGGAAGCCCATGCTGCTCCTCGCTCGCTCTGCAGGAGTACCCAGCATGCGGGGAGCACCCCGGCCCGGGGCCTCCAGCCGGCGGGCTCCCTCTGCCTCTGGTGTGGCCACCAACTCCCAGCAACTCCCGGCCCCTCTCCTTGGGCTAACCGCACCCATCGAGGGGGCTCTTCCTTCCACAGGGCCCCAGAGCAGCGGGCACCCCGGGTGCGTGTGCAGGGGTGCCCGGCCCTCCGCAGTGGAGCCTTCTGGCTCTGTACTCACAGCGCATCCACAGCACCCCAGCGGCCCCAGGCTGGTGAGCACAGCCCCCCAAACCCACTTCCCGCCAGCACCTGCGCGGCCTGCTCTGGCCTCCTGCTCTACCTGCCCTGAACATTACCCTACCTGTTTTTTTCCCATAACCTCACCTTGAAGTCCCACGTTGTTCTATAGGCTCTTAGTCACCCCCTGCTTGTTTAAAACGTAGCAGCGCCTCCTCTTCAGATGGTTTCTCTACGGCCCGTCGCGCACCCGGGCAGGTGCCAGCCTCGTGGGCCCCGCGTCCAGGGTGGGGCCTCCTGGATGCTCACCCCCGCTGTCCGGTCCCGCTGGGCTGTCTGCCCCCCCACAGCTCCCACTGCCACAGGACAACGTGCTTCTGGGCCTAGCTCCCCATCCGAGCCTCAGACTGACCGGTACGACCCGTGGGAGGAGTGCGGTGTTTGTGGAGTGAATCGACTGGTAAGTGCAGAACTCTTGAGAATTATCATCCGCTAAAGGTAAATGTTTCTGTCTCCATGGGAACTACTCCTTGCCCGCTCTCCCCGGTCCTTCCCAGAAACTCTCTAAGGTGCATTGTTAGAGCCAGGCCGCGCTTCCCCTGGGAGTGGGCAGTGACGTCCCGGGGCGGCGCCCTCCCTCGGCGATGATGAGAGGCCCCTCCAGCTTCAAGAAGCCTGTGTCGGGGGCTCTCCGACCATCTTCCTTCCCTTGAAAGCTGTGCTACAAAAGGCATCAGGTGAACACTGGATTGTGGGGCCCGGAACCCAGAAGGTAAGTGGCCCATTCTGACAACTTACACCGTCAGCCTTAACAAATAAGGGGACATTTCCAACATTCTAGAAGATCCAGCTAGTTTGGTTTTCTTCCATGAGATGCATTAGTAGAAAAACTAAGGAAGGTCGGCGTTACTACAGACCAGGCGTCACTTGTTCCGGGGGAGGGTGGGGAGCACCCAGCATCCGGTGAGCACTTCACGCAGCCCAGGGGCCTCCTCCTCTCTGCCCGGCCTTGTTGGAACCACGGGCGGCCCAGCAGCGTTCCAGGTCCACAGAGCTGGGAACCCAGCAGGAGGCAACAGAAGTGTCAGGCACGGAAAGGCCAGACTTTCATTGGCCTCATTACCCCTTAGATTTCACTCTTTTTGGGAATCTGCTGATAAATGTGGACTGTGCATTGAGGGCGAGTTCACTGGCTAGTCAAGGGCATTGGCCAGGCGTGGCTGGAGGGTACAGGGAGCCCCCGGCTCAGTCTACGAGTCTGAGACCTGCTGAATGACAGCGGAGTCAGGGTGGGCCCATCCATCTGAGGCCAGCTCCCCGGGGTTCCCCGCGGTTCCCTGTGAACTTCAGCTTTTATGTGGTAACCCAGGGAGCTTGGGGAGAGCCAAGAGCTACCGAGGGAAGTTCTGATTCTGTCCAGGGCTGATTGCCTTTTGAAAAAAATATATATATATTCTTCATGCTGCAAGGAAGGGTAGAAGCCAGGAGACCCACACCTCTCCCTACAGATGGAGAAGCCGGCTGCAGGCTGGGAGCCCAGTGGGCCCCCTCAGCTGCGCTAAGCAGAGGCCAGGGGAGCCGCGGGAAGACCCCAGGCAGTCACTCACTGGTGTGTCCTTTGCAGAAGTGGCCGCGGGGCCGGCGTGGGGAAGCCCACAACGCAGGGACCTCGCCCCCCATCCGTTGCTTTGGCAGCGGGTGGCTCAGAACTCTGGGAAATAGGATCGGGTAAGTGCGGTGTCACGCGTTCCCAGGTCTGGCAACAAAACCTCATTTCATCTGAAATGTGGGGAAGTAGAGGAAGGATGCTTCCGGGCAGGACACCCCTCCCTGGCAAGGACCTTGTGCAGTGAGTATATTATTGTGAAAATGGGGTTTCCAGGTAGTCAAAGCTTTGTTATTTTAATTCTAAAATATATTTGCAAACTTCTTTCACTGAGCAGAGGTTGGTCTGTGCTCCTCGCTCCTCTGCGAGCCTCCCTGCAGCCTGGACGGGAGCGCCCAGCCCGTGGCCACCTCCCCGCGCGGAGGGCAGCCGTGGACCCGGTATAGGATATGTCGGAAGGAGAAGGTGTGGCGAGGGGAGACCAGCAGGAGGGGTGCAGAGACTGGCCACGGGAGGTAGGATGCGATCTCAGAGAAGCCGGGGGAGCCCCAGCCTGCAGGGCTTTGTCAACCGACCCGAGCACTTTGCCCTTCGTGTTTAGTGAAACGAGGAGCCGTTGCGTGGTTTTGAACAGAGTGGTGACAGGTTGGCCATTAGTTTCTAAAAGGCTCACCCTGTACTTGGGTTGAGAGCAGACTCCAGAACAACGCACACGTGTGGCCAGGAAAGTGTGGAGACTGTTCCCAAAGCTTCAGGGACGATCAGGCGAGGCACGCTGGTGGCTTTCCTTGAACGGATGTGTTTTATTATTTTTTTTTTAATATTTTATTTATTCACAAGAGAGACACAGAGAGAGAGGCGGAGACACAGGTGGAGGAGAAGCAGGCTCCCTGCGGGGACCCTGATGCGGGACTCCATCCCGGGACCCGAGGTCACGCCCCGGGCTGGAGGCAGGTGCTCCACCGCTGAGCCCCCGGCGTCCCTCTGCGTGTGTCTTAAACTCCGTGGACCGATGTGGACCACTGGGGAAGGCACTCGGGTCTCTGTTGTGGGACAAACAGGGTCGCCGCCGCTGGAGCTGGGCGTCGGTGGGGAACGACGACGCGCTGGCGTCTGGACGCCCCCATCCCGTAAGGCCCAGCCGAGGGCCACACGGGACACAAGTTGGCCACGCGAGGCAATGGACGGTACATGCAGTGAGTTAGCACCAACCTCTCCTTGAAGCCTCTGCACACGCTCCGGTCCCTGAACCACTCGGGGCAGCGTCTCCGCACCGCATGGCACCCGAGGCCTCTGCGTGTCTCTCCACGCCCAGGGCACCCCCCTCTAGAGAAGCAGCGCTCCTGCAGCTTCTGATGCCTTGTCTCGACCTCACTGTTCTCGGCTGCTTGTCGTCGCATGTGGGAGCCACCGGAGCAGCTCCCGCTGGAAATCCAGAGCGAGATTTCATAGTAAGAAAACACAGTATGAAGGACGCGGTCCCAAGGCACAGAAATAGTTTGGGTTTGGAAAGAGGCAGCTTTCCCACAAGAGATGGAGAAGATAGGCCAGGAGTTCGGGAGGAGCGCGTGTCAGGGCAGACCTGGGGGGGCGTCGTGAGAAGGAAGGGTCAGAAAGGGCGGCCGGGGCATGGGGGTGACCGGGAGAGGGGGGACCCTGGCTGGGCGCGGCGGTGAGGCAGGCCCCGCTGGCACTGGCTGGGGTGCATCGGTGGCTTCCCCGGGTGTGGGTTTGCTGATGAGGGGCGCCCCAGGCCTCGAGACCCGGCCAGGGCCCGCAGCCTGGCATCCCAGGTCTGTCCACGCACACAGCACTCGGAATTCTGAGTCGGGAGCTGGAGGCTCCGAGTGCGAGGCCAAGAGGGGACCACGGGGGAGTGCCCCCGGCTGCGCCGCCTCCCTCCACGACCGCCACGGTCCTCCCAGGAGGATCCCGAGCTGCCCGTGGGCATCACGCTGACGATAATGAAACGTGAAGCGCTCCTCACGCTGTCTCCGTGACTTCAGATGGTGAATGGATGTCAGCACATCTGGACGCCGCTCGGCGCTATTAGCTCCATTTAACAAATTAGAACATTAGGAGACAGTAAGTGACCGGCTGGGAACCCACGTGGCAGCCCGCTTGCCGGCGGCTTGGCTATCCCGGGTCTCGCCCCTGCGCCCCGTTGCTTGGCCTGCCCCCCCCAACCCCCCGATGGCGCCGCGCCCGGTGCCACAGCTCCACCAGGGAGACGACGTGCAACCCAAGCATCGGGCAGGGAAGCTCCCGCTGCCGCCGCGGCCGTGTGGGCACCTGCCAGCTCCGTCCTCCGACCCGCACCTACTTGACGGCTCCACGCGGCCGTCTCTCCGTGGCCTCAAACCTGTGTCCTCCGCGGAGGTCCCTGTTCCTGCCGCGTCCGCTGCCCCGGCGCCCTAGGGGCCTGTCCTCTGCGCCCCGTGTCCACTCAGTCTTCATGGGATGTTGTTTCCACCTCCTCAGGGCATCCCTTCTCAGCCACTTTCCGGCCGAGCGGCCACCATGCCGGGGAGAGGCCGTCACCGGCTGCCTGGCCTCCGAGTCCCCGCACTCCAGTCTCCTGCGGAAGCCACACCATGCGGCTAAGGTGACACCCTGACCGTCCCCCCCTCCCCGCAAACGTTCAGGGCCCCCCCTAGGCTCTCACGCGAAGGCCTCAGCCCTCATGAGGCCAGGCCGGAGGGCAGCAGGCCAAGGCTGCCACCTCATCTCCAGGCCCCTTCTGGAGGAGGACAGCACGCCGCACACAGGGTGTCGCCGGGTGAACCCAGCTTTAGTCCCGTGAGCCCCAGCTCAGCCGCCCCCAGAAAGGGCAGGAGGATCAGCCCACGTTGCTTCCAGCCGCTCAGGGTGTTGTAACCGGTGTGCCGCAGCGGAGTCGTCGTGCACGGACACGCCTGGGGGCTCCCTTTGGAATCCTGATTTCCAGTCTTTCCAGGGTTGGAAGGAGCAGTGCTGGGGGGATTCGGGGAGCCGGGAGGGGGAGGCCCTGCCGGAGTCTTACCCAGAGTCCACTCGTCACGGACACACAGCGAGGAGTGGTTGTTGAGCTGTTTCAAGGCATCAGGCATTCTGCCAGGTCGCGGGGTAGGGCCATGGGCCCAGGCTCCTGGGGTTCACGGAGTCATGGAGGGACACAGATGACCCTTATAAACACAGTGGAAAGATTAATTTAGGTAACAGGGCAGCAGCTTCTCGGTTCGAGGACAACAAAGGGCAGCCGGAGAGCGTGGGTTGAATAACTGGAAGCAATTTTAGGTCTTGCAGCAAGAGTGGGGTGTCCCGAAGGGTAGCATCTGCGTGACCCCGTGAGAGCTGCAGGCTCAGCAGAGAGAACAGCTTGTGTGCTTCTGGTGTGTCCACAAGGAGGCCAGCGTGGTTGGCGTGAGGTTAGCCGGGTTACGGGAGGTGCGGGCGTGTGCGCGGGGTGGTGGGGGGAGCGGCTCCTGTCACATCCTTCAGGTGGTTTTCTGGAGTTGGCCTCTCGCTGCGAGTGAAATGCAGTCATTTCAAGATTTTAAGAAGAGGACTGACACCACTTAACTTACATTTTATGAGGATGACTACTGTTTCTCCTGCAGACGTGACCCCCGTCCTCCAGACCGAGGCTCGCTGGTTGTGAGGCGGGACGTTGCCCGTAGTTGTGAGGACGGCAGGCACACACCTGCACCATCCCGGGCGAACCAGGACAATGGTCACCCAGGTATCGTCTGCTCCCATTTTCGCCGCCATTTTGTGGTTATGCCTTTACGTAAATGTACCATAAACATCCTTTGTGGTTATTTTAGTGGTATTTACGACAGAAGAAAAAAAATGACACAAAATGCACGTATGTGGTTTGCTTGCTTTCACTCACCTAAGAGGATTTTGTTGTTGGTTTTACTTTTACCAAAGATGAATAGATTGTAAGTTTTACCAAATAAATTTTCTTTATTTATGGAGATGGTCATATGGCTTTCCAAATTTAAATGATTATATTGGTTGATCATTTTACTTGTTTTTTTTAAATGTTTAAATGAGATTATACTCCTAGGAAAAATACAGCTCAGTTTTGGTTTCTGATGCATAAATGTATGTGGTGTGTGTGTTACTGATTTGTGGCTGATATTTTTTTTATTTTCGTATCTACTTTTAATAGGAAGATACAATCTTTTCGTACTGTCTTTGCTGTATTTTTTTTTTTTAAATCAAGCCTATGCTAACTTTGTGAAGTAATTTGAGAGAATTCTCTCTTTTATATACTCTGGACTATTTGGCATAAGTCTGAAGTGATTTGCTACTTGTTGGGTGTAACTCACCTGTAGATTATTTGATTCTGGAGTCGTGTTGTGGGAGGAGAGTCAGTGATTCAGTTCTGGGATGGCTATGGCACTACCCTGGTTTTCTGTTTCTACCTGGGTCAGTTTTAGGAATTATACTTCTCCAGGAATCCAGCCATTTCACAGAAGTCTTACGACTTGTTGGCATACAGCTGCTCACATCCTCACCTTCTAACTTGCTGAGATTTTGCATTCCCAGCATCAGCTGGGCCTCATCTCTGTGGTCTCTACCAATGGCACAAAACGTATTGCCAAACTGAATTTAACTTTAAAAAAAGTAAAAAGCAAATAAACAAACAAAAAAGCTTGTTCCAGGGTTTTTCCCTTTAATCTTCTGGATCTTAGTGATCTTTATTATGGATGTTTTTTATTTTGTTAATATTTAAGTTTCTTTGTGTTTTTCCCATTATTTACTGAAATTACTTTAAAGCTTAGCTTGTCAGCCTGAAGCCTCCCTCCTTCCCCAACATCTGAAGCTCTGCCTTTCTGAGGAAGAACGGTGTGGCCGCAGCCCCAGACACCACCTGGGTTTGCATCCTGTCCTCTGAGCCTCCAGGAGCCGAGAAAGGTCTCTGGGTTCAGCAAATAAGGAGAAGCCCCGTTTCAGAGTCATAGTTTCCTGTGTTCACCTCATTTTTGGTTTTGGAAGATATCTTACTCCCTTTCCAACTCCATGATGCAAAAGAGGCATTTAAAAAACGGTTCTCGTCTGTTTGGCAGTTTCAGTGAGAGCTGAGTCGGTCGTTGTGAGCCTGATGAGAGTTGTCTCACCCGTGCTCTGGCTGGCTGGTCAGGGGCCTGAAGGCCACTTGGCTTCCTGCCCCACAGGAACAGGGCGGTGGCTTTTTCCTCCTTCTTAGGCTCTTCTAAGGAGACCTCATGGCCCAAGTTTGTTGGAATCCGTGATGCTACCTCATTCATTCGAAATGTGGTGTCTTAAGTGTTTGGTCCATTGTCCCTGGCCCAGTTACCAGCCTTTGGGTCTCAAAACCTGTTGTTAAATCAAAATTCAGGGGCTCCTGGGTGGCTCAGCTGGTTAAGCGTATGCCTTCAGCTCAGATCAGGTTCCTGGGATCAAGTCCCAAGTCTCAGATGAAGTCTGCTCCTCCCTCTGCCTGTGCCTGTTGCTCCACCTGCTAGTGTTCTCTGTCTCTCTCTCAAATAAATAAATCTCTAAAAAAATTCAACTATAACTTGGCCAACAAGCCATAAAGGCCACAAGCTTCTCTAACTCTGCTACATGTGTCCAGCTGGATATAACTTCATACGATAAAGACACCAAAGTAGGCGAGGCTTGGATGCTCTGCGTCAGAGGACTCCTTCACCCCACGTGAATCTGTGGACGTGAATGGGTGCAGGCAAGGCAGAAACAAGGACAGGATTCCATGTGCTGCCTCTGCCTTCCTTCATTCCTAATGTTTAGGAAGCTCCAATGTCATCCGGCCAAGACGATGTCACAAAGCAACAGCAAAGTCCACGAAAACAGCAACGATTTCGCTGAGCGCCACATCTGACGGAGCCCAGGGTGAGGTGTCCGCGCACATCGCAGCTACTTTTTACAACAGAAGAGAGAAGACCCCCTTTGCCTTTTGCAGGGGAACCCAGAGAGCCCTTGAAGCACTTTACCATTTTTAATGTGCTTCCTTACATCTTGCTTCATCTTTTGAGCAGCTCCATGGGGCAAGTAACGGTGAATGCTACTGACTGTCTATAAAATGGGAAAACTGAGGCTCAGAGCCATGAAATGACAAGTCCAAGGTCACACAGCTACCACATGGCAAAGGTGACTCCCCAAGATCCTGCATCTTGTTCACTTTGCTGTATAACAGGTCACCCGAGACCTTTCCGTATCAAGGTCTGGCATTTGTGGTTTCCATTTGTCTGTGGTCACAACCGTAGACATCCAGTCTCACTACTAAGTTTATGTTTTTGGTAATGGGCTATCTGGTTACAGCATCCGCCCCTGCATTACAACAGAGCGGCTCTGCACTCTGTGGGCACCGGGAAGGCAGCCAGGCTCTGATGCCTTGCAGACCTTGTCACGATTTAGTCTTCACCCTAGAGCAAGGAGAGGCCAGCAAAGGCTTTGGGGTTGGGTTGTGTGTTTGTTTGTTAAATATCATCCCATTTTCTGTGTGCCAAATGGCTCAGAGGAGATGGGCAGGAGGTGTTTGCAGCAGCCAGCCCCGGGGAAAAACTGGCCGGGGCGTGGCAGTGGAGACGAGAAGAGAAGATTTGAGAAATATTTTGTCGGAAAAACAGAGATGATGTGATGACTGAGCAGGTGTAGAAGCTGAGGAAGAGGAGACTCTGGAGATGCTCCTGGTTTTCTGCTTCACGTGGCACCGACACGATTCCACTCACGGAGTCGAAGAGCACGCAGGCGGGGAGGCCACAAGAGCCCCAGGAGGGCCCCTAACCCCAGGCTGTCTCTCAGCCCAGCCCTGAGATGGATTCTGTGGGTGCGGCCCCGGAATTCGAATTCCTAACCGGCTTCCAGGTGATACTGACCTGCTGCGCTGCCAACCAGGCTTCAGCCGAAGATCAGATCTGAGGAGAAATAGCTCGAATTCAATTCTAATCACACAAATGTGACATAAACTCCTTTCCTCTCACTTTAAAATCAGAGGGACGCTGAACCCCTTCTTTTCCTTTTAGGAGAAGCATCGTGGTGTCGTGAAGAGTGCCTGGGTTAGCGCTCAGAAGTCCCGAGTTCAAGTTCAACCACTTCTAATTCCTCTGAAGGTGACTTCACGATAATTACACAACTTTCCTAAATACCGATTTTCCCGTCTATGAAACGGGCATGCCCACAGTATGCACCTGCAAGTGTTTCAACTGTAACATGCTCTGTAAGGTATCTCACCATGCACGCCCAGGAAACCGCCTGCGAATTCCTAGTGTGCCTTTGGGTTACTCTCACCATCTAAGGTAGAAGCCTCAGGGGGCCGTTTGCTCCTGTCTGTCCCCAGGAAGAGCCGGATCAGGCTTAGCCCATTTTAGGAGCTTGGTCAACTAATATTAATTTAATTGTCTTAAACATTTAATACACTAGTATTGTTTTCCTGTCTCATTTATAGCCCCTCCCTAGGGCGGTGAAGAACACAGTGCCCGCCCTTGGACACCTTTTCTGGAAAGATCTTTGTCTGAAGAGCAACCAGTGTCCTGTCATCGACCCCACCTACTTTCACGGCTCTGGAATTTACCTTTGAAAAGCTAACATTTTACCTTAATGGTTATCATTTCAGTGTGAAATACAGATACACATATGTGCGTGCTTCTGCAAGGGGCACATAAAATGGCCTTTGGCTTTAATAGCCTCATCAACATTGATATTTCTCTTTACCTTTCGATATTTTGTGTGGGTCTGTGGTGCATGTGACACACAGATTACAATATTGGGTCTTTCCTGTGAATCATATTTGATTTTTTTTTTAAGATTTCATTTATTTATTTGTCAGGGAGAGAGCACGCGCAAGCAGGGAGGCAGTGGGCAGAGGCAGAGGGAAAGCAGGCTCCCCGTGGAGGAGGGAGCCTAAGGTGGGACTCGATCCCAGGACCTTTGGATCATGACCTGAGCCCAAGGCAGAGGCTTCACTGACCGACCCACCCAGGCGCCCCTCATATTTGATTTCTCAGTTTGCACACAGTCCCTTCCCTGGACTGCAGTCCTGATACAGCAACGTGCGTTCAAATGTCAGAAGGGCCCAGAGAGACCAAGTCTCTCATCTGGATTTTGCCACATTTGGAAACTCAGGAGGCTTGGTGCTGTCTCCCCAGGAAGCGGGGGACTCTTCTGGGACACAGGGCTTACGTCACACTTCAGGTGAAGGTGCACAGCCTTGTTACTTGCCAAGGGCTTTCCCTAAACGAAAAGGAAAAGTGAAATCAAGATAGAACAGAGCGCCTGTTCGGAGGGTAGCTTCCGACAACCGGTGGGCATCTGCGCACGTAAGATGACTGCAGACCTACCGAGTGACATTGAGCTGTCAAGCGAATGCAAGGACATGGTTTTGCTTTTGCTTTACATATGTGAACAGCACCTTAAAATTACCGAGAAGAAGTATTTAAACAATTTGCCAATCAGTCTGGATCATGTACACCCTAGAAACACGAACATTGACTTCCGGCAGTAATGAGGATGTCTGCCCACGAGTATCCCATGCAAAGTCAGCGAACACGCAGTTGGGTGTGAGTGTGTGTTTTCCTTTGTCTGGCTTTCCTTTGCATGTATGATTAGCCCGATGTCTTTCCTCATGAGAAATTCAGTAATTTAAGATGTTTGCCAGACCACATCCCCTGGCCACCTGCTCTATCCCTGTAACCTACAGGTCTGCGGCATACTTCCCATTCTTCCCTGATTTTTCCTTCTCATGTTGCCCTTTGGATTTTCCAGATGGCACGTCTAGCACTTCTTTCAGTATTTTAAGAGGACCCTTGCTTGCGACATTGCTTCTCAGTGCACTGTATTTTATAACAGAGTTAAAAATAGTTTAAAAGCTGAGTGGAAGTCATGGTATCGGGCCAAAGCCAAGTTTAATACAAGCCTCCAAACTCACGGGAGCTCAGTGGTTGCTTTAAATGTTCGCGCGTGTGTGTGTGCACGCGTGCAGGACGGGGCCTCTGTGAAATGACGAGTCTTAACACCGAGCTCTCCGCATCATGAACACAGAGACATCTCGGTGTGTAAACATGGCAACGTGTCCACTCTCCAGCCTAGAATTTGAAAGGTCAGTCGCAGCCCAGATAGTCTGTCTATGACTTACTGTTTGCAATTACTTGAAAATGTTTTCTTTTGTTTTCTTCTCCTCTATGGAAATTGGTCTTCTGATCATCATGTCAGCAGACACTTAAATATTCTGATGTGGAAAATTCTAACTCCATTCATCGAGTCAGTTTTGCTGCCCTTTTCTGCCCCCCTACCTGCCCCGCCAATAATTAATCTGCATTTGAAACAGCAAAGAACTTTCTGGTCCAAAAGCCCTGTTTTGTTTGTTTTTGTTTGTTTCTCATTTGTCTTTACCACTTTGCTCTACTAGCAATAGCTTCTAGAACATACCACGGTAACTCTAGAACATGCCCAGGTAACCCGAACACCTAATAATTCACACAATTATGCTTTCTTTGAACATCCTTATTAGTAGACTGGCCATCAGGTTATTTTTCTTTTGTTATAGTTCCATTAATTTTGGTGGATAATCATGAATATTCTTAAACATACTTTATTCTTCAGAGGCAGTAGTTGCTAAGTTACCCTAGGTTTACTTCTTGTATAAATTGGTACAGCTAAAGAATTTATTTAGTTGAATTTACATTTTATGACTCTCCAAAATAAATGAACTCACTTGCCTTTCTTAGGATGGCTTTAATTATTACCTTTTGGATGATCGTACTCATGGGACCAGTCCGCAAACAGTTGCCTGGGATTTCGCTGACTTGCCCCCTCCCTTCCTCTGGATGTGCTGTGCAAAGTAAGATGACAATGCCACATATTAGTTTAGGCTTCTTTTCTTTTTTCTCCTCCTCCTCCTCCTTTTTTTTTCTTCTTCTTCTTCTTCTTTTTTTTTTTTTTTGTTAAGTGCCTTCCACATACATAGCAGCAATAAAAATATGGATCGACAATCTGTCATCTGCAATTCAGAAGTCCAAAACACACTGAAAAACTATTTTTGTGTGTTTGTTTAGTTGCCCATTTGTAGGCAAACCTGTCCTGCTCCAAAGTTGTGAGACAGCCACACCTGCCCTGGGCAGATGGGAGCCCTCGCTGTAACTCCGCCTCCTCAGTGTGGGCATCGCCAGCTCGCACTGGCGGGCTGGCCTGCTGGGAGCCCCACACCCCCCAGGACGTCATGCCACGCGGGGGTACGCGCACCCTGTGTCTTTTCTAATACCTGAAAAAGAAATTTCGGTGTGATACACATCTGATTCCGAGGTTTGAGGTAAGGCAGTATATAGATCCGTATGGGGAAGTAAAATTGAATTTGGACTTTTCTAGACTCTATTTGTGTTAGATTCACTGGTTTCAGTATAAAGGCCAAGTTATAAAAAAAAATTAAATGAGCAAAATTGTTTCTTGGGCTATGAATATAAAATGCTGACTTTGCTTTTTCCCCCACTTCAGAAGGGGTTAAATAATTTCAGGAATTTAGAAATTCTAACATAATGAAGCATTTGCTAAAGGATGCATCCCCCAGGATTTAGGACTTTGTCTTTAACCAACGGTCTTTCCTCCTTTCCAATTAGGCAGTAGTAGGCACCAGAGTGACCTGGATTTCATTGGAGTCCCCAGGTGAAGTCAGTCATCATACCAGAAACCACTGAATGTTCAGATTGGGAAAAGAAAGAGGAAAACAAAATTACCCAAATGGCTAATGCTGAATTTGGTTGTTTCCTCAGGGTGACAGATGTGGGACTAGCCCGGGGTAAAGTCGTGAAGGGAACTATTTCCCTCTGACCCCCTCCCCCCAGAAGCCCCAGGGCTTCTGTCAGCCAACCCCAGGGCCATGTCTTACCGCCCAAGGAATGTAATATTTCTCTGCAAGTGACTGATTCTTCCTAAGGTATATCTCATGACAATGTCGTGAGCGTCACATGAGACTCCAGCTAGGGACATTTCCAGGGTGAAAGGTGGCTCTTGGAGATGTAAAGACAGAGTCCTCACAGATGGTGGGATGGCCGGAATTTGGCTAAGTAACGCCAGGAGAAACCCGTGCCCCATGCCCCGCGAGGGAGTCTTTCGGGAGCACCCTCTCCACTTGTTCATGTGACTACAGCTCTGTCTTCTCGGGATACACTCGGCTGCTCGTTCTGCGTTGCTTTTCCTCCTCTACACGCCTTTAAAAAATGCATATGGCGCCTATGTAGCTTTGCCTTAATGGAATACTAAGAGGTGAAGCGCGTGACAAGGCGACAGCAGTGGTAGACGGGGCTCAAGTACAGCGCTCAGGAGGTGGGACGTGCGCGCCTTCCCAAGGTGGGAGCAGGCCCAGAGTCCGCCTTCCCGACGGGGCGGCTCCTGAGATCCACGGTTAGAAGAAGAGGAGGCGGGTAAGAGTAGCCCAGGTGAATATTTGATTTCTATCACTTCTGATCTTCCTTTTCATCCATCTTCCACGTGCCAACAGTTTGCCATCTGTAGAGTAATAGCTGCCGTCCAGGATGACACCAGGGTTCGCTGACGAACTCGGGTACCTCTGCAGATTCTGGTGATGACAATGACTCCAGACCGACAAAGGGCAAAACGCACGTACATGCAACATAGAGCGTTGGAGGAATCAGTGTGGAAATAATATCTTTAAACTCGTTTGAGTGTATCCGAGGAGTTCTTTTCTTTCAGTATAATTATTTAGAAGTACGATATCCAATAATTGGGGAACAACAACAAAAAATCCTTCATGTCAGTGTGCTTCAGTGATAACTTTAAACAGCCATGAAAGCGTCTGATCCTTCTAAATTGTTTTCGTCCACATAGTGGATTCTCATCATATGCGTGTTTAACTCTCAGGCATTCCTGTAATAACCGTTATTTAATAAGAGAGAGAGACAAAATAATTTAAATAATGTAAGCAACAAAGTAATCATTTGTGTCAGTGAGTGCAAGGCCCAAATAAAACATTAGGAGGGCAGTCACATGTAAAGCACGAGAAGAAATATGGGCAGCTTCCAGGAATGCAGACGGGTCCCGGCTGATGAGCAGCAGAGAAGCAGGGTTCTCAGTGCGCCGAGGGCAAGGAGGCGGGCTCAGCCAAGCACGCGGATGGGCTCGGAATTGCACTGACCCCACAGCCTCTGCAGGTGGATGCGTCTGCACACACCTAGACTTCGATCTCCCAGGAGACCCAGGATTAATACAACTTGTTAATAAGGAGACATTTGGGTGGGGTGGTGGGTGGAGGGAATGGAGGCCCTTTTGCAATGTTTTGTGTTAGGAACAGTATTCATGAATTTCGGTGTGTGGGTACATCTACAAATGGACAAACTATCCTGTGGTCATTTTTCGTAAAGGTATAAATTGTGCATATTCACAATGCTCTAAAAGTAGATGAGATTTTAGTTTGGAAACATTGCACTTTGAAATCTGACGTTATCTTTTATTCATTCTTTTTAGTTCATTTTGACTGTTTATCACTAGACTGGAAATATTCTAAAATGAAAGGGATGGAGAATTAGAGACCGAGCTAGATCATGAGGAGGAAAACAAACCTCTCCACATTTTAGGTATAAAAATGAAGAAATGAATAAACCTAACCTTTAGCACCTCCAGAATACATTTAATTTGTTTTGCTTTACCAAAATGATATCATCACTTGGATTTTTTTTTTATTCTTTTAAAGATTTTATTTATTTATTTTAGAGGGAGAGCTTGAGAGTATGAGTTGGGGGGTGGGGCAGAGGGAGAAGGAGAATCTCCAGCAGACTTCGCGTGAGCGCAGAGCCCGAGGTGGAGCTCAATCCCATAACCCCGAGATCATGACCTGAGCCGAGGTCAAGAGTTGGATGCTTACCTGACTAAGCCACCCGTGAGCCCCTCACTTCGGTCTTAAAAGTCAAGCAATTCTACAGGTTTTGAGGGAAATCATGGTTATCCATCATTTTTCCAGCTTCGGAAGTAGCCACCTTCGATTTTTAGCGATTCTGATATTTATCTGTCATTCTGATGTTTGCCTCTGTATTCCCGAATTCTATTCCTATAAGCTATAGTTTTTGTTTCCAATTGAGATAATATCTATTGACTTTCTGGTTTTGAAGATGAGGATTTAGATTTCTCATCTCTGCTCCATATGTACCAACACTTCCTCCCCCAACCTCCAAAGGCAGTTATATTATAACTTAGAAAATACCCAGCGTCTCCATTACGATGACCACATTAATATTACCTGCGACTAAGGCTCAAGGTACGATGCCCACCTGCCCTTCCTGTTGAATGTTTTTGTTTGCTTATCCCGGAAATAGCAATGATCTTATTTGCTTATTTGTCTTATTTACGCACTTACTCTGCCAGGAGGAGCAACTCTCCATCAGAGGCCTGGCATTCTTGAACATCCCACCTCGAGCCCTGGGTCCTCCAGGTGCGTCGCAGGTGCGTCTCCCGCAGGCTTGCAGCAGTGAGGCCATCCAGGGAGCTGTATCCGTCATTGTGTTGGAAAATCCCTTACGTGTGCCCTGAGCTGAGTCCCACACCTTTTTGCTCTTCTGGTCTAGCGCCTGAATTGAAAGGCAGCACATCCTTTAGCATCTTCATGAGAAGGAACGCACGAGAGGCTAATTATTGACATATATGTATCTATGTCGCACCTGGCTGCGTGTAGCAGAACACACGACTCTTATGGCAGAGTTTAGGGTTTCTTCTCAACGTTCCCGTGGCAGGGAGTGTGAAGGACACTCAGGTCTGATGTGGCCTCTGCTGTGTCATCAAGTGTCGCATCCATCCCATGATTTCATTATATCATCCGGGGCTTTGCTTCCGACCTCACGTCCGTGTTCCAGAAAGAAGGAACTGAGGCTTTTTTTCCCTTGCACGTCTCTGTCCTTCCTTTGGAAGGGAACAAAGACTCTGCCGCAGAATTCTGCACGCCTCTGACGGGCAGATTCATGTGCTGGGAGCACCCCTAGATGCCGAGGTTGCTTTCGGTGCTCTTCCCTGTCCCGAGCAAATCTGTGATTCTGCTGACGAAGAAATGGGGGGGATGGGACGTGGTTAATGGGCTCCCCCACACTTCGTCTATACAACTTTCTTCTTCTTCCTCTCATGCTTTATTATTAGCTTACTGGATGGAACTCCAGGTTGGAAGCCACTTTCCCTCGGAATCTTGCAAGTACCTCATCTTGCCTACTCACACGCATTAAAGCTCCTTGGACTTTTGGTTCCTCAGGCTTTTTATTGGTCTCGCCCCACCTTTCTCATGAGCTTCAGAATTCAGGATTATGTGTCTTGACGTGGGCTCCTTTCCGGCCATAATTTGGGCCTTGAGTGCAGCTCTTTGATCTGCAAACTGGTGTCCTTCGGCTGTGGGTCTATTTCCAGTTTGCTTCTTCAATGATTTCTTCATTCTCTTTTCTTCTTTCTGTTAATCCGACGCTGGCCTTCAGGTATGGATCCTCTTAACAGTCTTCTCTCTTTTTCTTCTGCTTTTTATCTTTTGTTTTCGTTGTTCTACTTCCTAGGAATTCTCACAAGACTTTCTGCCAATCCTTCCATTGGACTTGCGGTGCGTGCCGTCAGGTTTCAATATGCAAAGAATCTTTCCGGTTCTCTGAATTTCCCTCCTTTTCATATAAATTTTCATTCTTATTTTCGGTATGTTTTATCTTCTACTACTGTCCCCAAAATGTCATTTTTAAAAATACTTTTCATTGCTAACTTTTGTTTCCCACAAGTTTCTGAGATTTTCTTTTCTGTTATTTGGTTTCATGTCTGTTTATCTTCTTTGAGGCTGTTCTCAGACATCTGGAAATCCTTCCCCTCAAAAGCTGGTTTGAGGCTCTGTGTAAATGCATGTGCTTGTCAATGCCTAAGCTTCCCTGGGAGGTGGTCTGACTGAGCTACTTCACCAGGGAAGCTCCAGATGTAGTTCTAGTACATTTTTGTCTAGAGAGTCTCATTCTTGGAAGAAACAGCTTCAGAATTCTCCCTGTGGTGTTCAAGCCCATTTGCCACGAGTCTAGGGAGGAAGGCAGGGGATCCACGCTCGGTGTGTGGCCTCCTCCTCAACGTCTCCCACACACGGCAGCTGTGCACCTGGTCCTCCCACTCCGTGATTCCGTCTCTCCAAGGCACAGGTCCCGGGCTCAGAGACTGTCAGCTGCCGTCCACCTTATAAGGTGAGGAAATGGATCTGCAAGGAACATGGCTGCCTCTGGAACAGACCTTCAAACGGTTCTTCTGATATCTCCACCCACCTCCACCCTGGCTTTTGAGGGCACACGACCTCTTAATTCCCCAGCACTCCTGGGACCCTGTGGTCCAAATCTGCCTGCCTCCAGGCTTCCTGCACAGGCAGTGGTGCGGGGACAGTTGTCATCCATCCACAGGCTTTCTGCTTCTGAGATTTTGTTGCTGTCACCTTTCCTTCTGTTTTGCTGGTCTTATTTCATTGGGTTCATGCTTCCCCGTAATCTCATTTCCATCACCCTTGTGGGCTTGGAGAGGAAGCAATGATCTGTCATGTTCAGTGGGAGTCCAGTGTTATTTACCAAGTATAGAATACACATTCTCACACCCTTTCCTCCTGCCCTTGCCCTCAGCTCCTCCTGCCTACTCAGTACACAAAGGAGCAAACATTGAGCACTTGCTGAAGAAGAGAACAACTCCCACATAAATCTGTGAGGCTTGTATATGAGGTTAGAGAGCAGCATTCATATGGCGGTGCAACCAGGACAGTTGCCAAATGAGTATGCAGAGAAAGGGGCCGAATGTTTAAAATATGACTCACCTGAAAATATCATCATCTATAATAGTCTGACAAATGGTATTTCATCCTCAGGAAAGGAGCCCTCTTCTAGGCTGTACCCAAAGTCCTTGGACTCTGGCCACCCCTTGGCCCCAGGACCCCCTGCTCTCTGCCTCCTCCATCAGACTGTCTGCCACTTCCCGTGGTCCTAGAATCTGCTGGCTTCAGGTGAGCTCTTACTATGTTTCCCTGAGGTGTTCTCCACCTCACAAAGATCTAGAAACTCTTCAGATACTTTTGAGATGGTTTAGGGGATCATCTATAAGTAATAAAGACCATGTGGGAAAAAATAAAAATAAAAGACCATGTAAAGATTTAGACAAAAGATCTCTATGGTCTTTATGTTGGTCATAATATAAATAATAAACCAATCATAACAGGCTGACCACATATTCATTCATGTCTGTAAATTCTGAGGAAATGATCCTAAGGAGTACTGAAGAGGGATAATCTCATACTTAAATAAGAAACCTGGGAAACACAAGAGAGCCTCTGATAGTAAAAACTCACTATTACTTACAGGGAAACTCACACATAGCACTGTAGACAGCCTAACTGCACCAAGCCATCCACCCCCTTCACTTGTTTAGAACCAAGCTGAGGACAGATGGCAGGCATCAAAGTCTCCTCTTAATGGCCCCACGAGACAGTAAAACATCTTACCTGGAAGCTATAAGCATGGAGGGCCTTTAAAACTCTCACTTGGAGTAAGCTTCTTTTATTTGGCCCACAATTCAAACAAAACTTGTCATATTATTCTAAAGCTGCATAGATGGTAAGAGGAGAAGTGAACTGCTTTGGGAAGTCTTCTAAGAGGGGAGACCTACGTTGCTCATAAGACACAGGACAGAAGACACATCCTGTGATGGAAAGGAAGACGGGCTGGAATGAGCTACATGGTGCTGACTTAGATTTGGGGACAGCAGTGTGACCTCAGGTTTAGCTTAATGTAGAAACAGACAGATAGATGGAGAAATAACTGGATGTGTGTGTGTCTGGCAGGTGAGGTACCTACATATGCTTCCTAGCTCCGTCTTCTGAGGGGCCGGGAAGCAGTGATGCCCGGGAGCAACAAGCTCACTCAGAGGGCAGATCTTGGTTTTTGATACTCTTCTCCTGTAAAAGGAATGAGGGTTGCTTGGGAGAAATGACTGATTCTAGAAATAGGTAGGAAATAGATAAGATGAGCCTGGAACATCTTATAGTTCCAGAAAGAAAGGAAGTGCTCAAGTATCACAGTTATGAGGACATGTCAGAGGGACACAGAAGCCACCCTGGAAAAGCCCTAATGGCCAAAGAGGAAAAAATGTGAGCAACAAAATAAATAACATAGTATTAGATTAAAGCCCTAGATGCAAAGTAATTACCAATGAGTTCACATTTGTATAAATAAGAGATTAAATAAGTGAATGGAAGAGAAGAAACAGGTCTCCTCCCATGCAGAAGATTTCAAATACATTATGTAGACAGTCGACTCTCAAGTTAGGTGGAGCAGAGGCCTCCAGCCTTACGTGTGGGCTGTGTGTGGCAACTTCCTTCCAAGGAGGATGAGATGGAAAGAGCTGGAAGTACCTTTCCTTGGAGAGCTCCATTAGCCTGATCTCAGCTGGTGATCAAGGTCAACACTGATAGCTATAAATCACGTAGACAGCAAGGGCGCTTGATACAGGCTGGTGACGATGGGGCCTCCCTCCCAGGGACACATTATCCAGTCTGCCCAGGAGAGAAGCACCACACTGATTCAGATGGAGGAGCACTCTACACAGTATCTGACCAGTACTCCTCAAAACCATCAATGTCATCAAAAACAAAGTCTGAGAAATTGTCACTGCAGGAGCATCCTCGGAAGACATGGCAGCAAAGGTGTCAGGGGACCCTGGATGGGATCAGGAAGAGCAGTTGGGGGAAAACTAAGGACAGAGGAAGAAAGTATGGCCTTCAGTCAATAGTGAAATATCAACATTGGTTCGTTATTTGTGACAAATCTACCACAGGAAGAGAAATGCTAACAGCGGAAGAATCTGGAAGGGGGTAGGTAGGAACTCTCTGTACTAAAAAGTTTATTATTTAAAAAAAAAAAAGGCAACAGAACTCCACATAATATCCAGCCTGGAGGAACTTAGCATACATGCAGCTAATTTTATATACTATGGTGGAGCCTGAGATCATGCCAGCCTGTTGCTAGAGATCGGTAGATCTAAGTTCAGTTTCCGGGTAAGTGCTCACCAGTTGTAGGCTTTTTGGCAAACAGCATTCCAACTAAGCTTCAGTTTCTTTGTATGCAAAACTGGATAATAGTAGTATCTATGATTTCCTAAGGTTTTCAGAGCAATACATTATCTCATTAGTATGAGGTACTTAGTTCAGTTCCTGGCAGATAATGAGCAATCGATAGTGTTTGCTATCATTATACAATATTAAAGCACAATGCAACCATGTCTTGATGGTCTAAGGCACTGATAAAAGGTGAAATTACTTGTGAAATAACGTAATCAGAAAGGAGTAGAGTGCAACATTGTGGAAAGTTACATCTAAACTGTTGAGATACGAAATCTGCCCACTTGAGCACAATGGGGCGATGGGAGACGTGGGAGTGGGAGGAGGCTGAGTAAATGTGGGTGTCCAAGTATGGGGGTTCTCACAGGGCCCGGGGCCTTGGTTTGTGTTATTTTCCATTAGGTTTGTCACAGAGTGTGGGCTGGAAGCCTAGAAGGGAGCATCGGAGCTTGGTGGTAGCCGCCAAGGTTGAAGGTTGGCGGTGCGGGAGCCGCGGAGCCACAGGCGGAGGCGTCTGCTCTCAGGAGGGGCCACCTCTGATGGGGAGAACCAACTGCCTCGGGAGGCCCTTCCCCGAGGATTCGAGATGACTGCGGTACTCCTTCAGGTGACTCACCTCTTTAACCAGGACTCTCCAACTGGAGGTGGTAATGCCCGCGGCCCGTGTCTTGGATGCTCTGGTCCACGGTCTCAGCCAAGTGCATCGCTGGTTCCCACCCTTGCTGTTGGGGGGCCGAGGGTGCACACAGGCCCCAGTCCCGGGGTCACCGAGCTCCCCCTCTCCCACGGGGGAGGAGGTCGCCAAACCCCCCCCTGGAGTGGGGGCGCGGGCTGGCCTGGGCCTCGGGGCAGCCCAGGTGGTGTAGACAGGGCCGTGCGGCCACAAGCTAGGCCTCTCTGGGGCAGCCGTGTGAGAGCCCCCCTAGCCAGGCTGTGTGGGGCTCGATGGGGGGGCGTCGGGCTGACTGCTGCCACCTCCTCTCGTCCCCAGACTGTGCAGCGGAGAACAGACCCCCGGCGTCTGTGTCTGACCAGGGCCCGGCCCACGAGCCGAGAGCAAAGGCATTGACGAGACTAAGCCCGAAAGACCAGCCGGAGAGCGCTTTGATGCCTCCGACTCCCTTGAACAATCCCTCTGTTCCTTGGTTTTCCTTTTCATCCACAGCGAACAGGAAGAGGGCGGACGCGGGTCCCCTCAGCCTGGCCTGTGCCCACCGTGTGGGCGCCTTGGAAGGAGGAGGCCTGTTGGCCTGGCACCGCCTGCCTAGGCACTTGCCGAGCCTGAAAGGACCCATGCGCCCCGGACCGCCCTGGCTAAGCTCCACCTGCGCCCCTGTGCTCCACCCGCTGTTCTGGGTGGTCTTCTCTCGGGAGGTGGTGCTTGCACCCTGCATTCGCAGACGCCACACGGACTGGGGAGACACCCACCTTGTAGCTTGGGCTTCCACCTGCCTCCCCAGGCAGTGTCCACAAACGCAGCACACAGAGTTTTCGTGTTCACACAGGATTACACCTGAAAGCTGACCTGCTATAACCCACTTCTCTGTGGTCCACCCTTTCTAAGGATGAGAGAAAGAAGCGCTCCTCTCAGGCTCAGCAGGGCCTTGGATAAAACAAAGAGCTCCCAGACAGGGAGGGTGGGGTCAGCTGACCCCGCGGTGCGGGCAGTGGCTGGAGATGTCTTCATGCTGCGGGCCCCTGGAGGCCCTGCAGACTGCTGTGGAAGTTGTGTGGAGTCTCCATACACGTGCCCCAGCTTCTCTAATGTGAACAATTTGTACAACTGCTAATGGACGTTGGAACCAGGACCTTACAGCTGAGGCAAATCTATCAGCCACTCTGCTAGCCTTCCCAGGTCTGCCTGTCGGTCCTGAGCCTCTTCAGGTCTGCCCATTGGCTCAGAGGCCCCTTTCTTTCCACGTTTCCAGCCCACACTGCATACACCTGTGTCCCCTGGCCCCCTGCACCTGAGACACCCTTGTCTCCACATCGTGGTGGAAATGAAGGCTGCCTACGGTGGTGACTCACACATGCGATTGTAGAAGACACCTTCTCACAGGACCAAGGGAGGCAGGACATTTCCTTTACACCCTATAAAGCGTCCCTATAAATCAGCCCTAGTCTGGAGTCCAAGTCCCTATGTGCAGCGTGTAGGAAGTGTGGTGCCCACTGCCACTGCGCTGGATCCCAGGCTGAAGGCAAACGTGGCCAACAGCTAAAGGAGCCAGTTCTAGTTCCTGCCTTCAGTGCTGTAGATAAAGAACTGGGCTAAATCCGAGAATCAGCTGTCTTTTTTTGCATCAGAAGGTGAGAGATCTGACATGACTGGAGACTCTGGGCAAGTGGTGAAGAAGTTTAACATTGGGCATAAACTGTTGCAACGAAATAAGGCACTTTTGAGGGACCCCAGCAACATGGAAGTAGAACTTGTACGAAATTGAGAAACCTATGGAAGAGACATGCATCTGGAATTGGTTGTGGCGTATACACATATAATTCATATTTCTGTCCAAACACATGATGATATTGCACAACAGAAACAGAAAAAGTTTGCAAATACACACACACATATGGACACTTGCACACACACACCTATGTGCAAACACACGCAGAGTAAGTGAGCTGAAAACTTTCTGCAACAATAATGATGTTGACTACCAAAGGGTAATTTCAACATGACGATACACAAAAATATTTTTTTTAATTCTTTAAAGAATTGCTTTGTAAATAAGCATGGCCATTTTCTGGAATGAATAATTTAATAGAGCTCTGGTTTTTAATTGGGTAAATGGACATTTACTGATATATTCAGAAATATCCTGAATACTAAAAGTTTAGTCTGTCAATCTCATCTTGGAAAAATATGGACCAAAGCAACTGAGTCTGTATGGAGCTGGTTTCAGACCAAGTTATCAGTCTGTGACCTCGTTCACATCTTATGTTGCCTCGTTGTTTCTGCGCGCTCATCTGGCCGACAATATGGCTCTACCTGGAGGCTTTGTGAGAGGAGGAGGAGGTCGTAAGCGTATGTAAAGCACCCCCTAGAGTGTGCAGTACTGAAATTCGTTCTATAAATGGTTGCTACTATTGTTTGTCCAGATCTTATCTAAATATATAGCACATTAGCTGGATCGATCAATTGATACTGTCAGTTACATTTGGTAGAAGCCTTGGCTGGGAAAGGACAACTTTGCCAGATTGCTTTTATACCCACCTACAAATTTATACAAATTGGGAAGTGCTTTCTTCTCTTTAGCATGGCCCTGATCCCATCTCCTGGCCTTTTTCTGGTAATAGCCGCTCAGTGGAACTCTCACTGATGGTGTTGAAACTGTCCCCTCATTGAGATCAAACAATGATCCTTCAGGCACGGGGATGGATCACGGGAAAACAAGAGGGTGGAGGACCGCCTTGGGTATGTAATATTATTACTGCTATTATTATTATTAAAAACATACAGGTGCAAATATTTAATGAGCAACAACCTGGAAAATAAAATGGAGTAGAAGCAATGGAAATAAAGACAGTTTCAGAATTCCTTTCTTAGTTGCTTAGACACAGAGAGAGACTATTTGTGCCCAGTGCATCTGACCCCAAATCATCAAGACCACAGAAGCAGTCCACGGCTCCCTCTCTGACAGCACCCATCCCCTAGTACCTAGCTGCGTGGACAAGTACAGTGCTCTACGCTGGCTGTTACACACAGGCAGCACCGGTGACCAACATCCTGAGCCTTCCAGGACAGGCTCTGTCCTCTACTGGGGCCACCTGTCACAGTGGAGACAGGAACAGAGATGGGAATTTGGGCATCCATTGGTTAGCAGAGAACAAATTATATGTAGGGAAGAAAGGAAACATACCTGTTGTATTTTCTTTCCTATTATTCTTTACAGAAAGTGATGTATGCCTTGGGGTTAGGCTTTCTTTGAAGGAGCAAACATGTAGAAAGCACACAGTGTAGTCATAAAAATCAAAGACAGGAGGCACGGTGTAAACTGTCTGGTAGAGAAAGAACCTAAAGAAGTATAATAAGTGCTAGGAAAGGCTGGGGATGAGCAGGGAAGGAGCCCTCAGGAGAGGCTGGTGAGCATGACAAGGAGCAGATGCAGGCTGGGCAGTGAAGCCCTGAAGCCACAGGAGGAAACACCAGGGCTTTAGAAAGCACAAAAGGTAATTTATTAACAGCAAGAATATTGTGACGAAAAGAAAAATTCATTTTGCTCCGGTCGGAAAGGAGGAGACAAGCAAGGAGACACAGACCCAGGGGAGCACACTCTGCTTAGTAGTCAAGAAATGCTGTCCAGCTCTGATGTGGGGCAGGCTCCAGCCCAGATCCTGAGGAATAAGGGCAAGATTAACATATGATTGTAAAATCACTAGGCATGAAATATTTAGGAGAGTCTCTCCATGTTAGGCAGAAGGCTACATCAATGTGAGCTGAAGTCTCCATGATTTTAAGACTTTGGTGCAGTAACTGTGGGCATAACACAAAAACCAGTGTTAATATTCATATTTGGTGATTCCAGATTTTATAGAAAAAGTTATATAAGACGAAAACCCATCAATATGGCGCTCCTGGGTGACTCAGTCGGTTGGGTGTCGGACTCTTGATTTTGGCTCAGGTCATGATCTCAGGGTCCTGGGATTGAGTCTGACATCAGACTCAGATTCTCTGCTCAAAGGGGAGTCTGCTTCTCCCTTTCCCTCTGCTCCGCCCCCTGTTCATGCTCACGTTCTCTCTCTCCCTCTCAAATAAATAAATGAATAAAATCTGTAAAAAAAAGAAAGAAAGAAAGAAAGAAAGAAAGAAAGAAAGAAAGAAAGAAAGAAAGAAAACCCATCAATATGATTTAGAAATTTACTGAACATAGTGGAAATTATTGAAAAAAATGAGGAAACCTGGAAAACCGAGTTTATATTTATTGATCTACATCATAAAATTCAAGAATCAGAGAAAAGTAATTATTAATATACCTGGAACAGTATCAGTTTATGCTTTAGCTACAATATATAAAGTCTAAATATCAACAGAAGTTGCTAAGAATAAGACAAATCTACCTTAAAAAAAAGATATAGCATGGTTAAGGGTGAATTCCATCCCTCTTCCCAACCCCCTTCAGCAAAATTTATCAAACCTACTGAAGAGAATTATGGAAAAGGGAATAGGGCCTGTGTATGGCGACACAGACTGTAAGGAGGCATCTCTGTATGTGAATATACTGAATATATATGAATCACAATATTTTATTCTGAAGCCTTTTCTTCAATTAATTTTTGATGTGCTGTAAGTTTTTATTTATTCATTACACCCCTAATTGATCAAATACCCATCAAAATAATAATTTATGAGAGATGAACATCAGCAAAATAATATTATCCAGGATTAATAATAAACTTTTTTAGGATTAAAAAAAAACCCTTTTCCCTTTATTTTTTTTACAATGTTCCTTTGGTGCTCTCAACTGCTTTGGTTTTATTTTTATAAAATGTTTAGACCTCCCTTTCAGGCAAGTGAATCCTCAGGAGATAATTATATAACTGTGTCCCAGTGGAGGGTAGAGGACTGGTATGTTACTTCTGTTTTCAAAAGAGTAATGTGTTTCCCCCCAAAATCTGTGTTACATTTCCTAATCCTGACGAAATATTCCCTCTTGTTTCCGAGTTGTTGAGTATCTAAAGAGGATCTCTATGTATTCTTACACAATTTTTAAAATGTGCCTATATATTTATGAAGTCAAAATTCCAAATCTTCCCACCAGTGCACTACACTTCTAATATATTTCATTTTCTAATGATAACGTGAACAATTATTTGGATGAAAATGTTCTTCAATTCAATATATCCTTAATATTTATTTTATGTAATGGACTATTCTTGGATTTATAAAGGATTCAAGGATAAAGCACTCCCACCCTGTGGGAAACCAGGCACCTGTGAAATCATGCTAGTACAGAGTGGTCTTTGGAAAGTGTTAAACCAAGATATGTCCCCAAAAGATAGCAAGAGAAGGAGAAGGTCATGGAGACCTTCATGAAATTTGTCCAGGTCCTTGAAGGATGGATAAGCCTGTGTTTACAAAGATTTCACTTTCTTCCTTGTTTTCTTCAAAGACTGAGAACCCAGAGGTGAAAAAAAAAGGTGAATTAATTAAGATGAAGTGGAATTAAAATTAGGATTCTAAAATATACTGATAAAAAACAAACACTTTTTTTGGATTCCTCTTTTTCCAAGGATGACCTTGCATCAGGATGTGGCACAATGTGATCACTCATAAACCAAGTCCCAGTTATCAATGTCAGGGACTGTTCTTGCTCTGAAAATTATTTCTCCTCACCCTACTTTTGTTTTATTTGTTTTAGTTTCCCTAAGCACTTAGATTTTGCTTGCCACAGGTACTCATTGCTCATTTATTCAATGAACACATGCTCATCAGTCCTTACCTATTTCTGTGCATGGGGGGTAAGCACACGGGGTACCTCATTGGTGCTGGTTGCTGAGACAGGTCCACTTGAGAGGATGGGAGAAGAAAGACTGTCCACAGTGAGGGCCAGCTTTTAGTCAAGGCAAAGAGCAATGGGAAGTTCAAAGGAAACATGAGGAATTGGGGAAATTGTTTCATCCAGATGCACCTGGGAAGATGGGTAGGAGGGTAGACCATGGAAATGGGGGAAATGTGGAGATGGGGATAATGCTGTCAGGTTTACTTAAGGGCAATATGTACCTAAAAATGGAGTGAAATTTTTAACACACTTGAGGAAATACGAACCAAGAATTTTTGTATCCAGCAAAAAAGACTCTTGAGAACTTAGGGGTGGTGTTCTCTGGAATTGTGCTTCAGGAGTCTATGAGAAAACAAGTATTGATAAACCAGAACGACTGGACACATTTAAGCAGTAGTGATCACGTCATGTGTGGTTCCTTGAAGAAATAACCCTGAAGAAGAATTAATAGGGAGTGAGTATAATTGTTAATGGCTATATCCTTCGAGAATGTATTTGTAGTTCAACCATAAAAAAATTGAGAGGGGATGAGACAACTAGCTGTAAAAATAATTGTTACACTTTCAGTAATTGTTGGTGGTAATATTGATATTGATATTTTGAAACTAATATGTTTTGGGGTAGAAAGAAAAAAGGAAATAATTATATTTTAATTCAATCATTGGCTCAGTTCTTGATGCATATTTGATGTAGAAGAAAGAAGCTAGAGATGTGAGATGTGATATATAAAAGACAAAATAGAGAACCTATAGTCATGAATTTGAATTGTATCAGTATAAACTCATGAGTTCTTTGCTCTCCTAGCTATGTATTCACTGATGTAGCCTAGAAAAAATATACGTCCAATAGTAAAGGTCATCCCTAGCATCCAGATGCTGATCTAGAAACAACACCAGTCCAAGGGCAAAGATCATCTCTAGCATCCAGATGCTGGTCTAAACATATTTCCTGGTAAAAGAAACCAGAGCTTCTCAGAAAAATGGACAAAGAAAGGTACAAAATGAATCTGGAACATCTTGACATACCAGACAGAAAGAAAACTATGAAAGACTCTAAGATTCATATTGAAAAGACTCAAGGTTCAATTTGAAGAGGCTCCCACTGGCAAAAGATGAGTAACAAGCTTTAAGCTTATAGTCTGAGCTTCAAGAAGGATAGCAATTATAATGCATGAAAACCTACTGAGTATATTTAAATTTGTGTGTTAAGAGGAAATTTAAACAAACCTAATTGGTCCCCTTTAAAAGATGATAGGGAACAAATAGTTATCTAGACAAAGTAAAAAAAAAAAATAAAGTCAAATCACTTATGCTTCTTTTCCTATATGAAGTTTATCAAGAGACCAAAGAGTAGGTGAAGGGAAGCTTCTCCTTACAAAAATATTTCATCTCATCTAGGAAACAATAAATTACATAATCAGAATATCATCATGTTGCAACCTACACTGTATCTAGTCTTTGAGCATCACTGACTAATAACATCACAAAACTATGGCCAGAAATTATGTATTTCCTTGTGGAAACCCATAACCCCACTAAAGGCTTGCCATAGGCACAGAGCCTGATTCTGTTCGAGCCTCGTAATCCAGAGACAACTTGCAGGAAGTGAATAGGACAGATGAACACAGTGACCTGAACCATGTGTATGAGGTCTGGAAAATCGTGGGAAGCTCTATGTGACAGTGGTTAGCTTGAGGGTGGTGATTGGCAAGGGAGTAGGCAATGCTAGAAAAGTCCTACTTTCTGACATGGATAGAGATCTGACATGGATGGAGATCAATAGACTTTTTGCTTTGTAATCATTCAATAAGCTCTACATCTGTTTCGTATCATGTTCTTATACTTGTATTTTACGTCATAATTTAAAATACAAAGTCAAAAAAAACACCTATTGTCAATGTTGTTATGTATGGAGGGAATAAAGATAGAAAGAATATGGTATTAGACTATGCTGGCAAAAATTAGACATATTTTGAAATGTGAGCTAATTCAGATATACAGGAAAGTAAAGGAATAGCTTATGACACTGAGCGTACATTAACGAAGATTGCCTAATGTTAATATATTGTTATTTTGGATTTTAATTTTTTTAAAATTTCTGCATTCATCATTTTTTTATTTGAGTATACTTGACATTAGTTACAGGAGTAACTAATGTTACATTAGTTTCAGGAGTACCCCATTGTGATTCAATTTCCCTGTACCTTATCTGTGCTTATCACAAGTGTAGCCACCACCTGTCCCCACACAACACTGTTTTGGGACCATCTATTGTTTTTCCTGTGCTGTGTCTTCCAGCCCTGTGATTTATTCACTTCCCCCACTGGAGTCCTGACCCTTCCACTGCCCTTCCTCATTTTGACCTTCCCCCTCCCCCTCATCCCCCATGGCAACTGTCAGTTTGTTCTCTGTATTTATAGGTCTGATTCTACTTTTTGTTTATTTTTTCATTTGCTTTGTGTTTTAGATTCTACATGTGAGTTAAATCATATAGTACTTTTCTTTCTCCATCTGATCTATTTCACTTAGCATAATGCCTTCTAGGTGCACCCATGTTGTCACAAATGGTGAAAGAAAGAGAGAGAGAGAGAGAGAGAGAGAGAGAAGAAAGAAAGAAAGAAAGAAAGAAAGAAAGAAAGAAAGAAAGAAAGAAAGAAAGAAAGAAAGAAAAAGAAAGAAAGAAGAAAAAAAGAAAGCATCCTTTTTCATGGCTGAATAATATTTCATGGTTTGCAGACCACATTTTTAAAAAATTAAATATCATATTGAACATAAATATTCTTTGGTTCCCTACAAATTCTCATTCCCTTCCCCCTTTGCATTCATCCCTGGAGGAAATCATTATTGTTATTTATAGCAACTATGCAGTAATATCTTCCAGTAGTGATGGAACAAGTACTGTGTGCCAGTAAATTGTGCCCAAAAGTTTTCCACATTTCAAATGAATAAATTCTCTGAATCCTCAGAACAATCCTATGAATCAGATATAACTATTTTGCTCATTCTGTAGATGAAAACATGGGATGGATAAGTAACTTGCCTAGAGTCTCAGTGCTAAGAAGCCAATGCTCAGACTCAGACTGTGTGGCTGAGGAACACAGACTATGTCCAGGGGCAGCAGGGGCCAGAGGGACCAAGAAGAGAGAGGCGACAGGGAGTGATAATCCAGTCTTCAGAAATTGTGCTTCACTTCCTTATAGTTCAAAAGTTGTAGATTGCCTAGGGTTTTCTATATATGCTATTACACGTCTACATTAAATAATATCTATATATAGTGAAATTCCCTCTTTTCTTCTTTTGTCCAGCCCACAAAACAGTTAGGATCTCTAGCACAAAGTCGAATGTAAAAATATAAAATCTTGGTCAAAATGGTAGACATTCTTAAGACTATCTTATCTCTCTTGTGATTTTTAGACTGCATATAAATAATTAACTCGTCTAATGTCTGGGCTGCCACTCCAGCTACTGAAGAGGTCTTAGTAGGCCTTAGTTACCTTAGTAGGTAACACTTAGTTTCCTGGGGCCTCTGTCTCCTCAGCTGTAAAGATAAATCAGCCTGCGCTACAGGATCTTCCAGGATCCTCTTACCTCAAAAGCCCTACAAATCTTCCATCACCAACTTTTGCAGTGATTGTTGAGGGACTACATGAGGTGCAGCTCTCCTCATCTTTGATAACCAAGGACTGCAGGTTGGAGAATACCACCATAGGGATTCTTAAAGTATAAAGAGAGTTGCCTTACTTTTTTTTTTTTTTTTTTTAAAGAACAGAAGCTGCTAGATGAATGGATTTTATTGTTTTACAACCAGTCTTTTGGGTTAACTGATAGAACACAATGTTCAGAAGATGTCTCAGTCCATGCAGCATAACATGAATTGCATTAAAGCTGGTTCGTGGAACTTCACGTGATATTTCTTTACTCTTATTGCTTATCTGTGTTTTCTAATTGATAACAGTAAATGCGCAACTTGAAAAGTAAAATAAGAAATTGATTTAAGATCCCTTAGGAATACGCACCGAATTTTATATATAAAGTGTATATTTTATCTCTCCAAACTGCCTCCGTTATGAAACCAGGTGGTGACTCTCTTGTTCTTCCCTCAGGCCCCCTCCTGCTCATTTGTTCTGCAGGCCCTTTATCTTAGCTCTCCGGTGTCTGTTGTCCCCTCCTGCCCCTGACTGGAGTCCCTTCCCTGCTGGGTAGCAGTTCCCAATCATGCTGGGCCCCAGAGCAGGGCTGGTAGAGGGGTCAGGCCCCAGGAGAACCTGCTAAAGAAGGAAGATCTGCTTGTACTCCATGGAGATCTTGTGGCACAGGACTGTCCTGGTGGCTTCTCGCCTCTGCCCACTCATTGTTGGCTGCAGGCAGGGCACCAGCTGATGCTTGATCATGTCTGGACACTGACGCCTGAACACTTGTCCCAACATGTGTATGTCTCTCTCTGTCTGCATGTGGGCTCTGCCTTAAGCTTCTCACCTCGGACTCCTTTGACACTCTCAGACTTGCTCAAGCTGCTCTGGCATTCCATACACCTGAGGGCCAAAAGGAAGTCTGAAGACCTCAGTGAGTGGGTTCACATGGACTCTGGTGTTTACTATGGCCATATTTTTCATGGCTATGTGCATTCATGTGGCTTTGGTCAACAGTGTAAACTTCTCTCTAAGACCATTGTAGACATTACCCCTTTAAAAAGTACCCTGTTAACCTTCTAACCACATTGGGTTTTCATATCAAAAGTGTTGACAACACAGCATTTACTTTATTTATTGGTTTACTAGCTTTTTGAGTGATTTTGGCTCTGCCTACAAATTCATCTTCTAAGAATGAAGATTTCCTGCACTGGAGAAATTATGTAAGATATACCAGAAAACCTGAAAGTATCCCAAATATATCTCAAATGATTTAAGCCTTGTCTTAGGCAGGATAAAAATCTGGGATGATTGTGGTTCTGATAAAAGGGAGCAGAGCTTTTTGAACATGTTAAGTTTGGGTATTCATTAAGTCACTCATATTACTTCACAAATATATTTTCTGACTTTCAAATTAAATGAAATAATGTATGGAAAATATTTCATGAAGTCCTGGGATGGCAGTGCCCTCTCTCCTGCTGTATTGGACCCAGTCAAAGGGACACAGCAAACTCTGTGAGATGTTTCAAACCTAGCTTGAAATCCTTGGTATAGACAAATTTATTCAGGTTTGAGTTCATGTCTCAATTTGAGCTCTATAGGCCTATGAATAGATACATCTTTGATTTCCTGCTAACCAAATATTCTTAGATGTCTTTAAGATAGTATGACTTTAGTGAAGGGACGAACAGGTTCATTCATGCAGCCCATCCCCACCCACAGTGAGCGAGGCTTGGTTTGCCCTGTGAATGTCTCTCTGCCCCCTTCCTTCTCCTCCTCCCTCTTTCTGTGCCTTTCCCTCTCTCTCCCTCTGTGTGTGTCTCTCTCTCTCAACATTGATTATGCATCAGTCACTACCTCTATAGATTTCAGTGTCTTAAACTGTAACATTGATAATCTCTAACATGGCCTTTTTACTTCTAATTTCCTATAATTCTAATATCTGTTTATGCTTTTATTTCTAGTTGGAAAGTAATTGCATTCAGGAAATGAGATTCCAATCGTGTAAGTTAGTCTGTTGCTTAAAATAGACTACCATATAACGTAAATCCTCCACTCGTCATGGCTTCCATAAAACAAGGTGGCATTCATCCCCAGTCTTTGAAATTCTCTTCTGGGGAGACGGAAAGCAGGTTCAAGGAAAAAAAAAAAAAAACAGCTCTGCTCATGAATGCATATGTTCAGAAATAGTGCTGAAGAAGCACATCTGAGCCACCCTACTGTAAACCTCATCATCAATCACAACAATGTTGTAGGGAGAGGTCTTGGAAATTTACATTGGTAAAAGAGATAGAAGAAAACATAATATATGTTGCTGTCCACACTGGACTTGTGTAAGGCTAGTGAGGGGATGGCGGGGACAGTTCAATAGAAACTCAGGACCTGATATGCAGGACATGGAAGGCAGCCTGGGACAGCCATGTGGCAAGTACTGGATAGCAGGTCACTCAAGGAACTGGAAATGCAAGGAGGGGCCAGAATAAATGGAAGGGACTGAGTTTCGGAAACCCCTGAACTGCCGAATATCCCACACCCATCTGTTACTTACAACTCACGGCATCCAAATAGAACACAAGCCATAGTGTTATATAACAACAACAATACACCCACATGGGAGCCAACAGAAGAGAAGGGGGGACCAAGGAGGTTCTATGGGACCAGTGGTGAGGGACAGCCTGTCCCAGGACTGAGCAAATATCCGGTCATCGTTAATCTGTGAATATTTACTAATATTTGTATCCATATGCGAATATGGAGTCTTTGGTTATTAACATTATCGTGCAGGCCTTCATCCAGGCATTGCTCAGTTACTCTCCATTGGGTGATTTCTGACAGACCTAGCCTCGCCCAAAGATGGAGGAGGGAATGGGTGCATTCTATCTGGGAACTCTACGGGTGGTCACTAGCCACATAGGGTAACTGAGCACTTGGAAATTAGCTGTTTTGAAGTGTGATGCACTGTAATGATAGGACACATACCAGCTAAAAAATATGTAAGGGTTTTGTAATTATAGTGATAGATGTTAATCAGACTTGTTGTGTTGATTATCTCATAATACATACAAATATCGAATTGTTATGTTGTATACCTAAAATTAATGTAATGTGCCAACTACATCTCAAACAATAGAATTATACACAAAGTATTAAGATATCTGAATGTAAAAAAAAAAAGATATCTGAATGTATTTTATGTTGATTATATTTTGAAATAATATTCTAGATATTGGATTAAATAAAATCTGTTATTAAAGTTAATTTCACCTGTTTCTGTTTTCTCTTTGTATGTAGCTACTAGAAGTTTTTATATTTTTTTAAGATTTTATTTATTTATTTATTTATTTACTAATAAATTTATTTTTTATTGGTGTTCAATTTACCAACATACAGAATAACACCCAGTGCTCATCCCGTCAAGTGCCCCCCTCAGTGCCCGTCACCCAGTCACCCCCACCCCCCCACCCTCCTCCCCTTCCACCACCCCTAGTTCGTTTCTCAGAGTTAGGAGTCTTTATGTTCTGTCTCCCTTTCTGATATTTCCTACCATTTCTTCTCCTTTCCCTTCTATTCCCTTTCACTATTATTTATATTCCCCAAATGAATGAGAACATATAATGTTTGTCCTTCTCCGATTGACTTATTCATGCTGAGTGATTTTATTTATTTATTCATGAGAGACACAGAGAAGGAGGCAGAGACATAAGCAGAGGGAGAAGGAGGCTCCCTGTAGGGAGCCCTGTGTGCGACTCAATCCCAGGATCCCAAGATCATGCCCTGAGTCAACCACAGAGCCACCCAGGCATCCTGCTACTGGAAGTTTTTAATTGTACATCAGGCTCACACTGCATTTCTGTTGGAAAGCCATAGTCTTGTCCACTGTTCCTCAAACTTTCCTGAACATACAGATCTCCTGGGAACTATGTTAAAGGGCACATTCGATCTGGGAGCCCAGGCCCCGTGCTGCTTGGATGGCGTCTGTGTATATTTCAGGAGTAGAATGAGGTGGAAGACAGAGGCATTTTACTCCATAATTGGGAAACAGAACTCCTGCTGTGTCGAGTATTAGTAGATAAAGTAGAAATTGTCCATTATCACAAATTTAGAAGACCACACGTCAAAGATATGTTGTTCAGATGTGTTTCCTCATAAAGTCTCCTCCAGCTTGATATCATAAAAGGCCTGGGAGCTTCCCGAGCCAAGAAGAGCTGGGTTTTTATGAGCTTACTTACTTGGTTCATTCCCGATATGGTTTAGATTCTGGACCACTCTATCCCCTGTCCTGAGCCTGGTGGACGTGACATATGCAGCTGAGAGAGGAACAATTTTCAGAGCCAAAATGTCATGGGATTTGGGGTGAAGGGCCACCCCACGTGGAAGGTAAGTGGTGTCTTAATAAGTGAGAGGGGTAGTGCCCAGGGAGCAAATAAGCCAGGATTTGGGGTGGTGGTTGTGGAGCAATGATAATAAGGCCATGTGGATAGGTAAAACCCTGGCCAGCCTCTGAACCCGAGCATGGCTCCTGCCTTACAGGAGTGCCTTGGAGTGTTTGTGTGTGTGCACGTGTCTTTGTGTCTTGTGTTTGTGTGCTGTGTCAGTCAGAGTTCTCTGGTTCTAGAAAAGGAAACCTATTGGCTCACTGAAACAGAAAAGGGGATTTATTGACAAGATTTTGGGATTTCTCTGAATACCCAAGAGTGGGGAACAAGGAGAGAAGGCTCAGCAGATGGCACAGCTGAGCAGTTCACCCAGCACAACCCTACTGCCTTCTCCACGTTCTACACCTGCCTCCTCACCCGGGAAGCTAAGTCCACGGCCATCATCATCCCACCCTTGGGCAAGACTCATAGAGAAGGAAATTTCTCGAGGAAAAATAGAAATGGAACAAACATCCACTATTTCTATCTTTTGCTGCCCAGTATCAGCACATATCCCTGTAAAGCACGTGTGCTTTCTGGTGGAATTATCTCATGATCAAGAATGTTCTGCTTCCTAAGGAAGCAATGGCCCTGACTTTTATGTCAGTTCCTGGCCCAGGTGCTCTAAGTGGGTGTACACTCCTGCTGTCTTCTGCCCCAATTCAGCATCAATATTTTGTGCACTCTAGACCACCAATATCATAAAATCATGTGACAAAGAGATAAAAGAGAAAATTAATGACATTTTATAAAACGTGTGTGACAAAGCAAGGAAGAGAAGTACAGATAAATTGTCTGCTCCCCTTGCTTGCACTGATATTCGTGATGTCCCTCCTGCCCGGTGGCCCAGATGAGCCAGACTCAGGAGAGTCAATTATGCACCTTGGAAGATGGCCCCAGATCTGTTTACTGAGACAGGTGGGTCCTGAGTGTCTGTTGAATGTGGTGGCTCTGATCTTCCTTTACTGTCACCAGTGAACCTGGCATGATTGAAAGGTGCCCAGAAATCCCCTTCTCCCTTTAACTTTTCTTCCTCACTTCCTTGCTATACTCCTTAATAATCAGAATTGATCCCCTCAGCCAACACCATACACCCTGCTTGGCCTGCTGCCCCAGTAACAGAAGAACCAAAAAAGAGAAAGCAGTGAGTACAGAGTAAAGCATCGAGCCCTCTGTTGCTAGACAAAACCTAGAAGGTCCCAGACAATTAGACCCTATGTAACTTTGGAAGGCACGGGCCCCTGTATCTTTCTCTACATTTGTCTGCCGGTCTTTGGTGAAACTCCGTCTTGCCAAGAAATCTAGAATGAGTACTTCCCGTACTTTTAGGTCCTTCGAGTTGTTGCCATTGCTGCAGTGGTCAGCCTAATGTCCTGCAGGGCGGCAAGATGATTCTGTTTCCTGTAAAAATGAAAAATTAATTTAACCTGAGACAAGATGGTGAAGATATATTGTGATTCCCAGTATAGGAAGGGAAACTATCATGGTCTTCTCTTTTATTGGGTTAAAAATCCAATTCCCTGTGCTTGGAGCTGTGTTGAGTTGCTTGAATAGAACACTGTGCCCCTGGCTTAAGCTTACTGTGTCATCACTATTCTCCAAGCACCCTGTCTTGCCTACTTGTCACACCAGTGAATGAAAGGGGACAGGATGAGAATCCCATCACTGCAAATTTTGAGACTTTGTTGATGACACTATCATGTGTGATTTCTCCAGCAATACCACATGTTTTTGGTTGACTGTGGGGCTAATTCATTTATGGATCTAAGATGCAGATCCTGCCAATTATTGAATATGTATTTTTCACCTCTACCCTTAGGAATTTTGGGGATACATAGGGAGATTTTAAGGCCTCGTTGACCTAATGTGTCACAAACCCCCCTCCCCATAAGACCACACTTTATCCAGTAGGCCAAATGATATTCTGGATTCTCAGGAACTAGGGGAAGCCAGTGTCCAAAGATGCCTATAGTTTCTCTGAAAAATGGCTGCAGGTCCGTCTGAGAAAGGATCATTTATTTTCGTGATGTTACTGAAAGGTCTTTCTTCAAAGACACCCTTCATTTTCAATGCCTTGGGTCTGAGAATCTTCTCATTTCCAGGACCAGGGGAAGAATGTGGAATCTTCCTGGTGGCACTCACATCAGACCCCTGTTCACAGAGCGCAGTTCTGCAAAGCGGGTAGGACCTTCGTATGCCATCCTCCTTAGTCCAGCAAATCATCCCATATGATCTAGCAGATAATTTAGTTGTCTTGACACTAAGTACCTTGAGTAGCAAATTCTCACCTTGCTGAGTGTTCTCTACAAGTGAAGTAATGAATCTTGATTTCTCCCATTTATCCTATTTTGACTTGCCTGCTATATTCTAAGTACCAGTATGTGTATCACATAGTATGTTTGTTATAAGTGAATATGATGCTTACTTGGGTAGAAAGATAGAACTGCCAGGACAGTTGAAATGTCAGACTTGGAGGCTAGCTTATTGACAGCAATGCCTAAAAATATGCAGTAGCGCTGGTCCAGTTAGGACACTGATGTCACCACACAGCACAAGACTGTTCTAGATATGCATGTTATTTATTACTGTTCTCAGTACAGTGAAGAATAATTCTATTCCAAATACAGTAAATGGTCTAAAATGTGTCTCGCTGTTTCTTAATTTAGTGATGAGACCCCTACGTGAACTGGAGAATCTATCACAGTGCAAGAAGCACCTGTCTTGTACGGCACAATCACCATGTACTCATAAGCTCAGAAGCATATGTTCCTTTCCTCAAGTATTTGGATAGTTGCAGGTGTATTAAACATATGATTACGGGTGAGAAAATGTGATATAAAGACTCCAGATGTGAGAGAATTCAGAGACTGGGGGTCAAGAAAGTGCTTGTTTTATAAAATTGTAGCTCATGTTCTTAAAATTATGAACTTGGGGAAGAAATAAATATATTTTTATAGGTTATCTTGGTTTGTTGGCTGTAATAACCTAAACCTTAAATTCTCAACACTCTCTTGAATCCCAGAACTATATTTGGTACAGTTTTAATCTATATATTTTGCTCAAAAATGACCAGCTCTATAAAGTCAAGCCAAGAGGTCTGAATATGAATGCTTCAGAATCCTATTTCTTCCAATCCCCCAGTATCTGTTAACATGCAATAGGATAGTCAACCCAAGGCAGATTCCAAAGTACACCCATGAGTCTCACCAAGTTCACAGCCTGTCCTTTCTGATCCATTCAGTGCACTGAGATTACACAACCGACTTCCATCTGCCTGCAACTATACTTGATGTGCCAACTCTTCATGTTATGACCTCCAGATTTCTTTTTTAAAAAAGATTTTATTTATTTATTCATGAAAGATATCGGGAAAGAAGCAGAGACACGGGCAGAAGGAGAAGCAGGCTCCCTGCGGGGAGCCCGACATGGGACTCGATCCCAGGACCCCGGAATCATGACTTGGGCCAAAGGCAGACACTCAGCCACTGAGCCACCCAGGTGCCCCTGACCCCCAGATTTCTTTCTCACCCATCTTTAGAGTAAAGCACCAACAGCATATTCTGCTTTAGCATTTGCTGTTGAGCATTCCATAGGCATACTGATTGATTAAAGCTAATTCCCTGCAGTGAAGACGGGTTTCCCATCTTGATCATTGTTTGGTGTGTTACTCAAGTAGCTCTTATCTCATATAAGTCTAATTCGGAAAGTTCAACCCTTAACGGGCGGTGAGGTGGGGCTGTGTCGCACCTGGCACACATGGCATACACTTTGTCGTCAGGGTGTTTGGGCTCCAGATTTTAACTGTTTACTACTCAGCTGTGATGATTTCTCCTATTTGCTACTCTCCTAAGTTAGTCCAAGACTCCCTTTCCTATCACACGATGCCATCATTGGATATAGATGTAATTCTGAAGAAAAATTAAAAAATGAAAAAAAAAAGGTATTTCAGGACAATGTCATCAGCTTCCCGTATCAAAACTCAGAAAGGTCATCCTCACACTATACATGGAAATCTGGTCCCCATTCCTTTGCCTTGGTGTGAAATAAGGCATATGAAGAAAGGTAAAGGTCCCGTAGATAGGTATCATGTGGAGACGAGAGTCTAGCCACAAGTCCAGAGATCCGTTCACTGTTGGTGGGAAAGACCAGGCCGTGCAGCTGAGGGCTTGAACAAGCCTAGTGTTTAGTCTCTGTATTTATAGTTCAAGACACAAAGCACCTGGGGTTTATTTTCTTTGTATTAAACTGGAGGACATACATGCCAATTAAAAGGGGCTGTGAATGTATTTCCTCTTACAAAGTAGTTAATTGATAAGCTGTTAATTAATTAATAGGATACGCTACAAGCTGCATTTCCTAATACAGAAAGGCAATGAACATCTAAGGGCAACATGCTATACTAGAAATAATTTAAGGAAGCGTATGCTGGATATTTGGAAGCAAAATGGTGCATCGTGTGGTTTAATTGCAAGCTACAGCAAGATCTTTAATCTAAATAGCCTTTGGGGTATTCCCTGGTCCTGATGGGTCCTAAGGGTTTTATTTGCTTTACCAATGGCAGAGTACCAGATTTCATTTTTTAAGAAATCTTAATTTATTAAGTGTACCCACAATGTAACTGCAAAATGCAGACTGAAACACTGCTCTCCTGCTGCGCTCTGCGGCTTCGTGACCCCTTTATGTTTTCCCTTCTCTTCAGTCATCCGGATCCTGGCATCTCAGACTCTGAAGTCCTGCAAAGGTTGGGTGGAAAGAGCACAGCTGCTTCTCTGGAGCCAGACTCAGGCTGGGCAGTTGTTGTGAGTAAAATGTGGAGGAACAACAGACACTGGTGGCGTGTGAGGGAGAGGCACTCCCCCGCGCTGCAGAGCCCAGAATGCCTTTCCTTCACGGCCAACCATAGCTGCCTGGCTCATCCACCCAGCAGCCTGTCCTTTCAGGGACATTCACCTCCAGCCTCAGGTAACGAAAGTGGCTGAAGCCATGTCATGCCTGCACTCACATGCATGTGTGTGCACACATGCTCATGCACACGTGCTTACATACGTGCAGTGCCCTGTCCCCGACAGACAGTGCATTTCCACAGACATGTACGTATGTCTAAGGAACAAATCCACATATATAAGCCTGTGGTTTCAAATATCATGCCTAAGTACCATTTAGAGATTTATGCATTTATTACTATAAGATATTTGGAGATAAATTTTAACTAAGAAAATTGCATTTATTGCTAACACAGCTAAGCTAAGGCAGAGGAACACATAAGCGTGTGTCTGTGTGTATGTACACACAGTCATTTGTACCTTATTTTAAAACGTGTGTCTGGAAGTATTTAAAAATAGTATTATGTTGCATACTCGAACCCTTAAAAATAGTGCAGTGAGGTTCACTATTTGACCTAACATACAAATTTTCTGTACATTTTTTTCTGCTTGCATTTTTAGAGAAAAGCTTTGTCCTTTATAAAATGGAAACAGTCTCATTGTGCTGTTCCTTCCATGACCATTTTGGAGCTCTTCTTTACTCCATAGGACCACACAACCTGAACAACTGTCCCTTATCGGTGACTGGTTGTCTGGGGAGCTCAGGATCAGTGTCTGAGACACAGGAGAATACATGCTCCCATTTTTTTTTCCACCGACTGTAAATGATTCCTATTCTTTGCTCCACAGAACATCCGATGTGCTGCCCAATCAGCTGAAAAAGCTGCACAGACGTCATTAGTTCTGTGTGTGTGTGTGTGTGTGTGTGAGAGAGAGAGAGAGAGAGAGAGAGGGAGAGAGAGAGAGAGAGAGAGAGAGAGATTGAGGAGCCTGCAGCTGCTTCGCCGCGTGCCGAGTGGAGTCTCCATTAGGGCAGCTCTATTGATTTCTGATTCACACTGCAGCAACAGGGCTGGAGTGCAGGAGGAAAAAAGATCACATCTCAGAGATAAGAATTACTAATGGCAAAAATAAGCACACACACACACACACACACATGCATCTGTTACCAAAAAGAATCAAGAAGGAAAATTAAGACAGCAAAATTGCAAGATTGTTAGCATCTTAGAAAAAAACATAGGAAAAATAAAGTATGATGAATTCAGGAAAACCCTTGGTTCTAATCTTTAAGCCATTTTTTATGAAAAATGATAATGTTCTTATTTCCAGAATGCTTTTTAAAAAAAAAACCTGAAAAATTTGTCAAAGATACTTATTTGAGGGTAATCTTAAAAGCCATGCCTGAGAATTTTGAGAAAAATTCAGAGATTTATTTTTATTAGATTTGTTAAATTATTGCATCAGTTAGCTCTCATTTTCCTATTTTGGATGCTTTGTGTTGCATAATATCTGGGATACAGTAGCAGGTTGGTTGCAAATGTTTGAAACAGAAATAGGTTGCATTTCAGAGTCCAACTGTGAGCCTGTGAAGCAGCTAGCGTTCTCTCAAGGTCTGTTGCCTCGGAATCAGTTAGAAATTATTGTATTTAGGTGTAAAATGGTGACTTGGTCTTTCAGGCGGCTTGAGTTTATAACTGGCCCTTTTACCCTGAGACTTATCAGCTACCTACTTCCCCAAAAGAATGACAGAGGTAAGTTCGGTTTCACAATAACGGTGCTGTCAGGCAGGCAGTCTGCATGTGAGCAGCAGAAAATGAGAAGAATCGAACAATCCCTTCCCATCCCCCCACCCCGGCCACGCGCACACACACTCGCACACACGCGCCCACACACGCACACACATGCACACCCACCCACATGCACACACATACTCCAACACCAGTCGGTTAAGGGGAAAAAGGGCGATACCTTTTTAAAAAACGAAAGGCAGTAAGCCATTATTAGCAAGAGCTATATTGAGCATGCTTGCCAGACAGGCAGCAAAGCCGAGCTCCAGTTCCGCCCAGACATGTGCCTTGCCATTTTCATTTTAATCAGCCTGCTCAGGATGGCTGCTGATTCATTTTGCAGGATGTCCCCCTGGGAGTCAAGGTGGAAGCCTGAGGCGAGCTGCTACTGCATCAGGGCAGCACAGAACATCAGACAGGGAGAGTGGGGGCGAGGAGGAGACAGGAGATCCCACACTCCACATTCCAGATTTCAAGATGGCTATTTAAAAATCCTTCCCGAGACCAAGTGCACTACAGAAAATATAATGAAACAAAAATAAAGAAAAAATATGTCACATTGTCATTTCATTATCAAACCAACCCCCTCCGATGAAACACACACACACACACACACATGCGCATTTCCACAGAATGCCTTGAAATTCTAGTTTTCTTCATGGTCACTGTAAACTGCTATATATATATATATATATATATATATATATATATATATATATATATTCATATTTACCTGGTAACTAGCTGGGGTGGTGTACCTGATTTAGCTGGAGACTTTGATTTGTGGGATTGACAACCTTATTATGCACTGAGCTTATTATTGATATTATTCTGCTCTCGGTTGCCATGGCCACCTTGTGAGAGACATTCAATTTTCTCTCTTCCATCATCATTATCTATGAGGCCATCTGTTGTGGAAAATGAATTCAGCCTCATTTGCATGACTGATAAGCAATTTTTTTTTTATCTATTTAACAGAAGGTCATATGCCGGGGATTTGGAGCTCGTGAAAAAAAATGTGGAGAAAAAAAAAGCATATCGAGAGCATGAGTGGGAGTGTGTGCATCAGGGGACGCATGTGGAAGTGAAACAGATCCCTCAGGCCCGCGAGCCGATCGCGCTGCGTTTGTCAGTCCTGCCCGGGCGACATTTTTTCCCTAAGCTACTGCACACTAAAGCAGAGAGAGAGCTTTCCTCGCAGCCTTCTTGAAGCCCCCTGATTTTTTTATTCATTGTTGGTGGGTGTATTTTATTTTACGTTTTATTCCCTGGACTATGGGTTATGGTGTCAATATTCACTGAAGACAAAAAGCAACCTTTTCTGCATCTCGGTGGTAGGCATATTCCTCATCCTCCTTTCAAACTTGTGGTGGAAAAGGGTTTTCTTTTCTTCTGGTGTCTATTGAGCCAGCACAGTTGACAGCATTGAGTTGGTCGTTAACTTGTGAGCGGTTGTGGTCATGTTGTGAGGTATGTGATCTTCGTTAGGTTAATTCTGTGGACTTGGTGGACAGCGTATGTTTTACCGTAGTCCAGGGGCTGGTGCTGCAGTGCCTATTGTTTGCTCCTTTTTAAAGTTATTTTTACAGCATGGCTGGGAGCTGAAATGTTCCTGGGCTAGAGAGTTTGTGAGCCACAGAAGTCTGTCTTTACAGCAAAATGGGTATTAAGATGCATGCCTTAACTGTGATGTTGTTTATTTAAAAAAAAAAAAACTTGCTGCATGGACAATACTTGGATGATTTGCGGGCACTGAAACAAAAACTTCCCAGAGACTTTACTGGGTTACTTTCCATTACAAATGAAGCAGAGCATTGTTACAAAGGCTGTTAAAACATTCGATATTCTTGCTGTGATGTTACATTTTGCCTAATGGTGAGAAAGTTGACTTATATGGTCTAAACTGAGAAACTCAAAGATTTTTAACTATTACCTAAATGTCTGAAGTTCATAGTGATGAAACATTATTTCAATTGTAACAGAAATATGTCTTCTCATGCAACTTACATTAATAAACTAGAAGTCCAGACTGCAAACTTTAGTTTCAAGATAGGTCATATTAAGGAAATAAATAGATATGCAAATATTCATATGATAGTTATTCGAACTATAGAGCATTGAATTTGACTTTAGTATTAAATTAGCCATGACAATTTCTTGTACCACTAAAACTCTACTATATAATACTGTAGAATTTTAAGTTATTTATTTACTTTGAGTAAAAATATTTTTCCTAAGAGCTTTTGTGTTTGAGTGTATTTTACTGAACAAAATTAACTTCACAGACAAAAGCACCCTACCACCACCCTTATAGGCATAAGGGAGTCTTTCTAATTGTTCAACTTCATAAAAGTTATGCAGCTTTCTAAACGATAAATAGAGCATGTCTGCCATGCAGATAAAAATGTGATTACTTTTTTTAAAAAAGTGTTTTGCACAATATTCCCTTTTGAAAAACAGCTCCATTGCATTCCCGTAAGTTTTCACCTCTTCAGAACTTTGAATGCAAAGTGTTGATTGTATATCATATACACGACTAAGTGACACGTTCTAGGAAAAAGGAAGTTTATTTTTTTTTCTAATTGACCTGAAGGAAAGTGTATGATTCTATGCTCTCAAGTACAATAGGTTAATTGGTTGAAATTCTCCACAAGGTTGAACTGTAGTGACATATTTTCTTTATTAAAGACAATAGACGGTTGCTGATATGCTTGTATAATAATTTTTTACTTGATGGCACTTTTAAAAAACTCTTGCCACAGTATCACGGATGACTTATAAGCAAAGCAGCTGTTATGTAATCCTTCCTTTTAAAATCAGCCATTTTTTTTTATATTTTAGCTCGAGTATTACAGAAATGATTTCACTCTAGTAATTTCACACTTAGTAAGTTCAAAACAATAAAAGCCCGATAGTTTGTGAAGATTATTTAAAGTGACATCACTTTTCTCAGAGGACTGTAGTTGAATCACGGTAACGTGATACCTGGATCTATATTATAATAGGAAGGATTATGCTGGTGCTTTTTGATCAGTACATGTCGTCTTCAGATTTGGAAAGCAGAATTGTCAACTTCTGAGCAAACTAGGAGGTAGCAGAGTTGGTTTTTCCTTCTCCCCCACCCCCCAAAAAAAAGTTAATTACCAATCTTGGTTGGGTTCTTCCTTGCCTCCCTGACATTTGACTGCTGCTAATTCACTGATTAATCTCATTAATGTGATTATAGTGGGATTTGGAGCTGGCTGCCATTGTTCTGTAGACAGTGCCATTCAGCCCGAGCACTTGCCACCTCATTCAGTTTTGCTGTGATTTTTCAAAGGCTGGTTGAGTGAGCCATTGTGAGCAGGGCTTCTCTCCCCTTCCCTTTCAGCACCGGGAGCTGTCCGCTGCTGATAGCAATTACGTTCAGCCCTGACTGACTTTCCACTAGTTTACTGGCAACGTAAAAATGGCTCACTTTCATCACCTTGATGATTGTGCTCCTTGAGGTAGGAGCAAGAGCAGCCTTTATGGTCACAATTGGGTGTTTTGAAGATGGTGGCAGAAAAGATATGCAATCTCTGTGTTTTACTCTGCACATAAGAATTTCACCCCACTTTCCAAATTGCCAAACATTAGGATTTCATTAAAATCACTTGCCTAAGTATACAATGGTGCATTGGAAAACTGTAAACACTAGGTAGACATGTTTTTCAGATGGAAAAGCTTTTTGTAATGGAAAGGTATGTAATTACTGATAGACATTTATTTTGGAAACGATAAGCCAGGACCATCAAGATGAACCAGCAAGACAGGAAGTATACATGAAGCATAAATGTCAACTTCTCATGAGTTAAACTTGCATCCTGCCGCGAAACTTGGGCTGATTTTGTGTATGTGTGTTAGAAGCTGAGATCAAAGTTAAAGGCCCAATGATCTGTAGACCATGTATGTGTGCTGTAACAAAATTCCTAAAGGAATATGAGCACAGAATTTCCTTTCAGACTATAAATATAGAACAAGCATGATTTCAGGAAAATGTGGGCACTTTCAGAAAAGGGGCCCCTTCAGTCTATGCCTTCCATTGTTCCTGTTCTGTTTTTCACCTAGCTTATTTTTTTACTGTCTTGAAAATATTTATATTCCATACTTTACTATTGAATATGCCTGATGTTTTATGTCTGTTGTCTATGCCAATTTTCAGTAGACTAAGAAAAGGGAATAAGTTATTTTGTAACTTCAAGGCTTTTTAAAGTTTTTCTATTTGTTAAAACTATACTTAAAATTTAGACTTAATCTATTTGTTGATTTGCTTTTAGAAATACTTCACATGTGTGATTAAAAAATCCAAACCAGTTTTCTGTGAAAAAAATTATTTTGTTGCCTAAATAATATTTTCAAAGTCACATGGGTAAACCAGATTTCCAACTCTACCTGTAGGATAATCTGAGAGAGAGGTATTGTCATAAGAAACATGGTATAATCACCCAAAATACGTTGTTTACTTATTATATATTTTGATGGCTACATTTTTAACTTCAAACAACTTAGCATTTTAGTTACTCTTGAATATTTTATATTAAGAAGCCCACTCAGTGAGATAAGAGGGACTAGCAAGACACTTTTTGGTGAAGGCAGCCCTGCCCTGACACTGAAGGGTAGCTCATTGGGTTGTCCTTTTGAGTTCAGGGCTACAATTCCAATCAATAACTAGATTTTCAAATGCATCTACTACTTAGCCTTAAAGTCTGCCTTGATGCAAAGTCTCACCAGCAGTCTGTACAGGAAGCGAATGAATGGTAGATTCAGAAACAAAGATCTTTAGTTTTGGCAAATTCTTATAATCTAATTACTTATTATAATTTGATTACAAAAAAAATAATTTGATTACAATAGTATTATGCACTTTCTTATGTTCAAGTTTTTTTAAAAAGCCCTTTATACAAATGTCGTCTTCTTCTTCTTCTTCTTCTTCTTCTTCTTCTTCTTCTTCTTCTTCTTTTGAAAATATGTGTGGCATTCCCCATGAAGGAGTAATGGAGGCTAAACTTGAACAAAACTTGCAAATGATTAACATATTTTTCAGCAGGCCAAGTTTCACCATAGTATATTCTTTACCACAACACTGTACCTGGCACTGGTCTACATTTATTCCAAACTGAACTAAAGAGAAAAGATATCACAAACTTAAAATTGTGTGTGTGTGTATAAAATTATTTTTTTTAATTTTATTTTGAAGTGGTGGGCATAAGGCACATCCAAATATCATGTGTGGTTGATGTAAAAAAAAAGATATTTTACATTGGCGTACACCACAAATTAGAAATAATGCCTATAATGGCCATAACTTATACAAGAAATCACACTAAATACTCTACTTTTGTAGTGATCTGTTGTACGATTTTCCTGATACCAGATTATTTTAAGGCAGCAGCTATACATTTCCCATCAGTGGGCTGTATTTCAATGCAACATGGTTTCAGTTTGGAGTATGCTTTGTGTCCTGTCTTCTCTCTCTCTCTCTCTCTGTCTCTCTTTCTGTCTCTCTCCCTCTCTCTCTCTCTCCCTGCCTCTCCCTCTCCCCCTCCTTCTCCCCTCCTCTCCCTCTCTCTTTAACTCTGTTCCTGTTTGTCTGTTTTTGCCTCCCTCTCTTCTGTCTGTGTCTCTTTCACACCTGCATTGTTCAAGCATACACAATGATTTTTTCTATGCCTGTTTTCACAATGAAACTGTTTTAAGCTTTGACATCATAATGAGTCCTCAGGGTATCTGTAGAAGTAATCAGAGATGGCAGAGAAAATGTAAGCCAGGTGTTATAAAACTAGAAAGAACACACAAATGCTTATTTATTATATGAAGAAATACTGATAAGCATTGCTGTATTGGGCTCTTCTGTTAGCAGATTTTTCCTAAAATGTATCTCTTTAAAAAAAATCCCTACTCCCCACGTGGTGATTATTGGAAAAGTTGGGAGGGGGAGGAAAATATTTTAGTCTAAGTGTAAGGGGTGTTGTGCTGCGAGAACACAGAATGGTACAGGGCATTCTCCTAAAGCGATCCTCGCTCTCAGACTGCAGTGATTTCCAGCAGGGCTGGATGGGAAGGGAACGGTGGGCTCTGTAGTAACCAGCATGTCTGGTCTCAACACGTCAGGCAAGAGGCTCGGGATGTAGAGGAATCACGTCTGAAAGGCAGACTGAGGTGCTCTCGGTAACTTCAGACTTCGGAGCCGTCCCCCCCCTCGGAAACCACGGTCAGCATCGTGCTCTGTGGAAAAGCCTGCAGTGGTTTATCACCGGTGGTGGTTCTGCCCTAGACTCTCCGTCTACACAGTGAGCTGACGGTGACGGCGCTGGAGGGCAGGGGCGGATGGAGTGGGGATGTATAGGGAGAGGCGATCAACACGTGCCATGGGCTCTCCACAGCAGAAATAGCCCTGCATGTGTGGAGAAATAGACTGCGGAACAGCGTTTTGCTTCATGGCCACCAACTCTTCTGCAAAAAGGTATCTCTTTCTTTCTCTTCCAAGCTTGTGTATAATTTATCTGGTTGTTGTAACTTCCAGCTCTTTGGAATGATTTCACTTGATCTCTTAAGCACTTGGGCACATAGTTGTTTCCCTGCCTACCTGACTATCTGCAGCTTGCGTGATGACAAATTCTAACACTTCCTAAAATCGCATGGTCTGGTGTGCAGAGGAGCCAACAATGGACTCTTTCTCCAACAGAGCTGGTCCTTCAGGATCATATCGTTGTGGGCAGGCACCCGATATACCCGCATGCAGCTGGAGTTGTCATTAAACAGAAGTCTGTGTCTGCAAGGCTAGTGTCCAGGGGGAGGAGTGGGAGGTGCTAAGTAGCCTTTGTGATTTAATGTGGACTTTCATAGTGGTGAGTGTTATAACAGAGGTTTGCAGGGAGTGCAGTGGCACAGTCACTGCTGGACGAAAGCTTTTATTGCTCGACCCAAGGAGCTATCTATAAAATCAGCACTTTCTTTTTTTTTTTTTTTTTTTTTTTTTTTACGGGGAAAATGCTAATGAAAGTCATATATCTATGTTCCTTTCTGTATTTTTGAAATCTCATTTGGTCTCGCCTTTTCTGATCAGAACTTTTTCTGGTATTTTTTCCCCTTCAGACAAGACCCCAAGACTGATGATGTTTTAACTTTCTTGGAGAAAGAGTTTTATGTCTTTTGTTTTAAGCGAAAGTGATAAAAGAAGCTCCTACTGAAGCAGAGCATAGTGTGGTTGGCAACCCCGGAGAGGTTTAGGAGTCAGTTCCAGTTAACTCTTGTGTAACTGTTCTCTCCTTTGAAATGCCAGGGCAGGCTTCCGAACCTCTTTTTTGTTTTGTTTTTAATGCTAAGCGGTGGCACCGTGCACAATACCGTAGGTGCAGCCGACCTGATGAGGTTTCTGTAGCCACAGCGTGGATTTGCCATAGCATCAATGATGGGGGCGGCGGGGGGGGGGGGGATGTTTTTAGATCTACTGCCTCCCCGGCAACTGCTCCCGGCCTGACTGTGGTATTTACAGTTCTCATCTATTACATTGAATACGGCACTGCACATGATACACATTCTGCTCTAGAGATTTAGGGGCCTGTGGGTACAATGTAAGAAGCATACAGCATGCATCCCCAATCTTGTCTGACTGTGTTGCAGGCTTAATAAACAGGAAGGTTAGAAATTACTGGTTTAATCCACAGCTATCACTTGAAAAATATCTAGCTCAGCGCTGAAGTTCCCTCCCGTACTAGGATTTGGGGAAATGGATATGTTTGGTAGTGCTTAGAGGATGCAGCCTGCCACAGGGTAAGTGAGCGGTGAGCTGGTGCTGCTCTGCGGGCCCGGCCTCCCCGGGAGCCGCTGCCTGATGCCCAGCTCGGCCGCCGAGGCGCGGCCCCCTCCGCCAGGCAGCGCGGCACGCATGACAGCCTGGCCGGCGTTTAGTGGTGTCAACTTATTAATTTCCATCTTCGACTTCAGGCCTGTTAGTTTCCTGTCTGAAAGCATTATTACTTTTGTCCATGTGGCAAAATAATTAGCATACAGATGAGCGGTGGCCCGGCGTCTGAGCGCCGGTAGAGAGAAGATGTGCAGTGCAAAGTTGATTGGATGAATGCAGAACAAATGGTGGGCGTTCGGGAGCATTAGAGGAGTTCTGGAGTCCTGGAGCGGGGTGCGGGATTTTCTGGGTGAGTCCCCAAGATGGAAGGCAGGGTGGCTGCCACGGGGACGGCTGCTTGTCAGACGCCGGCCTAGCCGGAGCAGCCGGGCCGGGCGGGTGGGGGGGGTGGTGCCCTGCAGCCACAGACCATGCATCTGGGCATCTGGACCACTTTGTTTTGCGGCGCTCCAGGTCTCCCTCTGATGCTCCCCGCAGGTAAATATGTCCTGTCCTCCTTGTTGTTTCCAGAGCGGTGGCGGTGGCTCCGCTCCCCAAAGTGGAGCAAAGTTCAACTCCTCCTGGTCAGTAACAAAAGAACAGTCGTTGGCTGCTGCTCTGGGCTAGTCGCTTCATCCATCTTCCCTCCCGAGTCCCGAGCGCACACTCCCCGCGCAGGGGGCCCTGCTTCCAGAGCTCACAGCAGCCGCAAGTCAAGGTGTTTAATTAATATTTTCTGCAACAGTGTCTCCAGACCAGTCAGATGAGCTGCCGCCGTTTCAGGTTGAGCCCAGACATAATTAGTTTTGCCCGGTATATATTTTTCCTAGCTGGAAGAGGGGTTTAGCTCATTTAACCAGCAACTCACCGGAGCTTGTGAGAATCGAACTCAAGTTTGTACCGATTCTGCAGGATCCACAGACAGGAGATATAAAAACTGGCACAGCCTCTGATACTTTCGGTTCTTTTCGGAAGAAAATGGAAACTGGTTTCACAAACCGGCGTCCTGAGTTGGGGAATAAGGCTCAGCTTGCTGGAATCCCAGTGCTCTGTGGTCACCAGTGACACACATTTCTTATATAATTCTCTCACTGTAATACTGCAATATGGGTGGTTTAGTATCTACTTAAATATACTTACTTCTCCGGGAATTCTCCGACACATAGTTCTCTCTTATTTTCATAATTTTTACTCTCCTTGAAAGGTAAGCTTTTCATTTAAACTGACCTAATTATTTCGTGTGTTTCTGAGGTGGAACTCAAGTAGGAATTACTATCCTTGAACTGCCTATTGACAGTTTCTTAAATATAGCAGATCACTTAAGGATTTTATTTTGCTTCTATTTTTACGCTGGCTTGCTTTCATTTCTTTTCCTTTCCTTTTTCCTTTCCTTTCCTTTCCTTTCCTTTCCTTTCCTTTCCTTTTTTTAAAGAGTTGCTTTCCTTCAGCTGTTTGCCTTAGACAATGACAGCAATCATTTGACAGAAAATGCAACTTTTTGGAGGGTCATTTCTTCTGTTTAAAGAAACTATGCCTTTCTCAAAAAGAAAAAAAAACAACTCTCTTACGGAGAAACTAAACCTCAAACACAAGGTGTCGGGGAAACATATTAACCCTTTGTGGGAAGCTCCTGACACTTGGTTTTGATCATTCCCCCCATCCCCCCACCCCCACCCCTGCCCTTGCTGTAAGTTTCTCAATACTCACACGGAGCTCTTTATTGTTTTGCATAATAGATGAATTCTCTACTTTTATATCTATCAAAAACCTTTTTTTCTTAAATTTTGTTTTTCAATTTGCTAATAGCAGTTGAGGTTTTTATTGAACCCAACAGTATTAAATACCAAATTGTTCTCAGATTTGTGAACTCTTATCTACAGAAAATAAATATTTCTGTTATTTCTCCATGCTGTATTTCATTTTAGCACAGAGCCAAGCTTTCCCCGATTAAAATAACTCCTTTTAGTTTGGTGATGGGTTATAACTTTCTTGGGGCAAAATATGAGCATTAGTTTTTACTCTCAATGTGTCCATTTACAAACAGAAGGGAGCACTGGCGTGTCACCTACCAGTCTTCCTTTGTGCCTGGCTGCCCCTCAGAGGTGTAGTCCAGCTTCTTTCAAGGGCCAAAATTATGTCACATGAGTTTCCACTTGACAGACTCACTTTATGCCATTATCTGTCACATTAGCTCTCAGGCACTGTGGAGTTGGGAAGGGCTTGCCTTCAAAGACAATGAAAGAACGAAGTCCCCCAGCTAGAAATATGGTGATGTTCACCTGCCTGGGAGTGTGATTTCTAAGGGAATCTCCCTTCCTCCCTCCTTCTTTTCTTTCTTTCTTTCTTTCTTTCTTTCTTTCTTTCTTTCTTTCGTATTTTTTTGCTGGTGTTGTTTACATCTAAGGTTGAAGATCAACTTCGGAAAGGCAAGCAGCTTTCCATAGCAAATTTTTAAAGCAATCAGTGAGATGCCAAAATATTAGTCAGAAATCAGGCCCTCTTGGCCTCACTGGGGAAGAGTGGCTGGCGGAGGGGCCGGCTTCCGCCCTGTGGGGTCTGTTCTGTGCCATGGGCACCCCAAGGGCCAGTCTCCGCCAGGGCTCCCGTGGATTGTGAATGAAGATGGGTTTAAATATTTTCTTCCAAGAGGTTGTTTGGCCTTATTTCTTTAAAATTGTGTACTGTGATGTATTCTTGCACTCCCAGGAGTACTTAATCTTTTCAAAGGTTTTGCAAGTGAGGGTGTATATGTGTTTTTAAAACGCCAGTGTGAAAGTGTTGCATGTAAATGATAATATTTGAGCCATTGGGTTAATACGTGTACCATGTAAACCTGCTTCGGATAGATTTGTGTACTCGTTAATAGAGCTGGAAGGAACTTTATGGCTCAATATTACATACTGACTGCTTTTTTTTTTTTTTTTACTAAACTCTGCTCTAGTCTCAAATTGCTCTAGAGAAATGTCTTTAAGATTATCGGACACTTGCTTGAGATATTTTCAGGTTTGGAATGTCAGGTTGAGGTCTCTAAATCAAACAACTCATGAATTAATAATGTATGGGGTGGGGGCTCTTTTTGGTACGTTGACAAAGATTTCCATCCTCGGATTTCTAGTTGCAAACACTGTTTTGGGTAGACCTTCATGCCATTACCTCAACCTAGACTCATAGTGTATTTTAATGGCACTCAACAAAATGGTTTTTTAAAAGTCAGCATTACCTCTCGACTCCAGGGCCTACTGCATCACTCGATCCTGAAAGGGATGGATAGTTCTTAGAGACTGAGTTTAAATTTGGCCCAGTCCCCTCCCACCCGGGTACATGTATGCCACTAGCCTGTGCCATCTGAACAGAAGCTGAGAGCACAGAGCATTGTCGCCATGAAACAATGCTAGCCAGACTGGTTGTGGAAATAATCGAGTCTGCAGGGCACCCCATAGAGAGCCATCAAATCAAGTCTGCTCTGGAGCTGTCTGCTAGATTGTGAACATTCAGAAATCAATGCTGCATCTGCTAGTGGACCCTCTGGTTCACTGAAACTCCCACCTGCCTAATGCATCTGGGCAAGAGCTTTTCAGAAACCAGTTTCCTTCAGGATAAATTTAATACGTCTTGAGGGCCAGGCACAAGCAAATTGATTCTATCTCTGCACCAGGAAAACTCATAAACATCTGTAAGAACACAGATTTTCAACAACCCCCGGATTAGGGGATGCGATTTTGTGAAATATCCCAAGCCTACTCCCTTCATACCTCATGCCAGCATGGCATTTTTTAATTAGGAAGTTGATTAAAAAGGGCACGATAGACCACGGATGTATGGTCCTTTGGCATCTATCCAGCTGTTTGTTGTCTGGGTCATGGAAAGTACTGCTCATCACCAGTTGCAGGAAAGAGGGGGGAATCATTATAAGCCTGAGGGATGGGAAGGTGAAATTGTCCTGATGTATGTGCTAATGGCAGTTGGTTGTAGCTTTAACCATAGAAGCCTCTTCTGCAGACAGACTTGCTGGCTTCCTTTATGAAACAGTGATCATTTGTACTTTGGACACACACAGCAACCGGATGTATTACGCTGAGGAATTCAGTGGTTCTGATGGCATGATAGGTCATAATTATTTGTGTTTTTTAAATTTACATTTATGTTTGACCTCATCTCCTGTAGTTTGGAGTGAACGGTGAGAGTTGCCAGAGAGGGCTGTGCTGTTTATCTCCAAGAGTGGCTGCTTTTTTTTTTTTTTTTTTCTCTTCTCTTTTCTTTTCTCTAAGGGAAATTCCTTTCTTCACTGGTTTCTTTTCTTTTTTTTTTTTTTTTTAAGGGCTTGGAGTACATTATCAGAAGAATAAAATTGTATGCCTAGCTGTCGTGCTCCTGTGGCCAGTATGGAATGAATAAGTTGCATGGTGTGGATTTAACCCCGTCCACCCCTCGTGTGGTATGGGCACTTTCCCAAGCCCACGCATACCAAAGAAGTGGGAAGAGACACCCACCAGTGGGCTCTGACAAAGTGCTGACACCGAGACCACTCGTGTCTAGGGCAGACGTTAACTCGGGGTTCAAGATCAGGGGACGACGTCCTTCCCCAGGGGGATTTCGGCTGCTGGGGTAGTGATTCTTTCTTTTGTTCTTTTTCCCAGGGACCCTCCTTGCACATGGATTAATTATGTTTGTAGTCTGCATTTTATAAGAGTTTAGTTAACAGCCTAGCTGGAGGCAGTAACAGTGATGGGCAGCCCAGGGGCTCCCCTCACCATCTTCTCCTGGAAGAAAAAGCATCAAAGTCAGGGTTGAAAATTCGGCAGCCCCTTCCTTCTTAGCACACTGACTGAGCACTTCACACAACGTGCGTGCACTGAGCACCTATTATGTCAAAGGAGCCAAAAGACATGCAACTGACAGTTCAATTTCTGACTCACAGTGATTCAGGGTGTGTGTGTGTGTGTGTGTATGTGTGTGTGTAAATTTTAGTAAGTGTATGTTCATGTACAATCTATAACATAAAATATGTAATACAGCTAATATTTGTGTATTATAATATACGTGTACAACATATGATATATGTTATATAATGTACACAATATGACATACATCATGTGTTATGTGTTATATTTATAGATTACATACAAATAGGTACTTATTTGAAATATAAATATAAATTTCTGATAAAGGATAATTTCAAAACCTTCCAGATCTACTTTTTCTTGAATACATTTTGAAATAGATGAAACCACTTTTCTGACTTAATAATAAGAGTAGGGTAAACATTGATCTTGCCTTCTTAGATGATTAATACTTCAGGGATCTGGGTGAGCATTCTGAAAATTAGCTCTCAATTACATAGCATTGTATAATCATATTTCCCTACTTAATTAAATATATGATTTGAGTTTATCATCTTCTTATAAAATTTGAGCTGAAATTTCCAACTTTGTGAGGGCTCTGCATCTCACTCCCAACCCACCAGTTTCTGTATTTACATGAGCCATCCCATCATGGTACGCAGTTGCAGTTGAAACAAGTCTTTGCTTACCTGAGAATGCATGAAACAGTAAACAAAATGCTATTTTGAGGAAGGAGTGTTGGCAAATGTCAGGTGTCTGTTTTGCAATTTCGGAACATCTCAAAGCTGTTGATCCCAGAGATCAACAACAGAACGTTTGCGTATGGCGTGCTTAAGCCCTGGATTGAGGACTGAGGGCCAACCCCCCAAACAAACGGGGAGAGCCCTGAGTCCTGCTCGCTGCCCTCTGGCTTCCTCTGACATCAGCAGTTGGCCTCACGCCGGCAGCGAACCAGGCAGTGGCTTGGTCATCCACGGGCTCATCACTGGCTGAAGAGGCATCAGAAGGAGGAGGGGACAGTTCAAATTGGAAACTGCTCATGCATTTCCGAGCATTCAGATGACTCCCTGCCACATTTCCACTGAGTCAGACCTGACTGAACACACCTATCTACACAGAATTAGGAATTTTGTGATTCAGTCCTGGGTAAGAAAAAGTAAGATTAGAATGAGTGTTTTATATTCTCTTGGAGTCTGGAAATTTAAGTGGCTCAGTCATCAAAAAGCTGCATGTCTTTGCTTAAAAACAAAGTCTGAGATGACATGAAGTGGGAGGTGCCAGTGATGCTGGACACTTGTACGTAACAGGAGAGAAAATCTTAATAGTTTGCTCAGATACATTTCAGACTACTTTATTACTTGTTCTTTGGTTAACGATGCACATTTGGTCCTGAATTAATACTTGGAACTTCCGTGGGATTTGTGTTATAAATCTATCAGTATCTCTTGCAGTTCTTTTCATAGTCCCCAAGAATAAGAATAGAGGTAGTTTCACTGTCCAAATTTTTTTTTTTAGCTAATATGCTGTTACTGGGGTTTTGTTAGCTCAAAAACAATCCTTTTCCCTAAGAGACCCACACACCCGTAGTGTAAGCCAAGAAATGTTGTGTCTGTTCTCCAGGGACAAGCTAACACACCTGTTTACAAATGGGCTGCGCCACCTGTTCATCTACTTTTAAAGTTAATGATCAAAACAGTACCCGATCAAGGGGTCAGTATGACAGGAAAGGCGGTCACATTTGTGAGACGACTGGCGACTCCTCGTTTCTAACACATAACATTTCTTAGGAGTTGAATTTGGACAAGTTAGAAAGTATGCTCAGCCCGTGACAATTAACTCCATGCCATAGGTATCCATGATCCAAAGGGTAGGTGCAGCATGTGATTTAGGGCTAGTACGTGCTTCCCATCTTCTAAATCCAACATACACAGATTAAATTATTTGTTTTGGGTCGAACATATTCCTGAGATGTGATGCTGGACAGTCAACATTAGAAAAATGGGTCTGTCTCTATATATTGAAAAACGTTCAGTACGGTACCTCCAGTCCCTCATCCTTCCTCCAACATGACCCTATATCCGTGCCCTCCTTCCCACCCAGACTCTATCTGACCAGGGAGTGTGCCCAACTCCCTGACGTTGGTGCAACGCCGTCCCTGCTGGCTCCTGTCCCTGGATCTTCTGTGTGCTAAGGGCTGGGTCAGGAAGACCATCCGTGAGTTCCTTCACTGATCTTGGAGGCTCTTCCAGAGCCCTGCTAGTCTGGTGATAGCACTCATAGTGCACACCTTGCACACGCTTCTGAGGATTTCCTCACTACATTGAAAATGACCAATGACACCAGGAAACTTCTTTTCCCAAGTAGCTTTTTTGGAGGGGGTTTTCACCTAATATTATACATTTTAGTCATCTTTTTATTTATTTTTTGTCCTTTTCTATTTGCTCAGTGAGATTTTTCATCCCTAACCGACCTAGACAGTGACAGAGCATGTGAAAGAGTCTTGGGTGGAAGGGCCTTCATCTTCATTCACTTTCCTTGTAAGTTGGGGGTGACTTGGGATAAGCCATTCCAGCTCACCGTGTCTCAGCATCCTTGCTTCATATGAGGGAGCTGAACTCTGTGCTTTCTCGGCTCCTCCCCCTTCTGGCACGACATGGCTGTGTCTGCCATGCTCACGCAGGGCCTGCTTTGCATCACTGTGTCACTGCACAGTGATGGGGCTCCATGCTGGTGGCAGTGCCCCTGCCAGAGGGCAGCACCTTCTGCTCCTCGTCTGCAGTGCTGTTGCAGGGAAGAGCAGGAAGCAAGCCTAACACCCACAACCTGGAAAATCTAGAGGAGGTGTTATTTTTGATTGATGGGTCTCATCCAGGTCACCAAGGTCAGCTGAACTGACATGGAATTCACTCAGGCAAAGGCTTCGGGGTCATCTTGAAAAATCACTGGATCACGTGCAAAACTCAAATATGCAGCTGAAAACTAACTTTCTTTGAAGTCATTTTCTCTCTTGATTTTTATCTCTTTTGTGACTGTGATTTTATTTTACCTTGCAAGTATCATGGAGATTATAGTGGGTGAGGTGTCCTGAGAGAATTCACAAAAATACAAGTGCTGTCATGGCTCTATTACTTCTGCTTCATTTCTCTTGACTCAGTCAGATTGCGGTGGATCTTCTTCACCTGTCATGATGGAGGAAGGGCTGTGTCTGTACTTAGCATCGCTGGGCTTGATGCTTAAAGACATGGACCCGCTGGTTTTTTTGTCTCACCTTTCCCTTCAGGAAGCAGTGTTTACATAGTAGTAACAGCCAGGGAATGGCAGCTTAATTGGCACGCGTTGGTAGCAGTGAAAATGTATTACACAATCCATGGCCTACTGCTGGCACCCTAAAGCACCCCAAATTGCACACAAGGTCTCACAGATCCAGGCAAAGTTTACCACAGTAGCCAATGATACGTGTTCTTCACCAGGTCAGAGGAGCGAGCTGAATATGGTCCTCACGATATCCCGGTGAAGTAGAGACTGTTAAACCCTCCCGGGAAGGGAATTCGGTAGAGAAATGAAGCCCGCGGGCAGGTTAGACCCCCGTGCCCTGCGCGCATCTGAAACGGACTTCTCACCCGAGTCACAGAAGCCTTTCCAGGTCTCTCTTATCAAAGAGATTCCTTTGGGAAAATTTAAATGAAGATGCGTTTCCCTTAATAAAACAATCCACTCTTTCGAGAGCTCACAATGCCAAATGTGGGCCTTGTCTGTATTGGGAAGGCTCCTCGCACCAAAGCCACGAGCAGCACATGAGGGAAAAGTGAGTGGGACATCGTGAAGGTAAACCAAGCCACACTTTCAGAAGATCAGAGGTTCAGGAGTGTTAAGTGACAAGTACCCTCACCCTCTTTATGCAAACCCCAAACTGCGTGTACAGTGTATTGAAACTCTGATGAAAACGCCCTGTCGGGAAAACACCACGATGACAATTAGGACCACACCGGACCCCGCGAACAGACGCACCGCCCCGAAGGCTGTACTCACGCGCTACGTCGTGTGGCTCCTACACGGATCTATGGAGTTGCAAGCACTGTTACTATCTCTGTAATCACACAGAGGAAGATAGCACACTCATTAAAGGGCTCAGATTATTAAAGATACATACTGTTGAAGAAAACAAACGCCCAAGTGCAAAGCTTTTTATTCCAGGCGAGGGGAGTCGATGGCTCCTGAGTGTGCGCGTTGCCACTCGCTCGGCCGACGACCAGGGCACCATGTAGACCTGTGCTGCTCCCCGGGCACAGGGGCAAGCGCCGCGCTTGGTGAGGTGTGGCCCCGGCCATTCACGCGTGAGATCTAATGGAAGACGCAAAGTGCAAACGGAGGAAACGTGAATTGGCAACAGTTCTCACCGACTACCAAGTCTCACCGAGAAACTTTGCGTGGTCTGTGGCGGGTTCCACTGAGGCAGGGCAGTGACCTTCAGTGAGGATACGGGAGGGACAGGCCCCGTGGGGCGGGGGGCCACTGCGAGCCCATAAATGGGTCAGATTTGGGCCAATTCTTGCCAACAAATGTGACTTGGACATGTGGGGAACAGTGAGAAGGCTTCCTATGTTGACACAGACGTAGTAAGAGTAGTAAGGAACCGCGACGCTCTGCGTTCTTACCAGGGACGTTTGTCAGTGCGTGGTGGCTCATTGTGTCGTGTCACCACCCCGCCCCCCCCTGTCCGTATGTGATTTCTAGTGGATCTGGGGACTTACACACATGATAGGCAGGTAGCAGTTCCATTTTGAAAACTATTCATAGTTTGCTTTTTAAAAAGTTTTCATAAATACGTGTCATTTTATTCTATGATCTAAATACATGACAATTTAGAGGCTTTATTACTTTTACTGAATGATTAGCAAGAGATTAATGACATTCAACCTTGTGGCATTTATTAACAATTCTGTGAGATTGATCATAATACAGTTAGAAAACATTCAAGGAAGTAATGGGAATAATTTTTTCTTGTTTGCTCTGGAAATCTCCATGTGCAAGTAGGAATTTCCCTTTTGTTTTCAGAGAAAGGGGTGTGTTATAGAGACAAATATACAGTGGGTTCTGTTACAAAGTAAAGTTTGAACTCCCAAAATGTTTTTAAATTATGAGTGAAGATAAATAAGCCATTCGAATCCGGCTCTGATACGGCTTTCAAATCGGTAATAATCTAACGTTTTCTGTGCTGAGATCAAATGTAAACACGATTCGCAGAATGTATAACGTCTCTAAAAGTGAAAGTGTGAATGATGCTTCTCGCTGCCTTTGTTTCAGGACAGAGCCAAAGCAATGTCATGGTTTGGTTCCTTGATGTGGCTTTGGTGTTTTCTGTAGTGCTGAGCGAGCCGCCCCCCATCCGGAAGGCTTCGCTGAGGTCCATGGTGACATCCAGTGGGATCTCTTCAAGCCTTTGTCCTTCTTACACAGTCCCCAACTTTTCTGAAAAATATTTTCAAAGTAATTTATTTCAAAGTAATTTATAGAGCTAAATCATGCTTAATTAAATTCTTACTGGAAATGTCTGATTTACTGTCTGCTTTTAGATCTGCTGAACTTCAGTGCATCTCATGAGCCTTGGGCCCCTGCAAAGGGCTCAGCCACAGCGCCCGCTCCGGCCGCCTCCCCAGGCGGGACAGCTGGCCTTGGAGCGAGCGTGTGGAAGGAGCCTGAGAATCGCAGATTACACTTGATTTCCAGTTGTGTTTTTATCAACTGAGATTTTCAGAAAGTAACACGCTGATTTTTATCAGCTTTGTTTTTTTTGTTTTTTTTTTTTTTAGATTTTATTTATTTATTCATGATAGTCACAGAGAGAGAGAGAGAGAGAGAGAGAGAGAGAGAGAGGCAGAGACACAGGCAGAGAGAGAAGCGGGCTCCATGCAGGGAGCCCGATGTGGGATTCGATCCCGGGTCTCCAGGATCACGCCCTGGGCCAAAGGCAGGCACTAAACCGCTGCGCCACCCAGGGATCCTATCAGCTTTGTTTTTTTAATAAAAATGCCATCGCTTTGCAAAAGACACTGAAACACAACAATAAAAACTTGCTACTTCCTTCACCCTCTCTTCCTTGATGTGTTGGAGGTTGTGCGTGTAGACCACGAAGCCTTCATTTATACACGTTCTGAAAGGGATGGAAAATATAAGTAGCTGCTAAAGTTCTCAGTTCACACCATTCTGTTCTTTCCATTTCTTCTCAACCCCCATTCAGAAGTCTGTTCTTTTCAGACCGTCGCCCCCTTGACCATTAACTAAGTGGCCAAGTAGCCAAGAAAAGTCTTCAGTTTGCCTCTGCAATTCTTCCTGCCTTCTCCTCAGCCTGCTTCCGACCCAAACGCCTCATTCCCATCCCTGGGGTCCTCCATGTCCTCACAGCTCCTCCCACAGAGTTTGGATGAAACTCCCTTGATGCAATGAATATGTCCCCTCCTGTCCTCAGGTAACCCAGTAGGGCCTTCGTTCTATCTCTGCAGGACCTAGAAATGGGGAAGAATGGATACTGGGACCCAACTATGAAACAGGCCACTAGTAGTGAAAACCCTTAATAAACCTCAGAAGTGCTATATTCTGGGAGGGAGGTTGGAAGGGAGAGAATACATTGCAGGTCTAGTTCTCAGTTGTCAAGAAGGGGAAACAACCAGTTGGGCACCAAAGGGAGAAAGTGGGAAGTCTGGTAACACACATAAGTGGGAACAGAGGCTCCGGCAAGCGTGTATGGCTACTGGGTGACTTCTCAGACACAGGATCCTAGCTCTTGTCTTGTGAGTGTATCTTCCCCTAGATTCTATCTTTTCTGTAAACTCCTTTTCCAAACTCCCCCTGGGTAAGGTAGTGCCTCCACCAGTGGTCTGGAATTTGCCGTCTCTGCATCCACAAATCTGAGCTTGTTTTCACCCGAATGGCACCGTCACACACACAATTAGATCCTGCAGTACTTGTAATTGAGCATTATGATTCATATGCATTACAGGCTAAGACATGAGCTTGCCCGAGGACCTAACTAATGCAAGGAAATGCAGTTGGAATCCCAAACTATTTGTGTGCACGCCATTAATACATGGAAGCTGCCGCACGCTGTGTCACTGGTGTTCAGAAAGTTTTTGCTGGGCTGATGAGGTTAAGTAATCCCGAGCAAAGACTCAAGCTTTTCTGGTGCAGTACGTCTGCTCCCGAACCCCTCACAACATGGTGCCTTGACATAAATCTCAATGCCTGGACTAAAGCAGGCACGCCATATGTGTTTCAGTGGACTCTGTTTATCATGGGTGGGGACAGAGGGCTTATTATGCTTCCTCGTTTTGTTCCTCACCCCTGTCCACGCCAGACCCAGCAGGAGGGGCAAGGGCCCTGGGGCCTCTGGGATGTCCATTCACACCGACCGCAACCAGACTGGGGCCCCCCAAGTTGTATGACACAGCTGCCTTCCTCTCGTTCTCTAGATGATATTGTCTGGTGTTTCATTTAACTAAAGGAAGGCCATTGTAGGGCCCTCATGAATACCCACTCAAGATCACCGTTATTGTGCATCTCACACCTGGGGATCCCTTTCAATGTTACAAAAGGGGAACTGAGAATGTTTATTAGAGGAGGCAGAGCGATCACCTGATCCGGGCTACATGGCCACATCCCTGTCTAGATACATCAGCAGGTTAGACACGAATGTGTGTGTGATGTGGTCTGGAGGAAACTGCAATGTGGTAAATGTCTTTGTGCTCACGCTCCATCGGCTAGGATTTACCCGCAGCCTCCTTTCCTACTTCCTGTAGGATCTTGGTTATCAAGAGCTCACGTTCCTCATTTGGCACGCGTCGTCTTGAAATCAGCTCCTGCTGGCCGTGTTGAGATCCGGGGTCTGAGGGACCAAAGCCCCCAGCTGAGGCGGGGAAGTGTTGGTAGGTTGTGTGCAGCTGAGATGAGACACCAGCACTTGAGGGGCCAACCCCATAAGTGTGGCGTGTCCACAGATCTGATGCAGTAGGAAATCTTTTCTTTTTTCTATGGTTCTACTTGTTTGTGGGCAGAGGAATTTCCTGTGAGCCCCCTTCCAGCTGAAAGTTGTTCGTATAGGTATTCTTTTATCCATTCCTTTAACCAAATCTTTATCATATCAGACGCTGGGGGTTATAAGAAAGAGTCAGAACTACTCTCTTCCCTCAGAAATTGTATATGCCAATAGGGAAGAAAAGACAAATTTATGAAAGTCTATAATATGGCTTGGGATCTGATCAAAGTGACAAGGAACTATAAATTGTGACGGTTTTCCCAAAGGAGGGAGAGACTGCTGCAAGGCAGGGGTGGGGCAGGGCAGGGTGGGGGTGAGGGTCGGGGTGGGGGATTACATGAAGAAGGTAGTATTTGAGACAATCCTTGAAGAAAAAGTAGGATTTTAGCAGATAATTATAGAAGAGGGGGGAAATGCAGGCAGAGAAAATAAGGTGAGAAAACTCCTGAGGGAAAATGCCCGCGGGTTTTTAGAGGGAGGTTTGGAGACCCCCTTTTGAAGAGAGAATAGGGCATTTGCAGAGGTGTAGTAAAGAGCAGCCTCGCAGCACAGGTAGGGGCAGGTCACACTGGGTCGTGAGTGTCACACGTACAAGAGTCTACAGAAGACGAGATTAGGACTTTGTTCTCCAGATAATGGGAAATTACTGAGGGTTTTTGTGTAGTTGAGTGACAAGGCCAGAGCTATTCTTTGGGATAATTAATCTGGCAGCCAATCAGTGGCTACTTCCTGCCAATTCCATCTCTAAAATAGCTCTCCCAACTGTTCCATCCCTTGCATCCCTTCTCCCACTCCTTTCGAGTAGCCTGCCATTATCTTCCTCCTGGACTGTTGGAGTAACCTCGAACGCCACCCCCTCCGCACGCACACTCTCACACGCACATTCTGTGTTCAGCCTTCGGATTAATTGTTCTGAAGTGCAGCTCTGGCATTGTCATGCTCAGACAACTCCAAGGGCTTCTTATGGCCTACAGAATTAAACCCGAACACCCCTGCTCCCAACTGAGGCAATCCCCCACCTGTTCTGACGCGTGCCTCTCATCACTGCCTTGTCCAACCAGTTGCAGATCATCAGGACCCTCAGGGGCTCGGCCGGCCTATTCCCTGTGCTCTGGGTGCTCGCTTGCACTGCCCCTTCCGGCCACAGTGTCCCTCCCGGCTGTCTGTGCAAACACATCCTGCCCACCCTTGGAAGGCTGGTTCAGATGCCACCTTTCCACAGAACCCTTCCTGCTCTGTCCCAGAGGAAACAGCGATTCCCCTCTGAATCTTTACAGGGCGTCCTGGATTTTCCAGGCCACCTTGATTCAACGTCCAATTATTCATCCCAAGTGGTGATCACTTCATGGTTGTCCGTGTTAGGTCCCGTACCTTGATATTTGGAAAGAGGTGTGTTGTTGCATGGAGCGCTTGAACGGATCGTGCCCCGTTTCCCTGAGTCACTGGGGTGGGGGGTGGGGGGGGGTCCTATAAAAATGATTCTTCCCCTAAACTGTCTGTGTGGAGATGTCATGAGTCAGATGTCCAGACTCCTATTTGAAAATCTAGCCTTCCACACACTTTATTTCACTTCATCTACTTATGCGATAAGTGTGTTCTATCTCATTCGGACCATTTGATACCACTTTAAAAATAAATAGTTGTGTACCTGCCACTTGAGTTCAAGCTACTGAGAAGGACCCTTGAACACTCAAATTCCTGGTGCTTATTCACAGCAATCGATGTTAGTGCTGAAAGGGGAGGTTGAATTGAACTCTTGGAAAGGAACGATTTCCCTCTCCCTCGGTGTTTCCTCCCACCACGGCAGGAGCAAGGGTGGAGCAAAGATGGGTTGGGGCACAGAATCCCAGGAAGTAGGCACCCCCAGAGGGGGACTCACGTGACACAGACGCCTCTGACCTCCTCTTGTCCAGGCTCCGAAAGGCCACCATTCTGATTCTCGAAAGAAGGGGGTGTTCAGCTTAAGTGGGGCAGGTGAACGCTGGACCCCAAGGAGGCCTTGTCCAGAAACAGGCAGCCCTTTGACATCCTCACTGGCTCTGCTACAACAGTGACCTGCTCTTGGGGCAAGGAGGGATCCTCTACATTTTATGATAATTTCAGAAACTAAAAAGTATTTTAGCAATTTAAGTAGTATGGCTAAGCTGGATTCAAGTTATTCAGGGAAAATAGGTAGCTGGATATCGTACTTCATGTCTGTGCGTTTTAAACCAAAAGTTGGGTTGAGCGATCCATCCTAGCCATTGGACATGGGGTTGGATAGAATCCACTCTGTCCCCTAAGGTGAAGTGTGCAGGGCGACGCGTTCTTTACATACCCTGCCCATAATTTTTAACTGGAGTTGGTGATATGCTTTCTATTTACCGTCTGGGTGCTGCTCAAATGGCGACGCTTCCTTAGATTGTGCAGGGGTTTGTGATGGAGATCTGCAGCCTTCATAACCAATGTCGCCTCATCTCCAAAGCAAGGTGAATTCCACGCGTCACAAAAGAAACTCTGCGGAGTCATTTAGGCTCCTGGTGATACAGGTACAAAGAACTACCTTGTTCCGTGAAACTTCTTCACCGGGAGTGAGCCGAAAGGATTAAAAGATTAAAAAGAAAAGAAAAATGAAAGTGATCTATTATTATGAAGTACAAGTGAAGAGGATGAGGAAGATCCTTAGTACAGAGCACAGAGAAGACAGTGGGTGTGGCCTGAGGAGGGTGGCCCTCCTCTTCCCAGCTCCAGTCCTTCCCCAGCAAGGCTCCCTCCTCCACCCCTCCCCGCTGGAGGCTCCTGCTCCCCTCCACCCCTCACCTGTGTTCCAGCCGCCTAACTTCTCAGGCCACCCCAAACTAGACTGTATCTCTTTGAGAACCCGTATTATGCCTTAGGTGAATTAATTCCCACCACGTGGATTTTCCAGTGCCCTACACCTAAGAGGTGTTCAGTAGATAACTTGCTTGATTCTTAGACTGATTGGGGATAAATAACACCTAATGTTAATATTTTGTTAAATCCAGTGTTGCCAGGACACCTTAGCTTACTTTTTGGTATCTTTGTTTCCTGCTTCTGCATAAACTCAAGTCAAATTATTGTTCTTGGACAAAAGAGTCTTTAAGAGACACAGCAAATGAGAAATACGAAAAAAAAAAAAAAAGGAAATCTGGATTTTTCATGACTACCTGTAGCTGTAGCCAGGCAACCGTGTATGAGTTGGGATGCTTTGGTGTGGTTTGCTGTGACGTGTCCTCTCTGGGCAACAGGACTCAGGGAGGATTCTTGAGGGGGATATTGTGTTTTATACCTTGTTCTCCTGAGAAGTCAAGTGACAAATATTATTTTCATTGGCAATGAAACTTTATTATATACATAACCTGGCACTGTGGTCATTTTCAAACGAGCTGGCTTTTTTGTGTGTGTATTTTTTAAAAGATTTTATTTATTTATTTTATTTTAGAGAGAGAAAGACACAACATGAGAGGGAGGGGCAGAGAGAGAGAGAGAGAAAGAATCTCAGTCGACTCCACAATGAGCACGGAGCCCAATATGTGGCTTGATCCCAGGCCCCCGATGTGATGATCTGAGCTGAGACCAAGAGTCAGACGCTTAACCAACTGACTGTGCCACCCAGGCGCCCCTTGTGTTTGTTTTTTAAAGTCTGCTTTTGGAATCTGGGGGTAGATGAAAAGCTCTCAAGGTGGAATCCTGTAGGATGCACCTGCCTCTCCAACATGGGCTGTCGAGAACTCTCCTTACATGGTCTACACACCACCCAAGTGCATTCCTTCCACTGAAATAAATCCACAGGTGTGGTGACCTATCACTCAGGGATGGGATGCTTCATCCCAAGCCACTCTAGCTAAAGGGTCGTGACAGTCCTTAAGAAATAATGACTTTTGATTTTTAAATTTTGTCGATAGTGCTCTTCAAGGCAATTTTTGTAAACACGTGCCAGTTGATAGCAATTCACTGAGCTCCTGGCCTGTACTGAGGATGGTGGCAGGTGCTTCCACCGTGGGGCCTCGAAAGGAAGGGTGCCCCGGTGGAAGAACTTTACCCAAAGGTGCAACCCAGCCGTCACATCATTGCTATTCTAGTTATAGCTTGTCCACTTTCCTGACAAATCGCCTCATACCCGATATTAAATCTCTGCTTCTAAAAAGAAGCAGGATATACAGGCGTTATGTTTATCAAGGATCTTGGAAGGATAAAATAAGATGATTGTGAGATATGGAAGAGGTCCCACAAACTATGACTACGATGGGGACTATTCTTTTCTCTTCCCTTTTTTTAAAAATCATTTTCAACCTAGAATTAAGTGTGGAGTTCACTCTCTGGCAATAGTAGGTGCTGAGTAAATATAAGTCAAATAATATACTGAGTAATAAATCAAAGATACGTCCTTGCCCGAAAGGGGCCCGGTACCACTGCTGAGGACATTTGTGAATAGCCCCAAAGTCGGGACTGCTTTCGCATTAGAACAAAAATCCTATTCTCCAAAACCGTCAACTGGCCTGTCTCTCAAGGACTTTATTCACACATCAAATGATTATAGCATATTAGCATATCCGTAATCTAATTGAGAATTTTGGCTTCAGCAAAGTTTTAGATGCAGCAAAAGAGCCCATTTAAATTCTTTAAGAGTCACAAGCATGTGATTGGGTTTCGACTTCTTGTTCAGTCCCGGCCGTTTGAGCCCGCAGAGCTGTCTGTCCTCCCAGGGGCGCGAGGCCGTCCGTGCGCACGGGGAGCACCATCGGCTGCAGGAGCGCACACATCAGCGGGTTGGGTGGTGGGCGCCGTCTCTGGGGTTTGACGCCCCGTCAGGTGTGCCCTCAAGGCTGGCAGGAATAGGAGCACGGCCGCCCCCTCCTCACCATTTCAGAGGAGAAGTGCCCCCATTTCCAAGCTCCCCTGTGCAGGTGAGCAGACTCACATGAAGGAGCAAACCAAGACCATGTCTGTGCATTTATCAATCTGTACGAAATTATGAAAATTCAGCCAACACCTACTGACTGGGACGTTCATTAGGCTGCCATCGAGAGAGCCCACTCACATTCCAACCCCGAGTCTGGCTGGGCACCTGTTTGCAGAATCCGTCTCTGTCGGTGTCTGGCTGTGCTTTATATTTGTGAAAACAATGGTCTAGCCATTTATTTTTCCCTAACTGTGAATGTGCATTTTCTGTAGCAGTTGTGACCTGTGCCTATGTTAGTATACTTTAAAGGTAGTTGACAGAAGTAGTATTAACCTGACATAAATTTTGGAGTGGACAGGGGCCCGTTTCTGAGTCTGGCCCCCTTTATAACATGTCAAAGCATTTTTCCCTTTATTTTTATATTAACAGGATGTAGCTCAGTGCCATGTCATGTTTAAAATTTCTTATTTGGTTACATGCACATGAACTAACTATTTGGGCACAGTGGGGAATCTACATGCTATGTCCATATTAAACTTTTTAATTAAAGAAAAAATTAAGAGATCCCTAGGTGGCTTAGTGGTTTACAGCCTGCCTTTGGCCCGGGTTGTGATCCTGGAGACCCGGGATCTAGTCCCACGTTGGGCTCCCTGCATGGGGCCTGCTTCTCCCTCTGCCTGTGTCTCTGTCTCTCTCTCTGTGTGTCTCTCATGAATAAATAAATAAAAAGTCTTTTAAAAAAAGAAAGAATTAACATGGCCATTCCCAGCAACCCTTTCACGTTTGTTCTCTGAGTCTCTGCTGTACCCAGGTGCTGACAGCAGTGCCTAGCACAGGGTAGGGGCTCAAATATGCAAGTTGGATATTTGCTGCATAAAGCAATGAAATCATACATGTGTCCACCCACGTGGGGTGGATGGGACCTACTGGAGTTCAAAAAGAATATTGTGCAAGTCTGTTCCGGGTGCAGTGTCCTTCTGTGGAGAAAGAGGAGACTGAGGGAGGGCGGAGGAAAGGCACGGGTGGGCAGAGAGAGAACAGGAGGGAGAGGCAGGTGGGATGAGCGGGAGCGCAGGGGCGGCAGGTGGGGGCTAGCGAGGAGTGCCTGCGCCGGGTCATGGAAGAGCCAGGTGCCTGGAGAGTCTGGCTGCTGCCACCAGGAGCCGTCCCAGGAGAGGGTGGCAGAGGCAGCGTGGCGGGGCTGGGGTCGGGGAGCCTGGTGGGCAGCAGGGGCCAGGCTGCTCCGCGGGACTTGCTCTGGCTCCCTTTGCGGTCAGGGATGGGTGCCCGCTCGGGGCTGCCCTGTGTGCAGGCTGGAACCCGGGGACGTCAGCTCTCGGGGAGCCTTCTCCCCACAGCACCCCAGTAGTGCCCCGCCGCCCCAGCCTGGGCGGCTCAGAAAGGACAGTCGACAGAGTTCTTTCAAGTTAAACCTTGACTCAGAAAAAAATTTAAAAATGCTCTGTGCCCCCTTGGGGAGATGCTCATCCCTCCTGGCGCCGTGTTCACAGGAGGAGAAGGAGGCCGTGGAGCCTGGGACGTGCGCACCCCTCGCTGAGGGCTCCCCCCCAGGCAGGTTTGCGGACCACCCGCATCTCCTGGAGAGATGTCACCGGCCCCCCAGGTGACACGGCCCTGCCGCCCCAGTGACTCCTCGGGAAACAGAATCAGTGGTCCTCCGACTGCAGGGTCGGGTCGGACGTCCTATAACAAATCATAGGAATCCCGGAGGCAGAAGTTGAATTTCGGCAGTCACGTGTAAACCGATAATTGCGTGTATTTTACATTCATTCGACAATTTGGAGCGTACTGTCGTAATTTGACTCGCTGCCACTTGCACACGGTTGTGACACACAAGGAAGGAACGTTCCCACAGAGGACTGTGAGCTTCTCACATTTAGGTTTGGGTCATGTTGTGCCCCAGCCTGAGACCACAGTGGCCGTCCTAGCATTTCAGCGTAATAGACGGACTTCAGGCCAGGTGAAGCGGCTGGGGAATCGCTGCAAAGTCACTGACATACCAACACTATTGATTTTTTTTCCCTTTGCTTTAAAGTTAATTAAAAGGATATAATACATTAGCAAGCTGGTGGAAAATCATCTAGAGCCAGAATATGATTCAGGAATCCGACAAGTGGAAGACTGAGGTGGTGTGGACGAGGGTGAGGCGGGGGCCAGGGATGTGGACGTGGGTGAGACAATCCACCCTTCTGAGCGTGTATGTGGGACTCTCCCCGGCAGCGTCCGAGGGGAAGGTGCGTCAGCATTAAGCAGAGCTACAGAGAGACACGTGATTGCCTATCTGGGTGTTTGGAGCCCCCAATTCCATGGATAATTACACTTTCCTTTAGAGAAAGCAATCTAGCTGTAGACCGTTAGCCTAGTGGGTGCTGAAGGGTGTGGTGGGCGCGGGGGTTCCCAGAGCTGTGTCTGGGACCCGGGCAGTCCCCCAGCCCCCGTCCCCTGCTGACATCTGTCCCTTGAGGTCTTGAGCTGGTTCGTGGGCACCTGCTTCCAGGTCACAGGCAGGGCCTCCCTCCCCACAACCAGCTCACACGGGATCCTGGCTGGCAGCCCATGGACCGAGGTCTCCTCTCACCCGGCCAGGGGCCCCTCGGGGTGACACGAGGGCAGAGATGCTCTGTGAGGAGACTGGATGCACCCGCCACCTGCCGAGGCCAGGATTTCCGGGGGCCCGTGGCTTCTAGGCCCCGGCTGCATGCGCCGCGCCCCGTCCTTGAAGAGGAACCCAGGGCTTCCTGCTCCTTGAGCAGGTCGCGGCAAGCAGAGCTCCCTGGGCAGAGCAAGAAGCCGGTGGGGGGCAGGGGGACGGGGATGCCCGTGGAAGGTGGGGCTCTCACGAGGCCGCGTGGGCCGGCCGGGCGTCCCGGGCCAGGCTCCTGGTCACAGGATTCCCTGCACACACGGAATGGCCTTATTTCATGGCCATCTGCATGGCCTTATTTCACCCACCCAGAACCAAGAGTTTTAACATCCGTGACAGGTATTTATTTTTAAAACACAGAGGAATATTTACCACATGAATAGTTCAGGCTTTTTTTTTTTTTTTGGAAGAAAAGCCTTTATTGAATGAAAGTTTCCAGGGGCGTGTGGGGGGCTCAGTCAGTCGAGCACCCGACTCTTGGTTTCAGCTCAGGTCATGATCTCAGGGTCGTGGGATCGAGCCCCACCTTGGGCTCCATGCTGAGTGTAGAGCCTGCCTAAGACTCTCTGACCGCCCCCCTCTAAAACTAAATGAAAAAATAAATCTTTAAAAAAGACACACAGAGAGAGAGAAAGGTCACAAAACTTTATACTGTCAATGTCAGTTCCTCAGTCGCGGCTAGCAAATTATTACTGCAGAGGCATTCTTTAAGTTAAAATATATCTTCTTCAGGAAGATTTCCCTGGCAGACCCATCCCAGAAGGAATGATTGCACATCTAATTATTTATTGCTTAAATTCTGCTATGCTTGGACTTCCATCTTGTCTCTTTAGAAACAGAGAGATCTCTGAGCCAAGGATTGACGTTGGGCTAGCCCGTCCCACCGCACTTGGTCATCAGTAGGCACATGATAAACAGTCACCAAAAATGTGTGTGTGCCTGTTGGTTTGGACGTTGAGTGTGTCCATTTATTTCTATTTCAGTGCAGAATTAGCAGCCGGGCTTCATCGAAGACCAACGTGGTCCTACAGCCCAGATTACTAGTCGCTAGGACACTAGGGAGCCCAAACCTGCTAAGGATATCGTCTTATGGATATTTTCTGCCCTTGGTGTCCCTCCAGTGTTGATCAGAACTACCCACGCTTTCTTCTCAGATCCTCACCTCGGAAGGTGGTGCGGACGTTGACCCCAAAGCGAAGAGAACGTAAAAAAGGAAGGAAATGCATGGAAATGCTTGGTGTCTATTTCTGGTGGGGGGAAGGGGGCTAGAACAGGTTTCTCCATTTGTTTGGTCTTTGTGTGCGGTAGGAACACCTACCATGAGACTATCCTCTCGGCAAGTTTTGAAGCGCACACCCAACGTTGTTAGCTGGCAGAGCTGGAGATCTACTCATCCTGAATAACGGAGACTTCACGCTCCTCGACCGCAGCTCTGGTTCCTCCCTCCCCACCCCTGGCAACCACCACTCTACTGTGTTTCTAAGACTTGGGCTATTTTAGATGTCTCCCATGAGTGGAACCATGCAGTGTTTGTCTTTCTGTGTCTGGCTTATTTCACCGAGGATAGCGTCCTCCAGATCCATCCATGTTGTCTCCAATGGGCAGGATTTTATATATATATATATATATATATATATATATATATATATATATTTTAAAGGCCAAATGATACTCTATAGCATGTCTAGCAGAGAGATCATAGCTTCATCATCCACGTGTCCGTCCATAGACATCTACCTTGTTTCCATACCTCGGCGACTGTGAATAATGCCGCAGCACACGTGGCGATGCCAGTATCTCTTTAAGATTCCAATTTTGATTCTTTTGGATAAATGCCCAGAGGTGGGATTGCTGGATCACATACTAATTGTAGTTTTTTCAATTTCTGGAGGACTGTCCACACTGTTTTCCACAGCGGCCGTATCAGTTCCCGTGAGGGTTCCTTTTCTCCCCATCCTCACCAGCACCTGTTGTTTCTTGTGTTGCTGATTTTAGCCATCTTGACAGGTGTGAGGTCATGTCTCGCTGTGGTTTTGATTGGTTTTTCCCTGATCACAAGTGATGTTGAGCATCTTCTCAGGTGTCTATTGGGCCTCTGTATGTCTTTTTTAGAGAAATGTCTGTTCACGTCCCTTGCCCATTTCTAACTGAGTTATTCTGCTTTGTTTCGTTTACTACTGGTCAAACGAGTTCTTTCTATATTTTGGTTATCAGTCCCTCTCAGATGTGTGGTCTGCACACATTCTCTCCTGACCTATACGTTGTCTTTTCACTGATTATTGTATTTGATGCACAAAATTCTTAAGTTGGATGCAACCCTTCTCATTTGCTTTTGTTCCTGTTGCTAAATATTGTTAAAATGTCCATACCATGCAAAGTGATCTGAGGATTCAATAAAATCTCTATCAAAATCACAATGGCATTCTTAACAGAATTCGAAAAAAAAAAAAAAACAATCCTAGAATTCATATGGAACCACAAGAACTGCAGATAGCCAAAGCAATCTTGAGCAAGAAGAACAGCATGGGAGGCATCACAGTTCCTCCTTTAGAAATATTATTACATGTGACAAAAGTTACAAATAACTAATTCAGGATGGTGCTGGCATAGAGACAGGCGTGTAGACCAGGGGCACAGAGCAGAGAGCCCAGGGAAAACACACACACACACGATCAGCAAATCTTCCACGAGGGTGACAGACGCACACAAAGGGGACAGGGAAGTCTCTTTGATAACCTGTGTTGGGAAACATGGATATCCATAAGAGAATGAAGCCGGATCCTTAATTTTGCATGGCACACAAAGTCAACTCCAAATGGATTAAAGCCTTAAATATAAGACCTGAAACTAAAACTCCTAGAGGAAAAATTGGGAAAAGGCTTTATGACAGTGGTCTTGGCAAAGGCATATCAGAATAGATTTGCTTCACCAAAATGTAGGGCCCATGTTTCTTACCTTAGATGGCTCCTAAATGCATTTACTTTATTTTTCTGGCCTTCCTCCCTCACTGGGAAAGTGCTCAGATGGTAATAGGGAGGAGGAGGAGGACAATATTTCATTCTGTATAAAAGGATACATTTGTTCTTCCTTGAGAAATTCCTGAAACCTCCCTGGAGTTAATGCCTTTGAGCATACTGAGTAGTGCATACGGCTGCTGGAGTGGTGGGAGGGGAAGTGGAGAGATGTGAAGGTGTCTGAACGTTATGAATTTTAAAACCCATCTCTGGGGGAAAATTAATAGGAATGCCCTGACCCATCTGAAGAGCGTGCACTTGGTGAGAATCTTCTGCACTGACAATGGACAGGTGGATGCTGCCCTGAGCCGCGCACGATGCTGAGGGGCCGCGCGCCTCCGCGTGCCCGGGACGGTCCCGGTTTACACCTGTTGTCCAGGTGTCCCACCCACTTTAACTTCTGTCCTGAACAGGGTGCCCTGGTTGTGTCGCCCTATTGTTAGTGCTGCTCAAATACAAATTTCAAGATGCTTCTGACTTGAGCCCAGCAGGAAAAAATGACTCAGAAGGCATTTCTAGGACACTGAGGCTTTTGCTACTTCACCCAGGTGTCTTCAGAAGCAGAGAAAGAAACCCACAGGCAGCATCAACGTGCCTTGAACAAGGGTGGTGCAGACCACGCCTCGCCAAAATCGCAGGGAATCTGATGCTTGCATGGTTACTGGCCCGCCCTAAAACGTCCATACTGCAGGTAGCTCCACATGGCCCTGAAATGCCCTCCAGATGGGTGGGAGCAAGCTTGAGAGGGGGGCTGTGTGTCTCCCGGTGCTGGTCCCAGCCCGACCTAAGCTCGGGCATTGTTTTCCTTGGTGTCAGGACCGGTCGTTAGGGTCTGGAGAGCCTCCGGTGAGGCTGCGAGCCCCTCAGGACGATGCTCAAGCCTCTTAATGAGCTGCCCGTGCAGAGGTGAGGGTTGCTCCCGATGCCCGTGAATCGTGGGTTCCTGGAGGCTGAGGCAGCCCAGTGTCTCCTTCCGTCCCGGAGAAGCACCCAGCCGCGCCCTTGGGCATGAGCTGAGTGCCCTGCTGCAGCGTGGGGCGCCTGCCTCTGTGCTCTGTCCCCGCGCATCCCCGCGCCTTCACACTGATGGGCCCCGCTTTCCCCTTCCCTGTCTCCCAGAGTTAATGACATTAGTGAGCCAGCATTTCTAGAAAAAAAGAAAATGTCTGTATCGCTGCTGAAATATCAACATAAAAAAAGAAATTATACACCATCCATACTCAAAAGAGCATCCCGATATTAATCACAAAGCTTTTAAAATTTTTAATTTCTTAAATAAAAGGGATAAAAACCCTTCAAATGGAAATATTTTTCATGAATCACATCCTTTCTCTTAATATTAAAAAAAATTTTCATCTAAATGGGAATAGGAACAGCTTTATCAAATAGGACAAGCATTCTATCTCGGAGAATTGGTCTGTTCTCCTAAAAGCTGCTTTCCTCTTATTTGTTTTAAAAGGCGCTGCTAACTCTTACCTCGTAAATAGCTTTTGTTTCAGGAGCAGTGACAGCAAGTTTCCTTGCATTTTTGGCGACTTTTGTTTTTTCAAAGATTTTATTTATTTATATGAGAAGAGAGGGAGAGAGCACTCAGAGGGAGGGGCAGAGGGAGGGCGCCTCCGGCAGGCTCCCCAACACAGAGCCCGGCGAGGGGCTCGACCTCACGACCCCGAGATCAGGACCCGAGCCTAAACCAAGAGTCGGACGCCCACCGACTGAGCCACCCCAGTGCTCCTCTCAAAACTTTCATATCAAACCTCCTTACTCTTTTCTCGAGGTTCCTTTCTGGCTTGGTTGTAGACGCATCCTAGAAAAACAACGTTTTCTGTATTTTCTATATTTGCCCACTGGGGGCAATACTTATTTTTTTATTATTATTTTTAAAATTCCACTTAGTTTTGGGGGCACCTGGATGACTCAGTCAGTTAAGTGATTGACTCTTGATTTCAGCTCAGGCCTTGAGCTCACGGTGGTGAGATGGGGCTCCACGTTGGGCCCTTCCCTGGGTGTGGAGCCTACCTTAAAAAAAAAAAAAATCCCATTTAGTTTTTATTTAAATTCCAGTTAGTTAGCATACAGTGTTATATCAGTTTCAGGTGTAGAAGACAGTGATTCCACATCTCCGCACATCCCTCCCCCCCACAACAGGTGCTCCTGCATCCACCTCCCCCCATCATCCCAGCTCCCCACCCGGGGACCAGCCGTGTATGGTCTGTAGTTAACAGTCTGTTTCTCCGTTTGTCCCTGTTTCTCCCCCATGATCAGTTTTTAAATGTAACTCTGTTCTCTAATTCCTTGAGTATCTGTATTGGGTTGCCCCCCGTTTCGAGATTGGTGGTTTTGGGGTCAGAAGCTCCATCTCCCTCGCCCTGGCGACATCCCTGTCTGGCTGATTGCCCCCGTCGCAGAGGGTGAGGCCTCTCTGTTCTGGGTCAGCCTCCCCCCATGTGACGTTGGCCGTCTCGCTGCCCATAATTTACCAAACCGACGCTGCACAGCAGACACCAGAGTTCTCCGGGTGCTTGGCGTGTGGGTGCATCGCCATCGCACTGGCCTCCGGTGCACCGCGGCTCCTGCCCCTTCTGTCTAGAACGGCCTCCTCTTATCTTTTCCCCCGAATCATACTCAGGCTTCAGAGCCTTGCTCCTGTCCCTAGTCCAGCTTCTGATTTCCCTTTTCTGAGTTCTACGCACCTGCTTGGAGACCTCACAGCGTCTCACGTCACAGTCCCCCTGGCAGGCAGAGCTGAATCAGAGGCCACGTAGACTAGCGTGTCTCAGGAGCTCTGCCGAAAACCTCCCCGGCCCACGCTCATCTGCTCACCCAGAGCCTGGATACCCACCGTGGCCGGGACACTCTGCCGAAGAGAAACACGTCATTGCCACTAGCGGTGATCGGATGTGGCTCTCGGAGTGCGTCGGTCCCTGGAGCGCCACCTGCCCGGGGCCTGGGACTGTCCTCACAGGCGGAGATGTCGATGCAGGGGTGGGGAGAGGCGCAGCGCTCATGGTGCCCAGCAGAGTGTGCGGCACACGCCACCATCCTCAACAAAATCAATAATGGCCTCATTGCATAATGAATGAGTGAAATGGTAAAATGAGCACGTGAGTGCCCTTGGGCAGCAGTGGGTTGCATGCACACTCATATCTCGTGTGCTCAGCACCCTCACCGCCCTAACAGGACGTGCCACGTGGACCTACTTCGAGCAGTCGGTCTGGTTCGTGTGGGCGACAGTTCCTGCTTCCTTTCTCTTGTGTCCTCTCCCCGCTGCAGAGTCAATGGAAACACAGTCTCCTTGGTTCGTCCGGTGTCTCCCCGTGGGGTGGGTCCCCGCGGCACCGCACGAGGCCCGGGCTGATGGCAGCGGGCCCAGGGTGTCGCGCTGCCCCAGCACGTGTGACTCGCCTCCCAACATGAAACCATCCCAAACGTGCAGCCAGACAACTGGGCTTCATTGTGTCAGGGCCTCACCGAGCATCCGGGGGCCCTGTGATTTCGGGGACCCCTCTGATGCCAGGGTGGGCAGGCGACCTGGGAACTGTCGCCATCACCTATGACCACACTTGTCTGTCTCATCCCCTCCTGGCCTGAGACTTCATACTAATTTAACGTTTGACAACGCCAAGTGCGGAGCGCGGATCGCCTGCCGGAGCTTTGGGATCTTTTCCACACGTGCGCCATTTCAGTGCTTCCTTAGGCCCTCCCGATGCCCACAGGGCGGGGCGGCCCCCCAGAACGGACCACGGCCTCCCCCTCGCGCCCTCGGACGCCCGGCAGGCGAGGGGAGGCTTGAGGTCTTGCAGCCCAGCGTGAAGGAGCCTGACGTCCTTCCACCGTCCTTGCTCTTGCGCGTGCATGTCTGAAGCGTCTGGTGGGAGAGAAGCCAGGAGGAGGGCTGGTGTCCACGCCCTGACCCCCAGGCCGGCGTACCCCCGGGGATCCAGGGCCGCTCTCCGGCTCTGCTGGTCCTGATGAACACACTCCCTCACTCTCAGCACGTCCGGGAGGGATGCCCGCGACTCCTGGGCTCTGGGGACAGCATCTGAAACCTTCGGCTCCCCGCTACCCCGGGGGGCACTTGGCAGGAGCCCCCCACATATACTGGCACTTTCTCCACTCCTGGGTGGTGTCCTTGCTCCTACTCGCCCCCAGCCCTTGGATCGTCCCCCCGCAGTCCCGGCTGAACTGTGCGGCGTCTAGGCGTCCCCTCCCCGCGGCCAAGCCCAGGCTCCTCGGCTCCCCCGCCACCCGGGACCCCAGCCGGCCGAGCACTCGAGCCTCCACCTCCTTGGTCCCGCATCCATCCGGGCAACTTGGTGTTTCTCCTGTGGGGTTTGCAAATGAAAGGGGTGTCTTCTTCGAGACAGAGGAAGCGTGTGCTGCAGCAAGCGGCGCCCCGCGCCTTCTCTCTCACTGGTTTTCACACCTTGTCCCTCATCCTCTCTCCAGCTCTCCTGCCCCCAGATTTCTTCTTGATTGTTTTGCGTACACACTGGAGGTTAATGTGAGAAAAATTAATTGGAGAGAATGGTTGGTCAGATATTATTCAGGACAACCCAACTCCGGGAAAGCAGACCGTCGTGCGAGACGGGGACGCTGACCCACCTCATCACCCTTTCCAATTAGATATAAACTCCGTGCTTCGTGTGACCTGTGCACAGGGCTGGCGTGTCACCCGAGGCTGGGGCCCCGCCCGGCTGTCTGGCCACCGTCCTCTGAGGCCTGGGGGTGCCCCCGCCTGCCCACGCAAGACCTGGCCGCCTCTGGGTCTCCACACCCCGTCCAGAAGCCGGGTCAGTGTGCTGAGGGTCGGGGGAGGTCCAGACGTACACGACAAGTTAGGAATGGCGAAGAAAACTTAACCGGGGGCGGGGGAGGGGGAATCCCCAGAAATCCCTTAGAGAGCAGAGCCTCAGGCTTGTGTGCACTTTGTGACCTTTTCTCTACGTGCGGATTCCTGTTTACAGAAGCCAGTGGGGACTGGGATTGCCTTGCCCACCCGAGGAGGGCCATGCACCCAGACGACATGATAGTGTCCCGCGTGGGGACAGCCCGGGGCATGCTCCCTCCCCCACCCTGAGGCCTGGCGGCTCATGCGCCCCGGACACGCTGGTGCTCCACTCAGCACCGAGCCGCCTCCTCCAGGCTGCCCGTCAGCGGGGGCGCGCGGGACCCTCAGCACGGCCCAGGGGCCCTGCAGCCCTGCACGCTCAGGGCTCTGGGATGGCCCTGGCACGCAGGCCTCCGCTCTCTGCGATTCGCTCCTGCACTTTCAGAATCAGGCTTTTTTAAGTTTCAAGAGCTACCGCTGTCGACCCTGGAAAACCGCGTTTAGAAATATCGAAAATGATGAAATGCACCTGCCATAATGTTAGGGGCCTTCCCAGCTCTGGGCATGCAGAGCCATCCAGTCCGAGGATGACCCCTGGGTCAGAGCAGGGCGCACCTGCCCGCTGTCACGTCCCAGTGAGCTCCCGGGGACCCGCGAGCCTCACGGAGAGCGTGCACCTTGTCGCCGCATGGGGACTCAGGCTCCGAGCCTCCCCCTGCCTCTGTCTACACGGAGTGGCTGGCTTCTTGTCCCGTTACGTGTCCTCTCCTGTTGCTTTCCCGGCCGCGAGGCCTGCTTGTTCAGGACAAGGACCTAGTGCCGTCCGCCTGGCTCGGCGTCCTGCCTCTCCCGCCCGGAGTCACCTGTTCCAACTCTCTTCAGGCAGTAAATGCCCACTGGATTAAATCTTCTAAATCATAGGCTTAGGGGACTTCTGGTTTCAGCTCCAACATGTAAAATCATGGGCTTATGCATCTTCTCATCCTGTGTCCGGGACACTCTCATCTCACATCATAAAGGGATTTAGGCTCAAATCACAAATCACTGGCTTCATAGTCAAGAGGTAGGTAAGCTACGCCGCAGCCTCCTGGCTGAGACCTGCGAACATGGCCCTTTGCCTCTGGTGTTTGGTGGTTCTCACTTCTCCTGCTGCTTCTGTGCCTTTTCCGTGGTTTTGAGTTTTACTTCTCTGAGTCTTCCTTAAAAATAGAAATTTTATAGAGCTGTTTTTTTTTTTTTTTTTTTTTTTTGTTGTTACTGGCTTTCCAGTATATCTCCAGATTGATTTCCATGGCAGCCCTACCAGGTTGAGCGGGGCAGCCGTGATTGTTTTACCATCTCCTCGTTCTCGGGCGGAGGAGCTGGCTGGATTGGGAGGTTCCGGCTGTGGGGCCTCTTTAGGTAGATGTGAAACCTTTCCTTTGAGCAGGTTGTTCTCAAACCTGGCTTCCCATGAGGATCACCTGGGGAGCTTTTTAAAAATACTGATGCTTGGGCTTCACCTCAGACCAATTAAATCACAGTCTCTGCAGGTGGATGTCAGCATGTTTAAAAAGCTCCCCAGGTGGTTCTAATATGCATCCTGGGCCGAGGACGATGCTGTTCTCTTCCTTCGCTGTTAGAGGATGAGCGTGGGGGCCGCGGAGGCGTCGTATGGGGGGCGCACGGACACCGAGCAGAGTTTTGACGTTCCAGTCTGGGTTCCTTAAATAGCCTCCCGATTGGCATGTACATATTGTAAGTAATTAGGCTTGAATGATTCCCTTCCTTCATTGCTATCTTCATGCCCACATCAGGGCCGCATTTCCTGGAAATGTAGGTTCCTAACCACACGGGCCAAAGGCACACCCTAGTCTAGTGTTCCCCACCCCACCCCCTGCTGTGATAAAGCCCATGACAGCGCCCTGGCCTTCCAGCCCCAGGGGCCCTGGCAGGTTAGCTAGTCCAACGGCTTTTAAGTGTTCATGAACGCAAACGCCCTTTGTAAAGAATGAAAGGAGATGAAGCCCGAGTGGGGCCTCCTGACCTCCCAGCTCCCTCGGCCCTGCCGTGTCCCCCGGGGCTGCGTGGGCCACTTGGGCACCATCAGCATGGGGCGTGACCTGGGGCACTCAGTGGGGAGGCCATGGCTGGGAGACAGGTTCTGGGGGGTCCTGGGGCCTGCGGGGGGAGCAGGTGCTACGCGTCAGCCCGGCCCCCTGCTCCGCGGCTGCCTCTTCGCCTGTGAGCCGGGGCTGCGCCCGCGTGGCTGACGGCATGTGCTCGTGCGTTATGTTGTGATGGTGGGTTGCCAAGCCAGTGTCAGAACATAAATACCCTGCCTCCCGCCGGGATCCCAAACCTGACTCGGAGAGGTCTTCCCCAGGGAGCAAATTTCCCTGCGCTGCGTGCCATCCTCCTCCTTCCCTGCGCCTCCCGGATCCACCTCCGGGGACCCTGTGGGCGGTGGGTTAGGGCGGCTCTGTCTACACCGTGACGCAGGTGAGGTTGGGGTTTGGGGATTGCTGACTCTGTGGGTGATTAATTGGATCTACATCTAAATCTCATTTTTTTTCATCTCCACAGAAGATATTAGGAAAGTCACACAATGTCTCAGATATCAGATGCTTTAAAATACCCATCGTGCGCTCACCCCAGTTGGAGGGGAGTTTCAGTTCCGTGGCATCCAGGCCTCCTCCCTTCCCCGCCAGCGCTGCTGAGAGTGGGGTTTCCCCCGCAGACCACCGAGCACTGTCACAAGAGACCTTAGCCCAGCCTCACGAGCAGATGGCTGTCGGAGTAGACTCGGTGGCGAGCTGGTGGTCAGGATCCTTTTGATTATCGTTGCTATAGGCTGTCGCCGTACGTTCATATACTTGAAGCTGTTCCGTATTTACTTTTTGCAGCCCAGCCTTTCCGTAAGGGATGGGTGGAGGTTAGCTCACTAAATCTAGCTAGCCTGGCCTGAAAATATAATAATGAGCCAAGAGCACATCTTTTAGAGTTAAGAGCGTGGACCACTTCCACACTCGAAGCGTGAGGGGACATACTATGAGCTAGAGAGAGGCAAATAAATAGAAGTTTACATGCCACACAGTCATTTAGGCTTGTAACACACACATAGAGCAGCAAACTCTCAGGCTCCTCTGCAGAAACGCTGCAGCCTGTCTGCCGGCATGAAGCAGAATTTCCTAATCCCATTAGCTGGGCCCTGGTACCTATCGGTGTGTTATTAACTAACCTTAATTTAAGAAGCTGTAAATTTTGAGAAGATTATACACCTAACACTCCTGAGACTGACTCGAGTGCATTACACTGGCCTCTGACAAGAATGTGTCCATTCTGAGCATTTGTATTTGGCTCTATTCTGATAAAAACTCAAAATGTAGCTCCTTATAAAATGAACCTGATAAGTGAGACTCTAGATCAGCGTGGTCCCATAGGAATAGAATGCAGGTCGCCGAACTACGTGTGTAATATTACCTTTTCCAACGACTATTAAACTAAATAAAAATAAACAGATGAAGTCAGTTTTAAAGACATATTTATCTAACCTATGATATTATCGTATCAATAGGTAACCAGTATACATTTATTAATGGAGTATTTTACATTTTTCCATAGTGCCGTCTGGTATTTTGCAACAATAGCACATCTCAGCTCAAACCAGCCCCCCCTCAAGTGCTCAGTAGCTCACGTGGCCAGTGCAGGGGTAGACGGGCCAGGTAATGAGAAGCCTCTTAGGAAAGTCTTCCCAAGATTCTGCTTGGCCAAGGTATGCTATGATTTTATTTTATTTTTTTAAGTGAATTCTAATTTTATTGAGGATTTAGTGATGTGTTTAGGAGCACACGAGGAACTAGGCTGTCCAGGTTCACAGCTGGTTCTACTGTTTGCAGACTCAGTGACCTTAAGCCAGGTGTTGCTGTCGTCTGCAGAACCAGTGTTGGAAGCCCCCTCGCTCGCTGCGAGGATTGCACAGGACAAGACACATTCGCTACTTAGCATATACCACCGCTGTGCTCTTAGGTCTTTGTGACTATATCTTCCCTTCACCCCAAAATGAACCATCTCATAGGTCTCGGAAAATGAGATCAAATGACATATGTAATGATGAGTCTGACGTCTGTCTTGGGGACGGCCACAGAAAGGGACAAGTAAATATCTGAGCTCTTTTCCATCCACCTCCAGTATGTTAAGTGCCGAGGTTGAAACCGACTTGGGGAGTCAGCCTGGTTTGTTAAAGCTGTCGTTGGATCCCTCTTCCATCATCCATGGAGAGCGTATTTCTTCTCCTCTGTGGAAAAGTGGTAAATTGATGCAGAAATAACTATAATTTTGTGGTTAGGAGATAATTATTAATTAACCAGAATATTCGTATAGATTTAAAGGCTAAAGTTCCCTAATGTACGGATAACTAAAGCTTTGTCATAGAAATCGTCAAGTGTCAAATCCGTTATTTCCACTTTACAAATGAGAAACTCTGCCAAAGCTTTTGAAGTTTTGTCATTTCCCATCCCCAGGAATTAGATTATTCATATTTTTAGATAGACTTAAAAAAAGAGGGAGAGACTGAGACAGGCCCATGCTCATTCCTGCTTCTTTAAATCACGTAGTTTTGAGCATCTGCACCCAGCATTAACCCAGAATTTTGCATCAGAGCCAGGATCCTGGTTGTAAGCACCTTAAAAAAAAAAAAAAAGTGAAATACAATGGACCACATGAGTTTGAGTCTAGTTAGTTCTTTCCAACATTTCAAAATCCAATACCCTGTTTCAATAAATTTACATTCATCCAAATGTCTATGCACCTAGTGAGTTTTTTTTTTTTTAAAGATAACTCAACACAAAGGAGTGGTAATTCCAGGTGCAAAGAGTGTTGGTGCGCGCGTGCACACACACACACACACACACACATACACCTGTGTCTATCTTTGTCCCCACGTGGCCATGTGAGCATTAACCCTATTCATTTACCATGAACTTCTCTAAGTCAGTAGGAGAAGAACTCAGCAACTTGTTTTTGACAGCAAGCCTGCTCCCTGGTGAGCCCCCTTCCCTCCTGCCCTCGGGATTTCACGCCGCCCTCCTCCCACCCTGCACATAACCATTCAGCTGAGGGAGAGAAAGCAAGGCCACCACTATGGAGGTGCCCACGCGTGTCCTGGTTCTATCCCCACGTGTGTCCTGGGCACCTCAGTCCGCTGGATCAGTGTCCTGCTGAGCACAGGTGGCCTTGTCTGCTCTGCACCAGGACAGGGGGCCATTTGGGGCCACTTGGAGCCATCACAACATTTGCTTCTGACTCAATAGACAAGCATGCTCCGACCCCAGTAGAAACTAGATTTAATGTCATTTTCGGTTATAAAGTAAGATCACAAGGCCTGAAATTCTCATAAGTAGCTTCTAATGGCTTCTTTGTTTTCTTTCTCCCATTTATTAGAAATTGCCAGAAACTTGATATCTGCGTGACTCCTTTTAAAAGTGTGCGCATGTTTCATTTGATTTGGGGGATGATCTAAAATGGTCTCCACATTTACTAGCAATGATGTTGTTCTGGAAGACACAAGGGAATGTCTCTGCATGTGAGCAGGGTAGAGTCACAAGGACTAAACGTCTCCTCCTACACGAGTGAAAAGCTGAGGACTGGTGTCGTAGTGGGTCTGGGACAGTGGAGGGCAGCCTGGGGACACCGAAGGAGCTGGTCTTGAGTCCTGGCTGTGTGTCTCCACATCACAGAACATCTTGAACCAGTGCAACGTGGGAATCCTATCTCCGGTCTTGAGAGTGAGATGAGATGTGGGCTCACAGCCTCTAACACAGAGCCTGGCTTCTCGTGCTCGGTCAGTAATGCAGCTTTGGTCCATGTTGCTCTTAGCACGCTCTGCATCTCCTCACTTCATCCATGGAAAGCGCCTCTGGGCGGGCTGGAAAGACCCGGGGGGAGGGCATCCCAGGTAGAGGCGCAGAATAGAAGCAAAGTTGAGAGCGTAGAATTTCATGTTTCATATTTCCTCCCACAGAACTGCTAAAATTGGAATGAATATGGTTGGTGGTTAGAAAAAGTTGAATTAATGTTCCAAAGGAATGCTTTTCCCTTCTTTCCCTTCCATGCCCCCACTTCTCTGAGTAAACCTAGAAAATAGGAAATATCAGACTCCTTACTTCCTCTCCCCATCTTTCTTTCTTCTATGTGTTGAGAGCTTGCACTGCCACTGTAGAATTAGTCCTCATGTGGCCTTCGGCAAGCAACCCGATTCTGAGATTCTTATTTGATCTCGCCTGCTGCCATATTTAAAGCTGGCGTGCTCACCCTGTGGTCCAGAACCTTCTGTGGATGACTATGATGACTCCCTGACGAGCCGGCGGTGTCCCGGGCACCTGAGCTCTTCTCTGACTCATCTCCCTTTGTTGGTGGTCTTTGTACAGAGGCCAGAGACCTAGGACTGACTCAAGTTTCACACACCTGACCTTGTACTTTAATTCTTATTAAAGAGCAGACTTCTTATTCAAAGGCACTACAGCTTTGAAGGCTACAGTGGGGGTGTGTCGCTCCAGGCCTGTGCCCGAGTGAACGGCAGCACATGTGATGCATGTGTGCACAGCCTTCACTGGTTCCAGGAAAGCGGTGCACGGATAGGGGACCTTGCATTCCCATCAAGCTGAGCAGACCATCTCCGTTCCATTAACCACGTCTCCTGTCCTCTCTTGTGTGCAGAGAAGCTCACGCGGAGGTGGAGGCCAAGGTGTGTGCGGCAGCCGTCTGGACATCTGTGCGATCGACGCCGACGTTGGAAGAGTCATAGAGCGTGGTATGTTGACACAAACGGGGCCTTGTACTTTTAGGAATGCAGGGAATGTTACCTGAAAACAAGAGTTTTGGGATGCCTTCGTGCCAGGTGTCGAACTCGGCCAGTTGAGAAAGAGTTCCTCTCCTCCAGTACTTCTCACTGTTTTTGACACTGAGGGGCTCCCATTTTACCTTATTGTTTCGTTGGTTAAATATCCACCTGTTGTCGTGGTACATCAGCTATCCCTCTTTCTTGTATCTTCACCCTGATGAAAGCTTTGCGTGTTAATCTAAGTATTTCAGAAACAAACTAAATCAAACCGAGGGCATTAACCAAAAGCATATTTATATTTCAACATGGTGTTTTTAATTTCTTTGTGTTTCATCCTTTCACTGGGACCTCATAGAAACTATAGATGGTTGATGGAGAGGAGTGCGCCAAATGAGCCCATGAGTGGCCTGTGCTGGAGGTCCCTTTCCTCGGGGGCGGCATGTGACACACCCAGAGGGTATACGGCAAAATTGATGCCTTTTGAAATGTGTTATTCTTTTCAGAAAGTCCCCTTTATGCTTGATTTACACGTGGAGAGACACATTGTTGCAATGATGGTTTGCCCATATCACACACTTACTTCATGTCGGCCACACGTGTCACTTGTGACTCGTCCTCTTTTTCAGCCCTCCTGCACCCTTAGCAAGGACATATCCTCCGCCCCTTGCAGACATGATGACAGCAGGGCTGAGGCAGGGGGACAGCCAGCCCCAGGGATGCTGGTTTCAAATGATTTACCCAGGACCGCAGCCACATTTTGGCCACGTGGTGCCTTTTTTCCCACAGCAGCACGTCCTAGAGGGTCAGTCGTAACTCCCAGAAGATATATCTTGAGATATAATTTCCTTACTTTTCAACTATCTTAATGAGTAGTGTAACCTTGACTAGGGCACGTTGGAGAGCTCTGTCCCCCTCCTGTAACCTTGAGCACATGCTCAACTTTTCTGGGCCTCTTTCTCTTTCAGGGATGAACGGGTAGGATTGAGAAATAATACTCTTATGAATAAGACCAACCGAATCGCCATCAAGACTGTCAGAAATGAGCCAATCATTTGGACCTGACATTCTCTATTTACTAAAGAATTAATTTTTGATTGTGAATTACACGTTTTTAAGGCCCCCTCTCTAGTGTCCCTTGAGTTTTGGCGGCAACATGACGAGGAACTGATGTTCTGAATGTTGTCATTCTCGTCAGCATCCAAATGCCAGAGAGCTAGAGAGATCTTTTAATACCAGTTTTCATTACATAATTAGTATTTGCCCATTGTAGAGAATTAGGATGTTTGAATGAGTGTGTGTGTGTGTGTGTGTGTGTACATCATAAAAGAGTTAAAACACTGAAAATACCAGAAATCAGTGATAATTACCATTAATATCTTGGTTCAAAAATTTTTGCAACTGTTTTCCTTGCACATATGGTTTTGAATTAAGATGAACTATCCTGTAATTTTATTCTTTACCCCTTTTTTACTTTATTCATATACATACCTTTCTATACCAGTAAATACATTTTTGTAACATCATTTTCCATGGTATATAGTACTCTATTTTATGGCTGTGCTAAATATATCAAATGAATCTTCTCTTATCATTTTTATCAGTTGACTTTTTAAATTTTGCTTTATTAAAAAAATGCTTCAATGACTCATCTTTTACCTAAAACTTTTCACATGGTTCCTTATCCCCTTAACATAAATTTATAGTACAATAGCTGGCTCAACAGATATGTACATTTTAAGGCTTTTAAGAAGGATAATGCTTTAAAGATGCTCTTCATTCTCATGTCTTGTCCTGGGACTGCACGTCCTCCGTGACTTTGTTTTTTTCAAATATATTTTTTTTGTAATTTTTATTTATTTATGATAGTCACAGAGAGAGAGAGAGGCGCAGAGACACAGGCAGAGGGAGAAGCAGGCTCCATGCACTGGGAGCCCGATGTGGGATTCGATCCCGGGTCTCCAGGATCGCACCCTGGGCCAAAGGCAGGCGCCAAACCGCTGCGCCACCCAGGGATCCCCCTCCGTGACTTTAAACATAGCTCACCACCCGTGTTGGATTGGTCGGCCATTCCATATGCAATTTTTGTGAACTTGACCTTAAGAAAAAGTAATCTAATAGAATGGGATTTTATTTCAATATCTATTCTGAATCCCAAGAACTCAGTTGCAAACCTTACGCTTTTGTTCTTTTTGTTCATCAATTAATGTGACGTGTGAAGTACCTACTGTACATGTCACACGACACTAGTGTAGTGTGTAAGGCATGAAGCTAGACACTACTGGTGTGTGAATGACAGGATGCAGCCTGTACTTTTGAGGAGTTCAGCTTTTGGTAATGGAATGCACGCTTTCACTGAGAGCCAGATATAGTATGAAAAACACTATAACAAATATAGAATCTCAGGGCGCCCAGCTGGCTCAGTCGATTAAGCATCTGACTCTATCTCAGCTCAGGTCTTGATCTCCGGGTGGTGAGTTCAAGCCTGGTGTTGGGCTCCATGTTGGGCATGGAGCCTACTTAAAATATATATAGTCTCAAATATATTATATACATATAATTTCATCTTTAACCATTTCACATAGTGACTATGATTATTCTTACTGTGTAACCCCATTTCCAAGATCCACAAACATCAGGGAAGGATTACATCATGTTGCTCTACCGTAGTGCAGAGGGTACCGTACCAACACTTCTATCGCTTTCTTGAATATTACTGGGAATGGACAGCCTACCACTGAGCAAGGTGGTCCATCCCATAGTTGAACTGTGTTACTGTCTGGAATGTTGTTCATAATATTCTTGAGGTGAAATTACTGTTTGATATTAGGTACCTATTGTTCTTAACTTTTGAAGACCTATATAGTAAGTTCAACTCAATGCAATTCAGGGGATATAGTTTAAGAGTCTGCTATGGCCGGGAACTGTTTAGCTGCTAAGCACTAATTTCTATCTCATATGACAGTATTTCAAATATTTGTTGGTAGTTATATTTTCCTAAGCATGCAAGTTAAAGAACTTACCATTTCCAAGGGATTGGGACTGTTATTCCACTAAGCCTACTAAGTTTCTATAAAGCCAAAAAATTTTACCTCAATCCTTGACCACATAGACTAGTTGGGGAGATTTCCCCCAACTGACCACGAAGACAAAGACGCCCCCACCTCTGTACGGGTTGCCAAAGATTTTGTTAGAAAGGAAAGAAAAGTCAGTTGCCTCAAACTATGAGTGATAGAGACAGGAGAAGCCTGCCTTGCCAAAGTGTGGGAACCTAGTATGAGGTAAACCTGATAGAAACAGGGCAGCTTAGGTGTCTGTCCCACATCTGCCACTTTCAGCGAGCCACGTAGCTTCCTTCGGCCTTGCTTACTTCATCTGTGAAATGAAGGACACGGTGGCCTCTGAAGAGACTCTAACCCCAAAATCATAGGTCAGAAACCCATGCTGGGGAGGCTGGGCTTTGGATTACACTACGTCCGAGAGTGTGGGCTTGTTTTCTGAGTCTTCACGCACATGCCACACATGTGTGGTCACAACTGGGGACACTTCTGTGGTATGACTGTGGCCCATGCAGCTGATGTGCATTAACTACCCTAATCCTCAGGACGGCTCTTCAAGGCAGGAAGTGTCACCCCCATTTTAAAGAGGAGAAAGCTGAGGCAGAGGGTTACGTGACACACAGCAGGTCAAATCCAGGAGGCAGAGCCTGGGCTGAAGGCACCCAAGTCTAAGCCGTACGTCCCAAATTGTTTCTCCATCATCTGGTTGTCTTGCAGATAAATACCTACTACCACTCACTGTACAGATAAGCAAAACTATGCAAACAACAACAAATCACATCAGTCCATACACATGTGAACTACATGATGCAGACAGTAAATGAGGTTTAGCCAGTGATTTTATGTTTGTTTCACTAAGATGACCAAATTTGATTTTACATGAGCATGGATATTAGACGCTTAAAATTCTCCTCCTATGAAGAAAACCATTCTTAGAAAATTAAATGCTTCTATTTTAGTCCGTGAATGTGTTCAGGTGTCCATGAATATGGTCTTACTTTACACTCACAAGTTTTCTTGGCGGGTTGTATTTTCTATTTCTTCATTTTCTCCTTTTCTGATACTTATCTTCACTAATTTCTATATCCACCTTATATTTACATAAATTTACCACATGGAGGTTTTTATCTCATTTATGTCTTACCCCATCCCTGACTCGTGCTGCAAGCCTGTCTCTGCTTCTCTGATGGGCAGATCATGCCTGTGAGGTTCACAGACACCCGCTTCTCTAAGGGGCAGATCCCATGTGTCCGACCCAGGGACACCTTCTGAGGGGCAGATCCCATGTATGTGGCCATGGACAATGCCTGCTGCCCACAATCCATGTCCTCTGATTAGAAAGAGTGAAAGAAAATGTCATCATCCAGTGTCCAGTGTCTGACGATTTGGGGATAGAAATAAAACCCTTGTAAACATCGGTTGGCAGAAGGGAAAAAAAGGAAGGCCTGTACTTGGCTGGAAAGGAACTGGCCGGTGCAGGGACCAGGCCGTTGGTGGGAAGGTGAGCGTCCCCGCACGGGACATCTGGGAGTCTGCACGAGTCTCATTCCTTCCGTCCTTCCTCCCTGTCCCTGTTCCTTGCCCTCCTGCTCTTGTATGTCCAGGGCAGAAGCACGAGGGTGATAGAGGTGTAGGCCCGGGGAGGAGACACCAGCCGGGGTCCCACTCAGGAGAAGCTCTGAAACAAGGACGAGTGAGCACATGAAGCCTTCTAACCCTCGAGCCTTAGAACACAGGGAGCCCTGTGATCTGCACCAACCAGAAGCCCGTGGCGTCCTCCGCAGTGTCCCCACTGTCAGGACACTAAACTTAGCGTGTGACCAGAGAGGCCTGAGCACAGAGATGCACTCAGGAGGTCACTGCTGGGACCATAAGGGTCATTGGTAAGGTGCGGTGAGGTGCCCAGGGCCACCGCCTCCTGTGATGCCAATGTCACAGTGATGCAGGGGCAGAGGGGTCGGGGTGCAGAGGTGGCCTCGGGCGGCCTGCGCCCTGAAGAAGCCAGCTAGGGAGTCACGGGTGCCGGAGCAGGCAGGGGGCCGTGTGCCAAAGGAAGGGTCGGGGCCCGAGCAGTGTCCTCTGGCATCGGTCAGGTCCCAGGTGGTGGGCCTCTCCTCTGTACACGACCCGGCTCTCTGGGTCTCAGCGACACTCTTCATGAATGTCCTCCATCGTCTTTATGTCCCCTTTGATGGGAAACCCCAAGTATTAAAATACATTCAGAAACAGCATGTTCCCTCTGCCTGCGGACTGGGACCTCACACATCAGAATCCAAAACATCCGCTATTTCCACCACGTAGAATGTCAACTGTGCGATATTAAGGAATTAGTGTCTGGGGCACGTGACCAGCATCACGACGTTGCTTTAAAAGTCTTTACATCTTAGAGATGCATCCCGAAACATTTCTAGATCCGATTACTTCCTGGAATCCCCTTCAGAATAATGTAGAAATAGTGGCTGGACGGCAATCCAGTTGAAATGACGCTGCTGTGACTGGCTGGCGTGTGTGTGTGTTGGGGGGGTTATGCTGCTCTTCCTCCGACTCCTGGACTTGCTGGGACTTTTCCCCGGTAACCATCCCAGTGCGAGAGCAGCGGCAGGCTCGCCGGCCACAGAGGCGTCCTCTCTCCGACGGGCGGGGAACAAACCCAGCTTCTGCTCTGTCCCCCGGGGGTGAATTTCCTCCGCGTGCCTGTTTTCTCATCAGGAAAACACGGGTGACGAGAGTCCAGACCTCGCGGGATTGTTGGGGAGCACGTGCGGGCCTCTGAGGGGTCACTGTCGGCTCCTGTACGACGCCCAACTTCTCCCCCTGGGATTTGTCACATTGGCAGTTGCTATGAGAGAAAGCCCTTAATTTCACATACAGAAACACTTTGGGATTGATAGTTAGCTTTTGTATTTAAAATCGAAGAATTGATTTGATAATTAATGACTTTTCTGTGATTTGTAACTCTGAATGTATTTCATGATATAAAAATGGGCTTTTAAACTTGCTAGGAATATATCATGTTTTTTTTTTTTTTTCCTTCCAAGGATAACTTAATCGATTAGACAGTTTAGCCACAACACTGACTCTATCTGGAGCATTTTCTTAACTGTTTATTTTTCCCCCTTTTCTGCACTGCTCCAGCATTTAAGCCCTGGCTCATAGCTGCTCTAAGAAGGGAATCTGTATTGGTTTTTTTGTTTTGTTTTGTTTTTGTTTTTAATTAATTTACTTATTTTTTGTATTGGGGGTTTTGGACAAGTGTCTTGGAGAGAGCCCACTTCCACTGAAAACAAGGGTTTCAGAAACATGAAAGTGCACCTAACAGGGGAGCTCTGTGGTTTTCTCCTCTCAGGATGTGGTCTGTGTTTCCTTTCCCTCCAAGTTGGGGTCTCCTGTGGGGGTCTCCTTATCATCTCAGTCGTGTCACTAGTTAAACCAAAAGTGGCTTCCACAAGGGTTCACGTTTGAGCATCGGCTTTGTACAAATCACTGTGCCAGGTGAGGAGGGATGACAACAGGCACGAAGATGAAGTGTTCTGGCAAGATGGGACATAGCAGGTGAGACAGGAAAGCAGACGCGGTGAGTGCTTGATGCCACAGGCAGGTGCTGTGAGAGCTGGCGGGACGATGCGCACTTTGAAGCACAGAGCCCGGGAGGGCTTCTTGGAAGGCATGGATTAAATAGGCTGTGACATAATAGCGAGGAAAGACACAGTCGTGCAGAGGCAAAAACAAGGGGAAAATATGAAACGTAAATAGCATTGTTTGCACGCACCCGTGGAGAGTCCTGTTCCGCCTCCCCCCACTTTCCTATGGCTCGGGGCTCACGGCGGGCAGGAGGCCGCAGAACAAGGAGCACACAGGACAGGAAGAGGTCACGGTGACCACAGGGAGTGGACAGCAGCAGCAGGAAGACCACTGGCATCTTCTTGTTCCCTTGTGGCCTCGGATCGCCCGACCTTAGGTCGGTGATATCCTCCCCCTGGGTTTGCAAAAGGACTTTTCACCTCAATGGACACATTTGTAAAATCCAAAAACAACATGCCTGTGCCATATCCTAGTAAGTTGTGTAGTTCTAGTAAGAGAATAGAGAACCCTCAGGTAGGCCCCAATGATCTACATCTTTACGGAGCGAGGGTGGTCCGGGCTTAGCGCTCAGGTCCACCACAGTGGATGTGAGTAGCAGGTGTCCGTGGGGTCTGGGCTCCATCCCACTGGAAGGTGCCCTGAGCGCATGGCACGGTGTGTGCCCTGCTTAAGATCATGGTCCGTGTGGCTTACCAGCACGTTGGTATTCCATGTGTTGGAATTTTTCTGACTTCAATTATACACAAACCCTGATGAAGGGAAATGCTCATTATCTTTAAATGAAGCCTGAGCTAGACCCTGAGCAGCACAGCAGAGATATGTTGCGTCGGGCCCTGCTGTGTATGCAACCCCAGGCATGGATCTCCGGGTGCAAACACGCACATGGGCTAAGCCACGGTGGGGACGCGAGGTGCTGGGTGGAGGGGAGATCGGAGGAGGAGGATGGAACAGGTGTCACTCGAGAATGGCACTGAGGAACGAGTAGGGGTGCGCCAAGCAGGGGAGGGGTGAGAGCTTCCTCTTTACTAGGGAACCAGGGGAGCGGGCACGATGGTGTAAACATGTGGAGCAGTGGGCTGACCTGTGTGTAGGAAGGACATTACCCTGCGCCAAAGCTTCTGGCATTTATGTGGTAGGCTACCGGGAAGGGCATTACTTGTACACGCAGAGGAGTCCAGGTACGCTGGGAGTAAGACCAGAGTGTCTGCATCGCAGTGAAGGTAGAGAAGGCCTCCCAGAGCAGTGGGTGCCTCTGTGACGCCAGCTTGGTATCACAGGCAGCGTGGGGTCAGTGTCCGAGCCATGCCTGGTGGCTCTGTGGCCTCGGAGAAACCAGCCGCTGCTGCGGGGTTGTTGTTCTCATCCACGTAGCTGGAGCTCGGAGCGGCACACGAGTGGGAGAGCAGCACCCTAGGGCCAGAGGGAGCCGCGGCGCTGAAGCACAGAATGCAGAGCGGAGTTGGAAGGCATCGGCTGCTTCTCTTTAGGTTCGGCCGACATTTGAAGACGGGATTACCGTACGATACGGCTCCAGCGACTTGATGTTCCCAACACAGGGCTCCCTTCACGTCTCCGCTATCTACTGAACACACATGCGCACACGTGCACACTTACACACGCACACGTGTACACACGTGCACATATAGGCACAGACACGTGTGTACACACAAAACACATGTACACACATACATATGTACACATGCATACATATGCACATGTGAACACATACACATGCATACACACATGCATATGCACTAACACATGCATACACACATACATGTGCACACATAGACAAACACATGCACATAAACACACGCATACACATATGCACACAAACATGTACACGTGTACATATATGTATACAGTACACGTGTACACACATACACATAACACATGCACGCACATGTGCACAGAGACACATGCATACGCATGTATACACATATACACAAACACATGCACACACATGTGCACACATATGTTCACACGTGCACAGATATGCATCCACACACATACACCTACACAATGCATACATGTACATTCCCGTGTGTTGTGTGCACGTATATACACATATGCACATACACACACTGTGTACGTGTGTGCATGCTTGTGTGTGCACATGTATACATGCATGAACGCACATGTGCATGCACATGTGTACATGCATACACACCACATATCACACACACATAGGTCTTGATTCCCTTTGCAAACATAGTTCCCAATGGAACCCTGGTCGCCAGTCCGGGCTCAGCTCACAGGTACACTCACAGCTTTGCTCGCCCTCCAGAGTGTGCAGACACCATTGCCCCTGTGCCAGAGCACCCCTGCCTGCTGCTCTCTCACAGTGCCCGCTCCTGCTCCGGCCAGCACACTGACCTTGGTCTTGCATGACAATCAGCTGTCCTCGTTTGGCCCCTCCCAGCACAGAGCATGGTCACAGCTCTCCACGTGCAGTCCCCGGGGCTCTGACGGGATGACCCTAGACCCACCTAGGGGTCCAGTGTGAATCTGGCCACAGACATATGCCATGGGGCTCTCACACCTGAAGATGTGCCTGTTCTTCCTCTGAGTCACAGGTGGTGGCCTTAGGAGTGCAGTGTGACCATGACTAAGGAGACGCTTACATATGCAAAGTGGTGCCCTCAGGTGTCACATACTGAGAGTTTGCACCCATGTTCATATCTGCCATTGACTTTGAAGTATGCTTTCATCACACTAGACCTTTCTCAGATGCAGAGATTACTTTAGAATAAGGCCCAAATCTCCTAGAAAATGAATAATACAATTTAGGATTACTGAAAATAGAAGCTAACAGTTTTCATATTCTAAGAGTGATTAAGAATGTCCCTTTCTCTGATTCTCCTAAAATTTTTGGAAGAAATTTTAATTTTTGTTATAAATAAGTTACATTTGAACACGTTGAATACATGAGTTTTCCTCCCTCCCTCCCTCAACCACTGAGCCCCCCAGGCGTCCCGGTATTGTTTCTTATAACCCACTTCCTCCATTAACCCAAACCCGAGTTGATAGCTTTGCTGCCCGTGACTCTGCTGCTCGGGGCGCCGCGAGCTCGGCCCACCGTGAGGCCAGGTGCGCACCGTGGGACAAGCATCACCTGCCTCCCGCCAGAAACCGCCCTGGGTCTGACGTGCTGGGAAGAAGCCCGAATCCTAGAAGGATTCCTTTCTGGGAAGCTGGAAATGCTTACAGATTCAGCATGAAGCCTTCCTGACAAGATAGATTCAAAAAGCCAAAAAAAAAAAAAAAAAAAAAAGTGCTCACCGCCAATCCTGCAGGAATATGATGTGCTTGGAAAGGTGTCCCCCGCTCCACGCCCAGTTCCCTCTGGCCCCAGACGCTTGTTGCCCCCTCACAGGGCTTTCGAGCTCGCCTCTTGGTCTCTCCCTTCTCTTAGGGCTGAGCTTCTGAGCGACTGAACGGTGCTAACTTCGTGTTGGTGGAGAAGGCCACGCAGCCAGGAGGGGAGGAGGGCGGGCCTGGCGGCCCCGGGAGGAGCGGCTAGAGATTTGGGGACAGGGAAAGACAGGGGTGGTGGTGGGGCAGGGGCTGCCGGAAGCCCAGGGGCCCTGGCAAGGGCACAGCCGGTGGCACCGGGGGCCTAACGTGAGGCCGAGGAAGGGGAAGGGCTCCCGTGGAGGGAGAGGTCTGCCCGGCGGGAGGCGGCGGGTGAGCAGCTCCGAAGGGGAACAGGAGCCCCCAGGCCGAGGCACCCGAGGAAGAGGAGCCGGGAGGTGGCACGGCCCCAGGTCACGCGGGTCCGTGGGCAGCGAGGACTCCCACCCTGCGGGGCAGGCCGTGTCCTCCGCGTGGAGCCTCGGGTCAGGCAGGAAGGGGAGGATGGGGCTGTGCTGGAGGGAGCCCCAGGCCCGGGGCGTGCGGGGCTCCTGGCCACCCATGAGTGCTGGGTGCGAGGGTGCCGCCGGGCCCACGTGAGGGCCACAGGGCTCAGGGTGCACCGTGTGTGAGCACAAGCACAGGGAGTGGTCTCTGTGAAGAGGCGCTTGTGTCCACCCTCGGGACGTCCTCGAGGTCCGTCTCTCCCCTTGACGACAGCTCCGAGGCTCCTACCCCGTCACTAGGGAACTGCTGTGTGTCCCCAAGTGGGAGTGTGTTAGGAGGTGACCCTCGAGGAGCTCGTGAAGGCTTAGTGAGGTCAGAGGGCAGCACGAGCCTGCAGGCCTGGTCGCCCCGCGCGTGGGCTCTGCGCACACGGAGGAAGGACCGTGGGGGCCCGGGAAGGTGCACATGCAGGCCAGGTGGACACGTCTCCCCAGGGACCAGCGGGGCCGGCCCCTCGCCCTCCTGCCGGCCTCCAGGTCTGTGGGGACAGCAATCTGTTGTTTCAGGGGACAGTGCGCGGGGTCCTGTCCAGTCACACGGCACAACTACCTCGCGTGTCTCGGCCCCGGAGGGCGCATGGTCACAAGCTTCTGCTGGTTTCTCCAGAGCAAATCGAGACAATCCCTCCTCTGAAGACCTGCTGTGACCAGGAGCGTGATTCCTGAATATTCCTATAATATCATGTGACGTTAGGGTGCTGACTTTTAAAAAACAAGTGGGCTGGGGAGCATTTTGACTCAGCAAGTTCTCGTGTCCCATCGTTGCTAACGGGCTCCAGCTGTGCTCAGGAGCGCAGCATGCCGTCTCCCGTCAGCCAGGATAAGTAAGTCGAGAGTGCCCACGGTCTATCCTGCTGACAGCGTGCAGACACACGGACACAGGTGTGTGCACAGATCCACACGGGCACGCACATAAGCACACACAGGTGGATACACACAGGCACATACACACACGTGCGCACACAAGTGGATATACTCAGCTGCACATCCATACACAGAGGCACACATAGGTGCACACATAAGCACTCACAGGTTGATACACACAGGCACATACATAAGTGCACACACAAGCAGATACACACAGGTGCACACCTGTACACAGAGGTGCACACACAGGTATGTGCACACAGGTGCACACAGAGGTAGATTCACACAAGCACATATAGGTGCATACACACACAGGAGCACACACAAGCAATATATACAGGCACACACAAGCACACATGGGTAGATACAGGCACACACAGGTGGATGTGCACACATGGACACAGGCACACAGGTGCACACATGCTCATATAGGTGCACACACAGGTGGATACACACAGGCACACACAGGTGGATGTGCACATATGCACACAGGCACAGGTGCACACATGCTCATATAGGTGCACACACAGGCACACATAGGTGGATACACACAGGCACGCACAAGTGCACACACAGGTGGATACACACAGGCATACACAGGTTGATATGCACATATGCACACAGGCATACAGAGGTGCACACATGCTCATACAGGTGCACACATAGGTGGGTACACACAGGCACACACAGGTGCACACATGCTCAGACAGGTGCACACACAAGCACACATAGGTGGATACACACACGCATGCACAGGTGCACACATAGGTGGATGTGCACACATAGGTGGATACACAGGCACACACAGGTGGATGTGCACACATGCACACTGGCACACAGAGGTGCGCACATGCTCATACAGGTACACATACAAGCACACACAGGAAGATACACAGCCACACAGAGGTGTGCACATACCCCTACAAGTGCACACACAAGTGCACACAGGTGGATGTGCACACAGAGGTGCACACATGCTCATACAGGTGCACACACAGGCACACACACGGGGGAAGGCCTTCTCACCAGGCCCCCAGATATCCTGTCATGTCTGCGGCACTCTCACAGGACACAAGAAGGCAGCGATCGCCACAGAATCCATGGCATTGGTGAGCGACCCGTATATTGTGACAGAACAAAGTCAGCTGAACGACCAGGAGGAGAAGAAAATGAAACCGGGGTAAGCTTCAGCTCATTTTAAAACGAGGACGGTCGTCGTTAGCCCAATTCCTGGGTGCTGTCTCCGCAGCCTCTGAGCTGGCCCAGCCGGAACACGGGGTGCGTCGTGACCGAGCTCAGGCCAGGTTTCAGGGCATCCGGAGACCAGGCTGTATTTTCTTTATTAGCTGCTTTTGCTTGATTGCCTATTGTCCGTAATGTCCTTTGATCCCTACCCCTGAGGGATGTCTGGGGGCCGTGAGTGCAAGTAAGGGACAGTGGACATAATTTTTTCTTTGCTTGTTTGTCACTTTTTTGGGCCAACCTCAAGTGTGACAGAGCTATGACTTATGGGCCAGACCTTTCCCTTTCTCTTTATTCCAGCCCTATATCTGGCACGGGGTGGGGACTCGAAAATATATTCCAAAGGGAATAAGTAATTTTATGTGAGTACACAAGGCCTCATGCTAGTAACCGAAGAATTTGATGCGGCACATACAGAAGCTCTTGGTCTGTGGTTTGTACATGTAGATTTCCAACATGTATACGGGTGTGTGCACAGACGTGATTCCTGACATTAGACCGAATGTGTGCACAGATGTGATTCCCGACTTTGTACCAAATGTGTGCACACATGTGATTCCCAGCATTAGACTGAATGTGTGCACAGATGTGATTCTCAGCTTTAAACCAAATGTGTGCACACATGTGACTCCTGACTTTATATCAAATGAGCGCTCATATGTGATTCCCACCTTTAGACCGAATGTGTGCACATGCGTGATTCCCACCTTCAGGCTGAATGTGTGCACAGGCCAGATTCCCAGTTTAGGCCGGAAGCCCTGAGTGCCTCTGGAGAAGTGATAAAGGACTGCGGCACTTGCAGGGAGCAAGAGACCATTCCCGCTGGGAGGACAAATTCACGGAACTGGTGCAGCCGAGACTCTTACTTGGCGGGAGGAAGGGCCCTCGGGCAGCGGGGCGGAGGCCGTGAGAGGCCCAGGCCGAGCCAGAAGCCGCGTCTTGTTGCGTCTGCGGGGCGCAGGCGGGGAAGGAAGAGCAAGCTGACGGCGGTGCAGGCGGGAAGCTGGGAGCCGTGGGGGCCGCAGGGCTGTGGGCTCGGGCGCCGGTGACCCGCACCCGGGGCTTACCGAGCGGGGCGCCTCGTGCCAAGGCCCGCCTGCCGGGTCTCTGCCGCAGCTCGCGGGCAACGGCGCCCGGAGGTCATCTAACAGGGAAGGACAGAAGGACAGGCGGCCGCAGCAGGGCTGCCGGGATACGAAGCGTTGACATCCGTCCATTGCCGCTCTGCGCTGATGTGCTGGTCGCTTTCCAGAAGTTCTTTTCCACTGTATTTTACCAAAGAATAGCTCGAACATAACCGGTTTGGATATTTTTCTTTAAAAATAAAATCTTTCTCCACCTATGGATGGTTTGGGGAACCCTGAGCAACGATGCTGGGGGCGGTCAAGACGCTGGACGCCGCAGAGCCGGGGCTGGCCTCCAGGCCGTGGATCCTCAGGCCGAGGAGCGGCCACGCAGGGAGAGGAGGCCCCCCGTCCTGGCACCGTGGGGCGTGGGCGCGGGGCTGCCCTGGGCGGGCCGAGAGGGCTCGTCGGCTGTCGCCGCTCTTCGCCTTGTGAATGCTGTTTGTTTTCGTCTTCCCTACAGATTTATCGTCATAATTATATTTTACTTAGGCTAATAATTGAGTGAGTGTGAATTCCCTAGATGTGCAACGCCTGATTTTGTGGCAGAGGTGTGCCGAGACCGCGGTGGAGGGGAGCCAGGCCGGGATCACCCGTCGCCCGGGGTCCTTCCGAGGCTGACGCACATCAGGAGAAAATGGTTGTGCAGTGGAAATTAGTGAAAAAGAGAACTCCTCTGTGGATCCTCTGGTGCGGTTTCCCTACTGACCCTGATCACCATCGGTTTCCATCCCACTTTATTATTCACCATGATGGTTTCCGAACACGTTTTCTAATTGTCTGGTGTCCGTATTAATCACTGATCTTTGTTATACATCCGGCTATTCTTCAAGATGAGAAATTCTTGGACAATTTTCATAGGCGGCGGCTTGCTCTCAACGTAGAAAATCGGACCTTAAAATAGCATTTTGTGTCTTGGTGGGAGGTGTTTCCCGCCCGATTTCCCTGCTACCCATCCCCGTCTGCTGCCGCCTGCATGCGGGTCCCGGGACACCGCTACCTGCCGGTCTGCGGAGCATCCTTCCGCTCACCCCAGTGACTCTTTACACTAGAGTGTATGGGCGTTGAATATCTGTATTTGGGAGCTGCGCTTTTTTTTCCATGCTTCGATCATTACCTTTCTTCCCTAGTTAGAAATGACAGAGAAATTGATTATTCGGAGTTCAGAAAATAAAATGCTTCCATCCAAAGTAGGCATATATATGAATCAAATGTATAAGGCTTTTGGGAAATTGAAAAATGACCTCATTTTAACTCTATATTTTATAAATCTATTTCTAACAGTTTGGAATTCCCAGCGTGATCCCCCCCCCCAAATCTCACTCTTTATTAATATTAACTACAAGGACTAAATCTTAAATGAACCCTGAAGTCAGGCATTCAGAGCACGTGCTGGATTCGTGGGCTTCACAGGGAGGAGGTGTGTGGCGGCCCAGGGGCTCCCCTGAAGCCTCTGGCCTCGTCCTCCCCTCATCCGGGACTCATCCTGGTGAGGCAGGGCCCTCTGGGCACCTTCTCTATCCCCCCCGCCCCCCGCCCTTCCGACTCCTTCCACAAGATGGTCCTTGTACACCTGCCTCCGACTCGGCTCCCCATGTTCTTTGTCAAACACAATGTAAAGCAGGCGCTTTGAGTCATTCACGTGGGTTCAAAGCCCGCCTGCTCTTGGCTGCTCCGAGATCTTGGGGGCTCACTTAACCTCTCTGAGTTTGAGCTCCCCATCTGGAATGATGGAAAAGAGACCTTGTAGGCAGGCTGCCTGCGAAGACACCTGGCACCGCAGGCAAAGCACCCAACAAGGGCGTCTGCCCCCCGAGAGGGTGGCCGTGTGCGTGAGCAGCTGACAGAACTACCTCCGTGGTGTTGCCCTCAAGTTTATCTTTCATAAAACTCCCCCCTCCCCACAGGCAGCAGCTGTACCTGGGCAGCCGGCATCCCCCCAGCATCACCTGCCCACCTGTCCTCTGTCGCCTTCACAGTGTCGCCCACGGGCTCCTCTCCATCGTGGGGAGGACAGAGTCTTTCCTGTCCCTAAGGCACTCCTCCTGTACGCCTTTCCCGTTCCCCACCCCTCCTTCCTGAGACCCCGGCCTGTCCCTGCTCTCCCTCCTGCCTGACCTTGATGTCATGGAGCTCCCAGCCATGGGAATGTGTAGGAGCAGAGCCATAGTCCAGTGTCCGACCCCTTGCCCGCCTCACCCCACGGCCCCTCTGGGGCTTCCAGATGTCGCTCAGCAAAGCCCCTTGGGGTCCTCACTGCATAGTTGGCATGAATCTTGAGGTCTTACCATGCAGGTCCCATGGCTTTCTGTTGTCCACAGGGTGGGTTATTCCCATGGCCGGGGTGTCACATTGTAGAAAAAGTACAGACGTCGAAATCAAGTAGATCCGGGTGTCAAGCTTTGCTCGACCACATGTTAACCCTGTGGGCTGTCAGGTCATGGGACTTCACTGAGACCTCCCCCTTTCTTAATCTAGAAAATGGGTACAATACTAGTGACTCTCTCGTGGGGCTGTTGTGGAGATTATAGACGCCGCTTGGACGTGCCTGCAGCGACCCCAAAACAGGACGACTGTTGAGGGCTGTGCGGAGCTCCTGGCACGCCGTGTGTGACGCTCCCGTCAAACCCCAGCAAACCCGTGCTGGGAGCTGTGCTCGGGCCTCTAATGCCCCTGGGAGCTGGACTCCTTGCCCAAACCCACCCAAAACTGCTTGCAAACCACCCCCCAGGCATCAACATAAGACCTCGTGTCCCTCAACCTTTCACCCCCTCCACCACGGCCTCACCGTCGGGGTGAAGAGCTGAGCGCGTTGCTCCCCGTGCACCACGAGCTGCTGCTCCTGTTGCACATGACAGTCACTGCTTACCAGGCCCCGGGAGGCACGTGGCCCTACGATCCACACTGCGCAGACAGGGAAAGCTTGCTGACAGCTTAGATAATTGGCTCCTGGCCCTGCAGCTGCAGAGCGCGTGCTCTGAACGATGGACTTCCTTGGACGCCGCACCCAGGGTGGAGTCACCCAGAGCCCCGAACAGGCTCCAGGAGGCAAACCCATCGCGTCCCCACAGATCACCCTCTGCACCTCTGATCACCTGGCACCGTGTTCCGCTGTGAACGCCACCAGCTGTGCCGCTTGAGGCCAAGCACTGCCTAGTGTACCCGGATGATAAAAGCTCCCGCACGCTGAATTTTCTCTCTACCAGACAATGCACTTAGGGCCCCCTCTCCATAATCTCATTTCCCTCTAATGACAACTTCAAGGGTTAGGAGTCATTAATCTCATTTTCAAATAAAAAAAAAAATTAGTTGAGAGCAGGAATTTGAACCCACATCTGCCTGCCTCCAAATTTCATGCTTTTATTTATTTTCTCTTCTTCCCGTCTTTGCATCTCCTTTAGCATTGTCGCGTATCTTGCACATCAGAAATGCCTAAAAACAAACAAACAAAAAACCTGGTAAATTGATCTCGGTCCGGTCCGTTGGGCTTTGCTGCGTGTCATTCTCCGTGGTTTCGCTGAGGGGAGGCCAAGTTCCTCCAGACGCTGAGGATTCCTGCCACCCGACTCTGCTTCAGCACCGACCCCTCGGCGGCATGTGGGGCTTGACTTCCCACTCCATCCACGTGCTTCCTCTGCACATGCGCAGGAGGCATGGGCCTCAGCCCACACGTGACACAGACGTGCAGAAAAATGAGGGCCATCCCCTTACGGTCTCTGGTCAGGGTGGCAGGAATCTGCAGTAAGGCCATCGGCACCAGCCGCAGCGGAAGCAGTGCCCTGGTGGCTCCTCGGCTGATGGACATGGCCGGGCATGTGAGCCCTGGGCTGTGGCCCCACGTTCCCAGCATCTCTCTATGAAGCCACATACAAAGGCTTGTGGACTCGAAGTCCCTGCGGGTTTGGGAGGAAGGTGGAGGGCTGGCCCCAGTGCTCCTATGTCGTGGGATGCTGTGCGGGTGTGAATAAAGGAAGAAGCATCACCCCCGGGGATGTGCAGGAGCCGGCCCTGGTGGAGGTGGTGGGTGGCACGGACTCTGGGTCTCTCCCCACCGCCGAGATTACCAGGAGGCAGGGCACGGTCCATGCCAGTCAGGCTGGCCTGGGTCCTAGATCCAGAGCACGGACCCAGCACACAGGGCTGGAGGGCAGGGGATTCAATCCGGATTCTGCATGGGAATAAGGGTGAGCTTCTGAGTCCGTTGGGTCTAGGCTCAGATTCCAGCCCTACTTGCTTTCCAGCAAGGGGTGCTTGGCCAACAAGTGCACCCTCCTGACCCCCCCTGTTTTTCAAGCAAGAAGTGAGGATAAAAGATTCATGTCATTAAGTCATCTGCCAGGATCAAATGGCACAGGGTGCATGAGGTGGCGAGGGGCGCTTGTAGCGAGCCCGTAAGGTGTGCTTCCTACCAGTTAGGGGCACCGAGGCCTCTGGCAGAGCTGGGTGTGAACAAAGGCTGATTGGCATCGGGATCAAAGCAGAGGGTGGAAGGGTGTCTGCAGCTCTGCCTGCCAGGCTCCGGGCTCCGGGCTTCAGGGTCGGGGTGCGAGGACCAGAGCAGCGAGAGGGTGTGGGCGCACGTCCTGGGTCTGACTCTGTTGAACTGACCCAGCAAGTCTGTGCACAGAGACAGTGCAGAAACATCGTTCATGCCGCGTGCAAACGTGCACCTGCACCCGCGGGTGGGCGCTGCCCTTCCTCCCCGCGCAGCGGGCGGGCCCCGGGGTCTGGGACCGGGCCGGGCACCTACAGGCCGCGCTCAAGCCGCTACACTCTGCTGTCCCTTCCGTTTTCAAACCGCATGATTTTCTTAAATAGCGAAAGAGGGACTCTTCCCTCTTCACGGGAGCAGCATCTGTTAATTAGCCCAAAAAAGGCGTTATATTCAGTCATTTAGGGAAATACCTTCTCCACAGGCAGTGATCGTTCTCATTTAAAATTATTAATCTCAATGCATTTTATATTTGAAAAATTCACTTGTGCTTTTCATCCTGCCTTGTGAGAAAAAAATAATTTTATTTATTTACTCTGTGCTCCCTTTTCCTTGGTTGAAGACCCAGATTACTTCCTGGGACGCATGCGTAGGGGCTGCCGCCCACGGGGGCACCCGAGTCCTTCCACTTCGGGGACGATGGGGACGTGTCTGTGCGTAGGGCGTCCATGGAAAGACAAAGTGCCGTGCGGGTTCTTATAAAGTGTCATAGTTGGATTTGAGCGGAAATGATTTGGTCATTTGGTGGCGAGAAAAATTCAAATGGGCAGCAGAGACCATGAGATCAGGTTTATAGTTGCAGCTGTCGGGGTGCTTGTGGGAAAGTTCTATAGGGTGGAATATGAAACCAAATTGGGGAATTTATAGAGACCTTCAGGAAGCTAGAGGGGGTGGGAAATACATGACCTCCTGCAGTCACTCATTTAGGATGATGCCCAAAGGCCCTCCCCCGGCCCTCCCTCCCCTCCTTCCCTCTCCCTTCCTCCCCCCTTCCCCTCTCTTCCCCCCTCCCCTTCCTCTCTCCCCCTCCTTCCCTTCCCCCTCCTTCCCTTCCCCCTCCTTCCCTTCCCCCTCCTTCCCTTCCCTCTCCCCCTCCTCCCCCCCACCCTTTCCCACCCCCCTCCTTATCCCTCCCCCTGCCCTTCCCCATCCCTCCCTTCCCCACCATCCCCCTCCCTCCTTCCCTCTCCCTCCCTCCCTTCTTCCTTTCCCCTCCTCCCTCTCCCTCCTCCCTCTCCCCCTCCCCCTCCTCCCTCTCCCCCTCCTCCCCTCCCCCTCTTCCCTCTCCCCCTCCTTCCCTCCTTTCCCCTCCCTCCCTCCTTCCTTTCCCCTTCTCCCTCTCCCCTCCCTCCTCCCTTCCCCTCCTCCCTCTCCCTGTCCTTTTCCCACCTCCTTCCTCATCCCTTCCCCTGCCCCTCCCTCCCCCTCCCTCCTTCCCTCTCCCTCCCTCCCTCCCTCCTTTCCCCTCCCTCATTCCTTTCCCCTCCTCCTCTCCCCCTCCCCGTCCCCCTCCTTCCCCCTCCTTCCCTCCTTCCTTCTCCCTCCCTCCTTCCCTCTCCCTCCCTCCCTCCTTTCCCCTCCCTCTCCCTTCCCCTCCTCCCTCCCACAGAGTCTTACTCCATGCATGCATGTGCCCTACACCCTTCAGGCGGTGGAATATGATAGTGGAGCAGAACAGAACAGATCAGGGAGGGCCTGGCCTCCCGCCCCATGGCCAGGGCCGCCCAGTCCCACCCCAGGTCACAGAATTGCCACTGCTCCACTTTGTCATGTCACCTGGCTGCTCAGACCCACACTTTAAGGAAGCGGGCAGTGGCTGGGACATTTTAAAAAGGCCGTCAGTCAGTGCACCCCAATGTTACATCATTCCAATTTATTTCCATGTGAATTTTTTGAAATTATCTTATTCCTTTGAGGAATGAGGGCTGTTTCCAGTGCACGTGTCCCTCTCTGACTGGCTGCCGGGGAGGTCACAGTAACGTCCAGCATACGTTTCCGCGGCAGGCTTCCTTGGGGGCCATCCTGCCAGGAGCACCCCGTGTTCCCGCCACTTCCAATGCTGCGGAGGCTTCGGGGTCCCCGCGACCCTGTTATGTTACCTGTAGCAGCCTGGCTGCTGCCTGAGCATGCAAAGTGCCTGTCGGCCGCCGGCTCAAGAGACCCCACTGCCCTGTGGGTCCCCGAGAGCACGGCCCGGTCCCAGGCTCTTTGGTGGCAAGGACTCTGTGTGGGCCCCCTGGGGGCCTGTTCGTCTGCACCTGAGGCCTGGTCGGGTGACTGCTGTGCCCGCCGTCGGGAGACACAGACTCGTGTCGCTGGCTTACCGTATCCCTTGTCATCTCCCATTGCTCTACAGGGCGACCGCCAGATTGATAAGGGAAGTGAAACACCTAAGGAAACGTGGGTGAGCACCTTAGAAGTGGGGCTTTCTGTCCTGACTTGCCATTTCCAAGCACAGCGATACGGGAGGACGCTGCGCGGAGCCGTGTTCTAGAAACAGGAGCAAAACAACACTTGGTGACCCTGAGGGAGGCATGTTTTGGAAAAAAAAGAAAAGTGAATAAACACATGGGGGGAAGGGCAGTGGCAGGAGCGGGTGGGCGGGCCGTGCAGGGTGGCCTCACCGAGGGACAGGGCTGGGACACAGTGGCTGGTGTGCCGGGTGTGGGGGGGCAGCCAGGAGGCGACGGGTCGCACAATAACAGGCGGAAACTCCGGGCAGGTTGTGACACAGAGTCGAGGGCCTCCAGGGAGCCGAGCGCCCCGTCCCCGGGGCCAGGGCAGGAGCGGCGCGGCCCCCGGAGGTTAGACGACACCGCCAAACAGAAGGGACGTGGCTCCAGTAGGCGATCGGCCGCCCTCTCTGGTCCCGCGCGGGCGGGTGCGGCGCACCCTGGAGCCCCGTGTTCGCTGTAAACATCCAGCTGTGATGAGGGAGGAGACCTCCTGGCGTTTCCTTTAGGAGATTCGGTAGACGACAGTTTGGGTGTGACGTAAGAACACGATGACGCTACCGGGAAGATCACGGCCCAGGAAGGGAGGAGGAAGGCAGGCAGGGAGCAGGGAAGGACAGAAGTACTTACCCTGCACGCCAAGGACTTAGGTCAGAGTGTACGATGACGCTGGCACCGTCCTTCACAATTGGGAGCATGGATGGTTCTGGAAGCTGTGGGTAGAAGTCAGGATGCCAGCGCTCCTCTGGCTGGGAGCCCGGCCTGTCTGCGCAGCCCACCTGGCTCCTGAGCCGGGGCAGTGCTCCCTGCCGGGGTGAGAGGGAGGGATGCGCCGCAGGGACGGGCAGCCTGCGAGGGGAGGCCCCGCCCCCCGTGTGGTACCTGTCAGAGGGCCCTGATGTGGAGCAGAGGTCCCTGGATGGCGCCGACTCTTTCCAGATGGTTTCCTCATAGACTAGGTTATTTTTCTTCATAAGATCCTTAGAAGATCTTATCAGCTTTTTTTTTTTTTTTTTATGAGAACCTGGAGGTTAGAAGTGTTAGTGAACAAGCATGCTCAGCTGGTGAGGTGCCTAGAGCAGGCACGCAACCCAAACCCAGCCTCAGGACCCTGCGCCTGGCCGCCTGGGCTCACTCAGACCTGACGGTGAGGTCTCCCCTGGTGTTTGGCACTCTCCAGGATTCCCTCTTCCTTCCTCTCTGCCATGTTCTTTCCCCATCTCTCATGAGCTTGCCCATAGACAGGCTGGGGACGGCTGTGCCTTCCGGACCCAAGAGCCCCACAGATGTCTGAGGGCTCAGGAGGTGACACTGTTTGCAAATTCTAGTGCAAAACAAATTGAAGGAAGACAGGCCACTGCAGGAGAGGGCGTTTCCGCTGGTTGGTTGTTTCTTGACCCAAAGCTCGTTTGTGATCACTTGGTTTTTCCTTAAGAAGGCTGGCCCTGCGTGCATGGAGGGAAGACCTCTTGGAGAACTTCTGGGATGTGTCGTTGGGCTCTTGAGTCTAAAGAAGGGGTTGGATGTGGTTCTTAAAATCATATATCATTTCAGTTATTGTGAAGCCTTCCTGATTCAGCCTTTTGTAAGGATGTGTAGTTTTCTTATTAACTCCAACCAGTTGGTTTTCCAACTATTTCTTCACCATCTCTGCGGCCTGCAAACCAAGAGTCCATCAGCAAATATGACTTCAGATCTGACCAGTGCTCCAGCATTACTTGGGGTGGGAAAGGGTCAAAAAAGTTAAAAGTGAAGGATGTGGCGTCTTCCCAACGGGAGCAGAGAGTCCAAAAGGGTGTTGCTTGTCCTCGTTGGGTGAATCAGTGACACTTTCATCGACACCAATCTCAGAAAGTTTGATCTTTATGGAACATAGTTTGGAAATGCATTCACATACAGCAGTTAGTTTCCTTAAGAAACAAAATTACATCACAGCAATTTAATATATTATGAGTAGAAGGTGGGAAGAAATTTTGGTTTATGGGTTTATAAATGCTTTTAATCATGAAGAGAATCCTGCTTTTAGTCATGAAGAGAAACAGGCCCAGAGAGAGGCCCATGTCTGGCCTGGGCTCCCCATCTCTAGGTCTCCCGATTCTTCAATCACCTGGAGAGGAGCCGGGAACTCTGACCAGGGTTGGTCTCCGTGTCATGACCGCTCCGAACTCCAAAGCCCTGCTGGTTGAGCAAGGACCTATCAGATCCCCACGTACCGAGCACCCATGGCTGTAGACCTCTGCAGTGTCCTGAGGCTGGAGAGAATGTACTAGATCCAGGTATTTTTATTCTAAGTAACATCTAGGATTTTTAATCTATATTTTTCTTCTCTCTATTAAGATTTTAGAAACCAAGAATACAAAAAAAAAGTTGTATATTTTTTCCTTAAACAGTCCTCCTGACATCTTCATTAATCATGTGGTGCTTAAATGGCAGCTTTTACGAAGAATACCAACAGTGCGTTTCAAGAGAAACTTCCTAACGCCCCTCAACTTAAGGCCAGGCCAGCCACATGGTCTCACTTGTTTCTTAGACACTTTATTTGATACACTTGATTTTTTCCTCTGATTACACGGTACACGAGGAGCTAGAATGTCTATCACCAAACTGCTGTAGGAGCTTGCAATGGCCTGACTGGAAATATAGGCAGCTTCCTGCAGACACATCAACTTTAGGGACCCTGGGGGTTGCCGCAGACACGGCCCCGGAGCGGCAGCGGGACAGACGGGCAGAGGCCGCGTGCCCCCCATCCCCACACCGCCTGGGAGAGACGGGGCCCGGGAATGAAGCCGCCCTGGATTCCAGGATGAACCAAATTCCCAGTCATAACCACAGATCGCCGAGGCCTTTTCAGCTGAATTGGTTCCCACTGTGTGGGGAGTATCGGGAGGGATTTATTAATTCCGTAACAGTGATGATTCTCTTAAGCAACGTTCTCAGCGGGGTCTCCCAATCCTCATCAAAGGCATCTCCTGGGAACTTGCTAGAACTGCCGATTCTGGGCCTCACCCCCAAGCTCTGGGGGTGGGGTCTGGTAATCTGGGTTTCAATCATCTCTTCAGGAGGAGCAGGTGACATTTGAAAATACTGCTCTTCAGTAACACTGGGAGGGGGCAGCGTGCATGTGCGTGACTGCATGCGTGTGTGCGAGTGTGCCCATCTGTGTGTGGATACATGTGCCGCATCTGCACACACATGCACATGTACACATGTACCTACACACACGTGTTCGTGCATGGACACATGTACCCACACACGTGCACACACATGCACAGCAGGTGTCTTCTTGTCCCCTTTGTTCTTTCTCCACGTTGGGTCCTTAGCTCATTGGTCACTGCTGACCTAGAGAATGCTATGCCTCTGCTTCTTTTACAGCCTTGGCTGTTCATGTCGGCATTACCGGGTCTGACCTGTGGCCCTAGTTTGCAAGACCTTGACCTAAACAACCCTTCTCATTTTTCCAAGAAACCCCAATCTGCCTCTGGGGTCAACAGTTTCACCTTTCACATATGATCTTTCAAGGCTCTCACGGTGGCCTGGGGCCTTCAGGCCCATGTGGCCCCCATCTCTATGGAGGTCAGACCTCCCCTCAGGCAGCCCCTCAGCATTCAGGATGCTCCCCGTAGAACCACTTTCAAAAGGTTTCCTGTCCACCCCTGTGTTTTCTCTTTAGCTGGAGGTGGTTACAGACAAGGAAGTGGTTCGCAGCAGTCACCATGTGTGTGGACTCTATCTTTAAAAAACAATCTGACCTTTTACTTTGATATGTCTCCCTATTTTATGAGTCTTCATACTACAGAAAAGTATCAGGGACCAAAGGTTGGCTTTTCCCATGCATCATGCCCTCTCAGTGAAGGAAAGGATGCTCACGCCTCCTCACACTTGGGCTGGCTCTCCAACATGCACGTGCTGTTACAACCGCAGCCCAAATAACATCCACGATGGGCAAGCACACAGCACAATGGCCGTCTTGGGCTCCTTTAGTTGACAGTGGACAGTGCAGTGTGATAGCGGCTATTATTAGGCTAAACCACTTTGTGTACATATCACAGTAGGAATCTACACATGTGGGCTGTAAGTCGCTAAAAACTGGAAATCGGACCCAGCCTTAGTTCTGCAAATCTTTTATGCTCAAAAGATTCATATTTCTAGAAAACAAAAGTCTCAACTAAAATCTTTTGAATATCTAGAAGCAAACAGGGACTGATTTCATTATTGTTTCCAAAGTGACTCGAAGTTTCAGTGGAAATTGTAGAGTTCTCTTTATCAACCGACACCTACATGGGTGCACACTGCTGTTTTCTGGAACAGGAAGCCATGTGTGCAAGACCTCCGGCTAAAAGGAAGATGGCATTTGTGCTTAATAATCATTAATCCCAAGGATCCTCTAGATAGACTGCATCCTATGGGCTCAGTAGTGATGGACCAGGGCTGGGACCCTGCAGGGGGGCAGGAACCCCAGACCCCGGGGCAGCAGGCAGGTCCCAGGGGGAGGAGACGGGGCAGGGAGGCAGAGAGGGGGGGACAGCCTAAGTTTGAGAGAATAAATCCTCTCAACCCTATAACCATTGTTTCTCTGTAACATCATCTGTCTCCTAAAAAGTTTCCCTGTGATCTTTCATTATTGATGAACTGTCCACATGAATTTTATTTTGGCCTCAAATCATCATGCATTGAAAAATAAAATAACTTGGAAATGTAGGAGTGGGACAGGGTGTGCTGTGTGGGGGGCGAAGGGTGGAAAGGAGAGGATGCATGATGGTTTCTCCAGCGCCTCGAGGACGGGGCCTTTGGAGGGCTTTTGGAGTGTGGGGGGCATGGGCCACTTCCTCGCAGAGGGTGAAGCTCTGTTTTTGTAACAATGGCTGGACTTACTAAGTAAAAAGTGAGACCGGAGCAGCCGGAGAGCATTTCCACCAGAACAAAGCAAAGATTTCTTGCCCTGTGGTATGACTCTGAGATTCTGGGCCAGAACCAGCTCTGAGGAAGTGGGTGACGACATAAGGCAGGAACATGCGCGGCAGGAGCTAGAGCTGTCCCATCTCGTGGAGGAGCTGCCCGGATGCAGGCAGCGCACAGCGCCCCTGTGTTCGTGAGCCCCACGACCTGGGAGCGACCTGACACCGCGTCACAGGCAAGGCATCGGAGGTGTGGGGGCCCACGCCGCAGCCAGGGTGCCCTCCCCGCCGCACAGCAGGCAAACAGCGGCTCGGGAGCATCGGTCCACACCACAGCCACCGTGGAGCACCTTCCCACAGACCCATGACGAGTCCAATACGAAACCACAGTACCTGTGCGGTGCACGTGTGCGATACGCACGAAACCCAAGTGTGGGCGTGAACGCTAGCAGAGGGCAGCGCGGAGCCTGGAGTCACTCGGCGCCGGCCTGCACCCGCTCCTGCCAGTCCTCACTGTGCGCAGCCTAACCGTTGGGTTATTTTTACCCATAGTAGTTGTGTGTGTGTGTGTGTCCCAGGACCATGCAATCTTTGAACCTGGAAGAGACCTCGAGAACAAGACCTAGATGAGTTAACCTCCAGCCTGGCGTGAAGGCCAACCTCACCGCCAGGCGCAGGGCAGCGTCTTCAAGCACCGGCTGCAGGGTTCCGACCCTCCCCGGGGTGTAGACGGCTCTCTTCCAGCTTCGGCCTCTGACTCCCTTCTCCTCGGCTGCCCTGCGTGTTCCTCCATAGATGCTTTTTGGCACTATTTCTTACAAATGTGCTCCCAACCCTTCCCTTTAATTGCCCGTGTCCCCCCGCAGAGCACTCGGTGCGGCCGCGCTCTCGGTGCCAGTACGGCAGATCCCCCGCCGCGGAGAGCTCGGTGTTGACTGCCATCCACAGGTCTCCCGTGCTGACTCCATCAAAAGTCGGGCATTAGGAAAGCACCTCGGCACTTGGCTCAGCACCTTCTCGGCGAAGTCCTCAGGTGCGAGGCCCGCACCTTGGAAGCCACAGCAGGTGCAAGCAGCAGTGCGCTGGGGCTCACATCCCCGGACCCGGCGGGGGGGGTGGGGGGGGCGCATCCTCACTGGCACCTCGCTGGCTTTTTGTCTCTTTCCTTCCTTCAGAGGCACCATGACAGCACAAGCTGGGTTATTTTTATATATATTTTTCTCTTTGATTGACTCCAAAATTTTGCAGAAAAAGTCACCGTCTAAAGGAAGACATGAGGATTTGGGGAATTTGGTTTAAATGTCTTTCTTTCTTAAGACTGTTTAAGACAGCTCTCTGTAGAGATAAACAAGGGTTTAGGGGATGAGCCCTAGGAATTCTGACCTGGAGAGAAGATCCGGCATCTGTTCATCTCTGCACAACATACACACATACACGGACAGCAGGGTGTTCTGGAAAGATTGAGATAGAGGAGGGGAAAAGAGAGGGAAGGAGTTTTGGAAGAGATGGGGCCCTGCCCAGACCGCCCCCAGGAGTCCTCTTGGAAGGTGAGGGGGTGAGGAGGAGGAGGAAGAGGGCCCTGCCTCTTGCCGAGAGGACACCAGTACTGGTGCGTCGGGGATAGAGACAAGGCCACATCTCGTCCTCGCTCCCATCTCGGCCATCGGCATCCACAAAATGCCTCCCTGTACGCTTGCTCTTATGTGTTAGATGTTATGAATCAGGTCTAAGATTTAGATAAGAATCGCTTAGTTTGCAAGAGCAGTTTCTGCCTTGGGGGTGCCTGGGTGGCCAGTCAGTTGGGCATCATCAACTCTTGATTTCGGCTCAGCGTCATGAGACTGAGCCCCGGGTTGGGCTCCGTGCTGGGCGTGGAGCTGCTAGAGTTTCTCTCCCTCTGGCCTTCCCTACTCTCTCTCTCTCTCTAGTAAGTTTTGTTTTTTTTTGTTTTTGTTTTTGTTTTTAAAGAGCAGTTTCTTGACCTTCATGTGGAGCTGTGTCACTGACTCCCAGGACTGCAGAATCCAGGACGCACAAGGTGTGCATAAACGGGGAGGTAAAGGACCGGACCAGCTCTTCCAGGGCAGGAGGACCTAATTGGCAGGGGCTGTGGGGGTTAATGATGGAGAGATTACTTGGGTCCAGAAAGAGGCCACGGAAAGGGTGAATCTTCCCCTGGAATCTAGACCATGGGCTGGAGGAGGAAGGACAGGGCCATTTGGACAAAGAGAGAGGTGATCAGAGCGGGGAGGTCAAGGCCCCTTCACACCATATGCGAGGGAGAAAGCCAGAAAGGTAAATTGAGGCATTAGGTCCCGGGGGCCCTGCCTTCCTTCGAGCCATTTGAACACTTGACACAGGAATAAAGTGATGACAGGAAAGGTTGGATTTTAGTTTGAATTTTACCCTTGACCAAAATTGGGACAACGTGAGGCCAATCTCTCTCCATGTTTTGTTTTGAGCGCTCATGAGCGCTGTTGTGATCACATTACATTCCCCGGACTCCTTCCTCATGCACTTAAGCCGCCCCTTCGTGGATGCTCCAGAGGAGCCCTTGAATGAATCAGGGGTAAATTTTCCGTGAGAATACGACATTCTCGGCAATGGGTACGTGAGTGCTCTCAGAGCCTCGTAAAGGGGTCGATGGCTCCTTTACCAGCGGCTTGGGATGATCTAGTGGTTGGAGCGTCCAGCCGGCCACAAAGGAAACCCCATGCACTCTGCTTGGCTGACTCACACGCTCCGTTCAATGTCCAAGTTCCTCCTGACTGTGCTCCTTGCGACGGCGAGCGTCCCAGGCCGGATGCCAGGACGCTTGTGAGGCGGGCTGAGGGCGGAGGACTGGGGGCACAGCCGATGGCAGCTTCCTCCGAGGTCGGGGGCACGGGGCGGGGACCCGTGTGGGCATAGGGACGCCGTAGCGCCAAGGGGACCCGGGACCTACCAGACGTGCGTGTTCTCCTGCTGCACTGAGATTAATTCGCATCGGGATTTCTGTGATGACGAGGAATAGTAAGCACATTGTAAGCAAAGTCTGGAAAATAAAGAAATCTGTGAGGAAGGTAAAAGTCACCCCTCGTCTCACGATTAGAGGGACCAGCTGAACATTTCACAGGCTTCTATGCGTCACCTTCTATTAGGTTTCTTTGTCATGGCGTTAAAGACCTGGGTAAACATTGGTTTAAGAGGCTGCAAAATATTTTCGTTAGTGCAGTTGTCACAGCTTTACCTATTTTCTCATTTGAAACATCAGGGTTTTGGGTTGTTTTTTTTTTTTTTTTCAGTGTTCTTCAATTATAAATAATGCTATGATTCATATTTCTCTTTGTATTTTTTTGTACGGTGTGGTTTAGAGTAGAATCTTGCAAGGAGATTGACAGGGAGAGAAGCTCAGGATAAGCTACTCAGGTCTGTCTGTAAAGGTGGCCCCCTGAGAAGCTTCTGGAATGGGCTGAGTGACGTCACATCCTCGGGTGGGTCTGGAACTCGTCCACAGTCACCTCACCTGAGGTTGGGCTTACCTGGCCAAAGATTAGCTCCTTTGGCCCCTAATAAGGACATTATGGATGAAGGTAAGCAGCATTAACCTGCAGAAGTAGATGGAGGTTCACGGTTTTTAGCGATCCGTCGCGTCCTCACCCGACGTAGAGCCCGGGCGTCTTACCGCGGGCGTCCACGAGGCACTGTGGGCTCCTTCACATAAAGATATAATGTGAGGAATCATCCGTCCCAGACGTAAGCCAAAGGGCAGGGTGACCAGGCGGGAGCAGCAGGTGCTGGGTAGGCGGCGCCGGGCCTGGGAGGACCTGCCCGCACCCAGGAGGAGGCTCCTGCAGGGGCTCCTCTCCTGCCAGGCCGCGTGGGCATCTCGGGCCCCGGTGCCGCCCATGTCAGCCTTGGGCACAGTGACAGCGAGTCAGGCATCGTCGTGCTGGGGGAGGGCCTCCTCCGGGTGGCAGCCGTCATCTCCTTCCTGGCACCTGACGTTTCTGCCCCTGTGGGATGTGCGCGTGTTTCCCGGAACCTGCTGAGTTAATTATCGTTGTCAGCTCTCTTCCTCGCTCTGCTCCAAGTCACACAGAAATAAACCGGTGCCCTCAGGTGGGTGAAGCTACACTGGGCGCGTGAGACGCCGAGGACGCCGTATCTGGTGCCTGTATCTGCGGCGCCAGATTATCACAAACACGGCAATTAAATCAGCGCCGACGTATCATCTTTCTGTCCCATGGGTTGTACAGCCAAGACGGGTCTCGCCCAGCTAAACTCAGCATCTGCAGGGCTGCTTGTTCTAGAAGGATCCAGGGACGACCGTCTCTACCTGCATGTGTGCTGCTGGTCTCACGGCCCCCTCCGTCCTGCAGCCGGCAGCCCAGCCTCTCCTCCCTCTGTGACTTCCCTGCCCCCATCCTTCTCTTGTAAAGACCCTGTGACTACACGGAGCCCAGCTGGGTCAGCCAGAAAAACGCCCCCCATCTCAAGACCCTTAATTTAATCACGTGCTGAGTAGAGTAACCTCGTCGCAGGTGGGGGGTTGGGGTGTGGCATCTTTGGGGCTGTGCATCTGTCATCCACAGGTCCTTTACAGTCCCCAAATGGTAATGCGCGGGCCATGCTCGGTCACGTGTCTGGTGGCTTCGGTGGCGTGTCCACCACAGCTCCCCGCTCCTACTGGGTGCATTGGATGGCTTGGAATGTTTAGTGGAACGCAGCATTGTGCACAGCGCTGACGGGCGAGTCGGTTTTTTCTCCACATCTTGGTCCTACCGAAGACAGCAAACTAACAATGTGGGCATCTCACCTCCCCTGGATGACCCACTTGGGTAGACATCAGGGCAGGCAGGTCACGGGCTCAGGTCACAGGGCCGCACCCACTCGGCCAACGGCTGGGAGCACCGGTTCTTGCCAAGGACCATTTCTTCCACAGGTCCCTTCTGCACACTCTGGGTCTTAATCAGATATTTTCATCACCTTAGAAGTGGACGTTAAGGTTCAAAGTTAAATTCTTCTTATTCTTGTAAGCAGGCTTTTCCTCCGGATCTTAATTGAATCTACGTCTCCACTCAGTGTTTCGGGATTCTTATTTATGGTGTAATGTCCGAGCCTATTTACATAAAGAAAGTGATGACACTTAATGATAAATTGATTGAGTAAATTAATATCGGTTAGAATACCTCTTTCTGAGCTTCACCCTGATCATCGCAAACCTTCGGGCATCCAACCTTACGAGAATGAGTCGCTGCCGAGTCCGTGTTTACTACGGCTCTAGATCTTAAGCTGGTTTCTGCGGCGTAGGTGGGAAATCTCCGGAAGACAACTTGGGATCTCATGGAAATCTGATTAATATGTTTATGGTTTGCTTGACAGTTTTCTTCTTGACGTTACTAGAATCGTCACGATGCTAGGACTTGTAGCAGATCTTCCGGACTCTCAGTGAAGAACGTCCAGCCATTAGTTTATCGGAGACTCACGAAGGTCGGCGCCGTGGGAAACGGCGGAGGGGAAGCGCTGGGCCGCGCCCGCGGCTGGGGGCGGCTGGGGGCCTCTGTGCGCCCCGGGGGAGGACGTGGGTGAGGTCATTCTGCCCAGGGACACTTGGAAGCCCAGCCTGAAAGCCTACTCAACATCCTTCCTCCTGAAGAGAGGCCCCCAGCAGCTGAAGCAGCACTCCGGGTGGGTGGTGACATCAGATGGCCAGGGCGGGGGGGCGGGCAGGGAACAGGTCCAGGGCTCAGGCTGCCCGATTCTTCTCCGGGACCCAGCAGAGGCTCAGGAGAGGGCGGCTGCAGGGGCCACGTGGGTGCTTCCCAGGGCGAGGCGCACAGACTCCCGGGATAAGCACAGCTCACCTTCCCCCCCCCCCCCCCCCCCGGTCCTTTCCTCTGTTCTTCAAGGCCTGGCCACTGGTTGCGCCTACACTTTAAAACTCACTTTGGGTGCAACGGCTTGCCTTGCTGGTGGCATTCCTATTTTGCAGACCCCGTCCCAAACTAATGCACGGGCCATGCTTGGTCACATGTCTGGTGGCTTCGGTGGCGTGTCCACCACAGCTCCCCGCTCCTACTGAGTGCATTGGATGGCTTGGAATGTTTAATGGAACACACATTGTGCACAGCGCTGACGGGCGAGTCGGGTTTTTCTCTACATCTAGATCCTCTTCTACACCGAAGACCTCAAACTAATGATGTGGGCATCTCACCTCCCCTGGATGACCCACTAGGGGAGACATCAGGGCAGGTAGGTCATGGGCTTAGGTCACAGGGCCACGTCCACTCGGCCAATGGCTGGGAGCACCGGTTCTTGCCAAGGACCATTTCTTATGCAGCCACTCTGTGTTTCCGTCCCTGTGTTTCCATGCTGCCCACCTGCCCCCTGGGCTGACCCTGCTGCTGGGGCCTGCCCTCTGAGAGGCAGGAAGAGCCCCCACACCTGCCACGGTCGTGCAGACCTTGAGCTGAGCACACGGCTCTTCTCTGAGGGAAGAGAAGAGCCTCATTACCAATGACTGAGCCTCAAGATGCTCAATCTTGAGGTTCAGCTCCCTCGTGCACAATACGGGCAAAGGGGCTGTCTGGCCCTCGGTATAGGACGTCCTAAGAGCATAGTGTGATGGCAGAGGAAGAGCATTTATGTCCCGTAAAGCATCGTGGAAGGTGGGTCTCTATCCTTTCTTGTTGACGAGGGCACCCTTTACTCCTCCATAGGTCCCCATCAACCGAGAGTTTTTGCAAACGTTTCCTGTTTAATTTTGCAAACAGAAACAGCCCAAAACCTGAAGGGCACGCTGACAGGTCTTCGAGATCACTGCCCCTCCCGAGCAGAGAGGACAGCACACAGGGCGGCATTTCTGAGACTTTCCATAGAAGTATCATGTGTAGTTTGATAAGTAAACGTCCCTGGATAAGCATGAATATTTTACTATGGACCAAACACACATCGTCATAAATAGAAACATATTTGAAATTATAATCTCTCAGATTCTGTGAGTATTTTATTATGGAGACTGTATTTAATTGCTTTTGGGGTGTCTCTAAAATTTAGTCATTCAAAAAATTGAGTCTGTCAGTATAGCGATCTTGCATGTAGCCTTCTGCTGAAACAGCTGCTAACAAGGTTGCCAATTAGGGTGAGTATTTTTCTGTGATGTGGGCATTTTTTCACTAGAAACTAATTTGAGAGTCATAGTTGTTTGATATACTGAAATGTGTAGCGTAGCGTTCAGATGCCAAAGTGACTCTACTGTGTCGCTGGCAGCTCCAGCTAGAATCCAAAAAGCCCGACTTAATTCCACACGGTCCTGTTACAAAGACTAGAGAGAGAGTAGTTAATAGGACGAGAAAGGTGTGCGTGTGGGTTTCTGCACATTCTACGGCGACCGTCTGATGCGTTCCTACGAAAACAAGCTTGAACGCCGCGGGCGGCACCCCAGCGACTTTGCTGCACTGGCCCCGGCATCAGCTTGAAGTCAGGGGTGTCAGACACCAGGTCCAACGTTTATGGTCTTCTAGGTGCACGTGACTGGTTTCTGAGGAAGCACATGAGGTCCCATGTGCGTCGACAGCTACCTTTATTTTTTTTAAGATTTTTTTTTAAGATTTTATTTATTTATTCATGAGAGACGCAGAGAGAGACAGAGAGAGGCAGAGGGAGAAGCAGGCTCCATGCAGGGAGGACTTGATCCCAGGACTCCAGGATCACGCCCCAGGCTGAAGGCGATGCTAAACTGCTAAGCCACCGGGGCTGCCCTTTTTTTTTTTTTAAGATTTTTTTTATTTATTCATGAGACACAGAGAGAGAGAGAAAGAAAGAAGATTTTTTTTGTATTATTATCCATGAGAGACACAGATGATTGAGAGGCAGAGACACAGGCAGAGGGAGAAGCAGGCTCCCTGCAGGGAGCCGGACGCGGGACTCGATCCCAGGACCCTGGGGTCACGCCCTGAGCCGGAGGCAGACGCCCAACCGCGGAGCCTCCTGGGCGCCCCTATAGCTAGCTTTAAGAGAAGTCACAAAGTCTATGTTAGTGTCTCTCTCTGTCTCTGTCTCTTAGAGGGGGCTAAATCCAGCTGCCCCAATTAAGGAATATGCCATGTGAGGCTATGGGTCTGATTTAAGCAAATTTCACAAAGATAAGTTTGTGTAGCAGATTATTTATTTTACGAAAGCATTGTTCTATTTGCAAAAGAATTCGCCAAGAATGTCTTAGAATAGTAAACTCTCTCAGGGCTTTTAAAATAGGATTAGCTTGCACAAAGCTTGATTACGGCAGGCTTGCTCAGGAAAGCGTGATAAAGGGCCTTCTTACCCAACACGGCGCCAGTTCCCGGACCTCCGCCTCCATGTCCTCCGCTCACTTCCGAGGTCCCGGGCGGCCGGCCCTCGGTGCCCCCACTGCGGGCGCCCCTCACTCTGCTCCTGGCCCGTCCCCAGCCGCCTCCTGCCATTCTGGGCCACCTCGCAGCCCGCAGGCACATCTGTGCGTCTCCTCGCACACAAGCGCCTTTCCCAAGTGCTGTCTTCGCCGGGGCGCTGACCTCTTCCGTCCACCCCCACCCTCCACTGTGAAAGCCACCCCCCAGCCTGTGCTTCCGTCCCCAGAATGTGCCCCAGCAACCCCCAAGCACACCACCTTCGCCTACTGCCTCAGCCCACGTCCACCCACAGGACGAACTCTCTGAGGCCCCGGTGCCTCCTGACGTAGGCGCTCTCCCCCTGCATGTCCGACTGTTGCGGCCGATCTGCACGTGGCGTCTCTGGGGAGCAGGGTGCACCCTGCTTCCTCCCTGGGGCGCCCACACATCCCCCAGGGTGGCGAGTGCCCGGAGAACTGAGGCCATGTGGGAGCAGGTGAGCACATCATCCGCACGGACCCGGCCTGCGGAGCCCCTACGACGTGCCACCCACTGTCCTAGACGGCATCTCCATAAAACCAAATAAAGCAATGGACACAGGAGGAAGCCTTGGGGTCGGATGTTGCACCCGGCGAAGGCGTCCCTTTTTTTGCATCAGTGAAGTGAGACCGTGTGGTTTGTCTTGCGTACGGGCGGGGAGGCTCTTGGAAGGGCTTTACCCATGACTGGGCGACATTATTAACGACACTGGGCCACCAAATACTGGTCCCTTTCATAGGTATTTACCGGCCTCCCCACCTTGAGGCCCAGCTTTAGGGAGGCAGGAAGGAGGATCTGTTGTTCCCTGCGCTCACGAGACTCTTCTTGGAGAGCTGGGCCCACTTTACCATTTCCTAATGATTGACTCTGGTTTTCCGCTTCCTTAAGTGATGAGAGCTTACGCTACTGAATTGTCTCATACTACGCTTCCTGCCCTCTTTCCTCAATCAATGCACACTGGGCACTCCACTAACGCGGTGAGGGGCGGATTTAAATCTGAGGTTTGTTCCTGGCCTCCTAGGGGCGCGTGTGGGCCGCCCTGGGCGGAGCAGGAGCCCCAACTCCAGCCCCGCGTCCCCCCACAGGGCTCCATGACCCTGCCTCTTCCTCCGGCTTCTCTCATCATCTGCATGTGGCTCAAAGAGGCGTGTTTTACAAGAATCCGAAATGTATTTAAAAGTCCCTTTTAAGATCGTATTTCCCATCCGACGGATACGGCAGGGCAGAAAAGGGATGAGTTCAGATGAGGCTCGCAGAGAAATGTGCCCTCGTGGCACCGAGGAGCCTGGAGCTTTGTGGTGCGTCCACTGAAGTGCAAAATTCAGGAAACCAAAAAATTTCTTGGCAGCGTTCCAGCAACACACATTAAGAAGAAGTCAAAACCATCACACGCTCACTTACAAGGCGCTGTGCCCCCGCCCCACCTCTCCCCGACTCGCGGGCATCCCCGCAGAGAGGACCAGGGGGCTGGCAAGCTGAACCCGAAGTCGGGTGCAAACCCGTGAAGGGAAAATTAGGCTGTCGCTCTGGTCCCGGTCCTGGACAGCGCCGCTTGGGACTAGAGGCCTCTGTTGTTGAGGCGGGAACGTCCTCTCCACGTCGGCAACGAGGCGTGCAAGCAAACGGGCTCGGGAGCCTACGGTGGAGACGGGCCGTGGCCGACGGCGCCCCCTGACCGCCCTGACCGGGACGCCCTCTGCGGGAGCAAAGCCACGAGCAGCTCAGGGAAGGTGCTCCGGCCGAGGCCCGACCTCAGGCTCGAAGGAGGCAGCCCCGGGTCTAAGGGAGGAAGGGCTCGGCCGTTTTCCCTGTGTTGTCTGGAGACACATGCAGGGAGGTGGATACGGATACGGAATTGTTATTGCTATGAAAACAGTACAGTTAATCATGCAAGATTACAAAGTAATAATAAGTAAAGGGTGAAAAGGGGGATCACCCCAGATCTCTCCACCTGGAAACAGCCTCTGTCGCCATTTGGGGCTTTAGCGCCTCTTCCCTCCCTGCACATATACGCAGAAAAACCGGTGTGTGCATTACAAGCAGGTTTCAGAGCACGGGATAAAGCACTGCCCTCAGGAAATACGTCAGGAACTAGATTTACACCGTCATGTAACGGAGTGAGAGCTGAGGAAGATTGCAGAGAAAGCGGGCAAGGGTGGAGGAAGGAATGATGATGAAACAGGAAAAGGCGGAAGTAAAGACAGTGTCAGGACCTGGGGGGAGGGGACAGCAGAGACCCCCAAAGCCAGGACCCCGGTGGGGGGAGAGGGGACAGCAGGGACCAGTGGGAGGGGAGAGCAGGGCCCAGGAGGAGGGGACCCCAGGAACCCCCAGAGCCGGGACCCCGGGGTGGGGGGACTGCAGGGACCTGGGGGGGTGGCCTCTGCTCTCCTGGGAGAAGCCTGATCTCAGTTCCATCCCTGAAACAGCCATCAGCTGATGGCCCAGCCTCTCCCTGAGGCTCCTGATCCTGTACACCTACAGTGGCTGCAGGGGGGGCGCCGAGCACCCCGGGGGGCGGGGGGGCTGTTCTCCGGCCAGCAGAGCAGGATCAGAGTGCTGCAGCAGCAGGCAGGAGCTGACCAGCCGCCGCGTGGGGGACCCTCTGTGTGGCCCTCGGAGGGGCACGGCCCACCTCGCTTCAAGGCACCAGGTGCTTCCCACGTGAACCCACGGACACCCTGTCTGGAGGCCTTACAGCCACGTTTATGTCTCCTGTTTGTTCTTTATCTGAATTTTGTTGCACGGACTTCTCTGTGTGAAGCTGGAGAGCTCTCATCCGCCGTCACCGTTGATTGCAGTAGCCGCGGATGATCTGTCCCGAGAACGTTCTCCAGGCAAGTCACGGCAGCCTCATCCTCTGCTATTCCAGAGACCCTTACCTCCCTCCGCCCGCAGCTGCCGGCGTCCATGCGCGCCCCGATTCTACACGTCTGTGTCGTGTGTCCTGGGCTCCCCTACCCGCGTGCACGGCTGCACGGAGGGCTGGGTGCTGGCGCTAAGCGAGACACAATGGCTATCCATGTCTTGCTCTCGAATTAACGCTGCTTTTTTATGCATCGTCAGGGAAAAGAGCATCTAAGCGGAGACAACTATTCCTGCCATCGTGTGAGCTTGGAGGAGGGCTCAGCGCGGCTGGCACAGCAGATCAGGTCCTCAGGGGGAGGATGGAGAGCGCTGGTCCCAAAGCCACCCTCCTACTCTCGGGCAGGGTCCTTGCAGTGCCCCCGCCGCCCCTGCCCCTGCCTTTCCAAATCACACAAGACCAGGATAAAGGCCTGCGCCAGCTACCAAGACATTGGGGTGCTTGTGGCTCTGGGGACTCCTAGGGAAAATATCTAGGGCAAGGTCAGACGGGGCTTTGGGGAGCCATGCAGACTGCTCCGGCCTTTCGGTCAGGAGCCGGGCCCCAGGGCCCCTACATGTGCTCTGACCGGTGCTCGCCACGCCCAGCGCCTCAGACACACTGTGGTCAGCCTCTGTCCAGGCTGCTGTTCTGCTGAGGATGCTCAGGCCCGGATGCCCCTGCATGACAGGGGATCCCCGCCCCTGTGTACGACCCAGCACAGTGACTGTCCGTGGTTGGTCAACGGTCATCTTCAGGCATGTCCAAGCAGGATGTCGTTCCTCAAGCACGTGATCACCAAAGCCTTACCTGCGCTCCAGGTGAACCTGGAATGACGCCCACGCAGTGAGCCTCACTGCACTGCCTCCCGGCCACGGCAGGGAAGCTATTGGTGTGGGCTGACACCCCGCTCTGTGGGTCGGGGTGGAGGCCCCGAGGAGCGGGCACGTGGCCCCAGGTGCCGGAGCGGGAGCGCTCGGGCAAGGGCCGTCTGCAGCAGCCGCAGCTCGCCGCCTCCATTTAAACCTTGTTCACTAAGTGCTGCAAGTCACACGTTCCCAGTGTTTCAGGGTCCTGAGAAAGGCCCGGGGCTCCACATCTGAGGAATCATCTACAGGCTCATAAAACCTGTGTCTTGCTTGCGGAGGAGTTAGGCCGTGGCTCTTTGCCAGAGGAGCTTACGCATGAAAACAAAAGGCAGCAGGTATTTGCCTCCACACCCAGGTCTTTTTTTGTTGTTGTTGTTATTCAAATATTTTTTTTTCTTCACTGGCTTTTATTTTCTTTCTTTCTTTCTTTCTTTCTTTCTTTCTTTCTTTCTTTCTTTCTTTCTTTCTTTTTTAATAATAAATTTATTTGAACCCCCTGACTTCACCTGACCTCCCTGCAGCTAGCCGAGTGCAGGGACTAGCTGGAAGTTTGTCTCAAGTGTGGGGTTCCCCAGGACACCCCGACTGCTCAAGCAAGGCAGGAGCCGGCCCCAGAAGTCGTCTCTGCCTTCACGGACTCCCACCCGTGAGACTCTGCGGAGCACCTTCAGCTCCTGGCCGCCCCCTTTGGAGGAAGGACTTCGTCCCCCGGGTGCTGGGTGGGGGGCTGGCCTGCGGGAGTCCTCGCCCCTGAACGCTGCACGTCACGGGCAGGTCTGGCCTTCTGAAGGGAAGCCTGCTCCCCCGACCTCCTGCGGGCATTTAGAATAAGGGGGCATCAAGGGAACGCTATTAGAGTGAGGCCTGCGTGGTGGCGACGTAAGCTTTGTGTTTGAGAACCCTATTCCTGGCTTCCTGTTCTCTATCCAGGCCACCAAAACTGTGACACGAGGAGAGTTTTAGTTACTTTTTAAAAAACGAGTGAGAACAGACGTGTAACACTGTGGTAGGCTTCCCGGGTACAATGTGTTGCTTCAATACGTCTCTATCGGGCAGTGGGATGACCCCCTAGGTCGCCAGCTTCCCTATCATGCCCCACAGTCATTACTCCTTTTGTGGGGGGAACATTTAAGTTCCAGTCTCTTAGGAGGTTTGACCGAATCACACAGCGTCGTGAAAGGCGGGCCTGTTGCGAGGCTCTGGTCCCACATGGCTTAGTGTGACGAAGCCACTTGGCACAGGTGCATCCGGCGTGGCAGGTTCTGTGCCCACCCCCATGTGTGGTGCTAACAGCCCCGGTTAGCAGTTAGTCTTGAATATTCCAAAGCATCAGCCGGAGCTGGCCAGGGCGTGGGAACCAGCGAGGGCTGGGAGGAGAGGCGCAGGAAGGGGTCCAGGCAGGGCAGAGGACGAGGCACGCAGCGTCCGGGGAAGGGGAGGTACGGTGATAATATTCAAGGGCCTCCTTCCGAGAGGTCGGTCGCTGAAAGGAAAGCCCCTGAGTCCTTGGCAGTGTTCGCACAGATGAAGACGAAGGCGGGCTCTGAACCTGCAGCTGCGGAGCAGTGGGCTGAATTGGACGTGCGAAATCCCGGGCTCCCCGGGGGTGGGGGGGGGCAGAGGGAGGCCAGGGCGCTTCTCTGTGCACCTCACAGCTCCTCGCGCCGTGCAGAGTGAGGAGTCCTTGCCCTGGGTGCACCTGCCCCTCGGCACGCACCTGGCTCCTCCGCGCGCACCTGGCCCTCCATGCCCTTGCCCCTCTATAGGCACCCGGCCCTCCTCATGCACCTGCTCCTCCGCGCACACCCACCCTCCCTGCGCACCCGGCCCTCCGTGCCCTCGCCCCTCCACGGGCACCCTCTCCTCCGTGCCCACCCGGCCCTCTGCACGCACCCGCCCTCCACGCCCACCTGCTCCTCCACCTGCTGGTGGCAGGACAGGTCACAGGTGCGCTCACCTGGCACCACGGAAATCCCCGCGTCAACTGAGGCGAAGGGTGATGGGGGCATGATGGGGGCACTTGTAAAATGTACAGAAGTAAGTTCAACAACACGAGTTGCAATCCCCCGGGAACTAGACCGAGGCTCTGGCTCCTCTGCTGGGGGGCGTTGGGGGGATTGGGGCTGAGCTCTTCTGAGGGACCGGCCCCCTGGCCAACGAGAATGCAGGCACGGGTGGAAAAGAATCACGCGTGCAGCGCAGAGGGCGGGCCAGAGGGGCCGGGAGCGCAGCGGGCACCAAGTGCTGGCGGGGTGTCAGTGTCGAGGGACTGGGAGCTGACAGTGCTGGGGACAAGGGTGACATCACCCAGCTAAGAAATGCGCCTCTAAGGGGGCACCGCAGCTGCCACAGCGACGGCAGGCCGGAAGGCAGGTGCTCGGGTGGGCAGTCGGGACACAGGGGAGGAGGCTGCCCTGAGGGCACCAGTGGCAGGAGTGCACACAGGGGCCGGAGACTGGGAGCAGGGAGAGGAAGGGAGACGGGAGGATGGGAGGCAGTGGGAGGAGGCCCGAACATCCCACTCCGCTCCAAACAAAGCAGCCTGCTTTCAGGAACAGCCTGGATTGCTTCTCCTGAGTCCTCCAGGCTCAGGGCTCACCCGTCCGAGTGGGTGTAGCTTCACATTCCCTGGGTGAGAGGCAAGCCTGGAAGAAACTCCGTGACTCAAGCCAGGACGTTCTTGCCCCCTTCTGCAGGCGTTGCTTCTTAAAAACACCAGCGCATCAATGCTGGGGTTCTGGGTGAAGTAGGCCCTGCAGGACGTCACCTGAGCAAGGCCGGCCGCGTGCTAAGGAGGCTTGCTCCTCACTTCCCATCCTTCCCCTCAAGCACTGGTGACGGCAAACTCGTTTACTGTGTATCCAAAAGTGAATGTAAGCCTTCCCCCGATTTGCCCCGCAGTAACTGTGTTGTCTGCGGCATCCACACCCAGCGCAGAGCACGACTCCGGCCCTTCCTTGTCTGTGATCTCCAGAGCAAGGAAGCCAAGACAAGTCTGAAATTATAAGCTCATCCAGTGCTATTATTCTTAATTGAAATGCTCTGAAAACAACAGTGTGTGTGAATTGTGTTCTCATTCCTTACTCTGCTTAATTCCAATCCGTAATGAGTAGGATGTGCGCACATTAAGGAGACGAATATCCCCTTGCACTTCACAAGTCTAGCTTCTTGACCTGATAACTATAAGCAAGTTGCCATTTAAAATGTACGGAATAGGTTTTCTCGGTAGATTGATTTCACATTTCATTGTACAAAACGGGCACGGACTTACCCTGGAGCTGCAAGCCTGCTAAGAAGGCTGGTGCCTGTGTGCCTCTGCTCCCATCACTGCCTCTTGCGAGGGAAAAAACATTCCCCATAACAAAAAATATTTCTAAGCAGTGGAAGTTACTCCTATTTTTCTATTATTTATTACAACAAAATGCCAAATCATTTTTGTGCCGAAATATTATGAGAATCTGGACACGTCTCTACAGTCCACTATGGGATTTATTTTTGTTCAACAATGCACCTGCCGATATTGGTTCCTAACTATGCAAAGCAGTTGTCCCATGATCCTTGTGGGCTCGTGTTCTGACTATGCGTCTAGTGGTGTTTGGTTCTACTTTCCCCCAAAAATCTCTTTGTGAGGCAAATGGGAGCCCTTATTTTGTGGTGTTCATTCTAGTGTGTGTGCCTAAGGCTGCCACTTTTTCTCCCTCCGTCCATGCAGTGAACTCAGCAGTGGTCTCAGGCCCGAGGCCAGTCTGCACTAGGTGTGGGGATATAGCCGGGGGTGGAGCACGCAGCCTCAGAGATAGGGGCTGGGGGGGAGGCCCACCGTGGCAGCGTGGTGCAATAGCACATCATAGTGGCTCTGCACTCAAGGGGTCTCCTGCGTCCTCCCAGTCCCCAGGGACATTCTTTCTGCATCGCAGTCATATTATTTGGGATCCTGGTCAGTGGAAGTTTGCCTCCTCCGAGGACCCCCCTTGTTTTCACCTGGTTAGAAGTCAGCGGTGGAAGGGACAGTGCTCTTATGCTCAACGGGACTCCCACTCAGGTAGCTTTCAATTCTCAGGTGACTCAAGGAAAGGACAATCTGTGCCTTTGCACATTAATATCAGATTGCTTGTCCTATTCTTTTTTTAATTTTTTTAACATTCATTTCAATTCAGTTCAACAAATACAAAGGTAAGGTATTCCAGAGGGGAGGAAAGCCCCTGAAGAAGGAGATAAAATTTGAGTGTCGTACTGGTCCTGCGTCTAGCTCACCGGACGACCTTGGCAAGGCTCCACTCTGTAAAAGAGACTTTCTCCGGGATTCCTCAGAGATGAAACACGAGAGCTTTTTAAATATTATTATTATTCACTCATTTGTTCGAAAAATACATATTGAGTGCCTACGACATTCAGGGGAGGAGCAAGTGCTGAATGTGTGCCAGGCACTAAGTCCAACGCCTTATAAATAGTGTCCCACCCAATAGTCAGCCTCAGGGCAGACCCTGCAGCCAGAATCTAGTCTGATTCCCTGCTTCACAGACACACTCGGCTGGGCCAGAGGCATAAGAAATGCCATTTAGGTGGAGGTGCAGGGCCAGGGCTGGTACACATGGGGAAAAGGAGAAGAGGAGGAGCAGAACCTCCAGGAAGTTAACAGCCTGTCTCTGTGCTGTCTTTCCTAGGGATAATTGCAAGATACACCTTTGCCATAGCTGTAGAATGAACGTTTCCTCCGTTGCTAAGTGGATTTGTGGCATCAATTTGTGCGTATTTCCGATTCAGACAAAACCTATGTGTACCTCCGAAAAGAACCACCATAGCTGGTTGCTTATTCTGATTGCTTTTAAGATCAAGCAAAACCAGAATCTAAATCAAACAAACCAAAGAAAGACTAAATGTGGGATTAGAGGGATGTGCGGGAGGTAAAGAGAAATCCCGTTGTGTGGCTCGTCAGATCGGTTGTCTCTGGTTTCATTTCTGTATTTACTGTTTATCCCCAATGCGCCTTGAACTCCCTGCGTAATGTCCCAGCCAACCTATACGTGTTTATAGAGTTAGCCAGTGGTAGGGATCAAGATACACAGAGGATAGATCGATGATAGGTAGACACAGAGAAATCGAGGAGAGCTAGAGAGAGGAAAGAGAGAGAGAGACAGAGAAACAGAGATAATAAAGAGTTCCAGAACGAGAGAGATGCAGAGAGGACAAGTGCACAACACGTGTGGCACATGGGAGTGGGGGTGGGGGTGAATGACCGGAGGAGAGAACATCCCCCTCCCTCTTGAACCTGGGACATGGTTCTCTCCTGCTCCTTGCAGAGCCCCCCCCGCCCCGCCCCCCCGTCTGACTCATCAGTCTGCGAACCCCTGAAGTCAGGAGATGGAGGCAGTGCCCCCAGTTGGGAAGAGCTGGATAGCCTCACTCCCTATGTGGATGTGTTTGAGAAGCGCCTCTGCTGAGCTTTGCTCCGCACCCAGCATCAGGCGAGACTGGATTTCCCCCACAGACCCATGGGTGGGCCTGACCCTTGGACCCGATCTGCATGAAAAAGCTTTCTGGAAGTGGCGCTGCGGGAGCCCGGCCAGCATCCGGGCCCAGGCATCTGATTTTCCAGGAGGGGGAAGCCCTGCGGAGAGCTCTCCAGAGGTATTCACGCAGGTGCTTTTCTCTGCCCCTGAGCTCATAACAATATGCAAATAGCTGAGGATCAAAGGTAAGTCAGAGAAAAATGGCTTCACGTGGAATCCTTGAACGCAGTGAGCAGCCTCACTACATGACAGAGCCACAGGCGACGTCAGGGCTGTCAGCTTTGCTGCCTGTGGAGCCCACGACACCCCAGCTGCTACTGGGGGGATTTTCCGCAGCTTGGCATCTGGGTCGGAGCTGGCTTCCACTGTCACATGTCACCTTGTGGGCATGAGGCTTGCTGGCGGAGATGGACTGGGTGCAGAGAGTTTTCCAGTGTCACCAGCACAAGACGGCAAGACTCGCAAACGATCCCATCCCAGGAGCTCAAGCTCCACACGCGCTGGATACGCCGAGTGCTGAAGCCAGCAGGCCAGGGAAGTCACAGGGAAGGGAAACCCATACTAGTTAGCATACACGCTAATGAGTCATGTTCAGAAATCAGAGCTTGAAGTTAAATCCCTGCCAGCAAGACCAAACCTTCAAAGCCCTAAGAAACAGGCAAACCACGCTGCTGGGTTGGGTCCATTTAGCACTCAGGTTGTTTTTCCCTTTATCACAGACCTAACTCAAGCAGCTGTCTGATTTTCCTTATCATTTCTATAAATATGGTGTTCAATTATAAAACAAAGTCAATCTCCTGATTTTTCATGTTGAGAAGTCACTATTCACCATATAAAAGGGTTGTCAGATGAATCGTACGGCTCCATCTACTGACAGGTCACTGTAGAATTCAAGATGTAATTCAAAACGGGGAGAAAAGAGGAATTATTTTGAACTCGAAGCTACCAGCCAGGCAAATAAACAGTTAAAAGTGAAACTAAAGGGACTGCCAGGCACAATGCCCCGCTTAACAATGGCAAGGACTCTAAAACAAATTGCTTCTCTCCAAAGGAATTTGTAAATCTTCAGTTTGTAAGCCTGGTTTTCCTGTTTTCACTTAGAGGAGTCTCACATTGCTGACAAAGCCAGGAAACAGGTAAACCTGACCCCTCCCCTCACCTGGCAACCTGAGTATCCCAGCCCCTAGGTGAGCTGAAAATGGGTATTAGCAGAGACCCAGGGCGGGATTGGTCCAAGACTTAAGGGTGGCTCAGTCTGTAGAGCAAGCGACTCTTGATCTTGGAGTTGTGTGTTCAAGCTTCATGTTGGGTGTAGAGATTACTTAAAAAAAAAAAAATCTTGAAAAAAAATGTAGCTTGGGGTGTCTGGGTGGCTCAGTCAGTTGGTTAAGCATCCAACTCTTGGTTTCAGGTCAGGTTATGATCTCAGGATCCTGTGATTGAGCCCCCCGTCGGGTTCCAGGCCCATCACCTACCTGTAGGCCACAGAGCATTTAGGTATCAAAGCCACTTGTTCTGTTCGGGGCTCCGCAAGCTGCCCCAAACTTTCCAGCGATACATTTGGTAAGGTCCACCAAACGTTACATGTGGACGCCCTTGGACCTGACAGTTGTACCTACAGAAACTCATCCTACAAAACAGGTGCATCGCGTACAAGGCTGTGCAGCTAAGGTCGTTCACTGTGCTACCCATGTCACAGTAAAACCATAGGAAACCCCGCAGTGCTCACGTACCGGGGAAAGGATGAATGAACATGCATCACCAAAATAAAGGGATGCCACATGGTTTTAAAACAGAACGAAGCCCATCAAGAAATGCTAACCAGGGGGGATACATATAAAGAACTCACCTTAAGCTTATTGAGTCCTAGGAGACTATTTGTATAAAAGGTCACGTTAAAGATGTGTCTATGCTTAGATATAGGAACCCTAGCTCATACAGACCCACCTATGTGTATATTTATGTATTTATACCTGTATGTGCAGATAGTTTGTAAAGACACAGAATATACCAGCTGAGTCCCCAACAAGCTATTTACGGCAGGGTGTGGGGATGAAGAGTCGCGCGGGTGTTTGGAAGATCTCTACATTTCATTTCATACCCTTCTCCATCGCTTACAGGCCTTGTTATGAGCTTGCAGAGGTCCTGTGATCTTAAAAAATATATAGTGAATATGCTCACGACCCAGCACAGCTCTCTTGTATCGGTGAATACTCAATCCTTACCTGTTACCTTTAAAAGAAGCAGTGAAAATGACACCTGGGTTTTAAGGTTTCGAAGGAAGATACGATGACATCTCTATAACTCACCTCTGTAACATTATGACTGATAACGTTTTTTTGGTTTTTTTTTCTTTTGTGCCAGAGTAAATTATATAAATGGGAGCTCTTTTAATGTTTTCTAGAGAGAATGTGTTTCTAGGCTGTAATGCATAACGTTAGCTTAAAAAGATCTTTAATTTTTTTCTTAAATCAAGAAACAGTTACATAAAGATAAATAACCTTATCTGTAAAATAAAATGGTTTGGCAAAATAAATACATACTTACATACGCACACGCTTCTAAGCTCCCTTTCAATTCTAAGATGCTCTCCACTGTGATGTGGGCAAGAAATCGCATTCTAATGAGTAACAGTATTCAAAAATGGGTGTCACTTAGACAGGACACCCATTCACTGGATGATACAGTTTATTTTCTATTTGGCTGTGTTTAAAAATCTAGCATGGTGGTGATTGAACTGTGTCCCCAGTGAAATCACTATGATAAGCCCATTGCACAAATTTTAAATATATTGTGGTCAATGATTTGGAAGTCTTATGAAGGATTTTTCCATGGTTGTACTCCTAACCTAATTCTATGAGGCTAAAATACTTAATTAGATACCAGGCCTGATACGGAGTATATGACGGAGCTGCACCTTGCCCTGCCTTTGATACTTACTGATGATTGCATCGTCTCTAATCCTCGCATGGGGCTATACCAGGGGTGGGCGTCAGCAACTCTGCGTTCAATTCTGGGCATTTACAAGTCGTGACGACTTGTGTGACATTGGGCAATATAATTAATGTCTGTGAGCGCCTGTTTTCTCAACTACAAGCTGGAGTCAGTAGGACGCCTTCAGAATATCTGAAGGATTAAATGGGCAAATATGTGGATCAGCACCATGTCTAGCGGACAGTGGGTGGTCAACAAATGTGAATTCCTTTTCCAATTTTTTCCTCCTGAATGGTGTAAATTAGTCAAAGTATTAAAGTTAATTTTATAATCTAGTGAGAATGTCCTTTCAGAAAGTATATGTTGCCTGAACTTGAACATCATAGACATATTGTTTTGAGATCATTTCAACTCATTTTAAATCAGGAGTGATATGCAGTATATTTGAAATCCTATTCCCAAAGAGAAACTATCCTCTTTCTCTTAGCTCAGATAAACAAGGAAGGGACAGCAGCTCAGGAGCCCCCTTAGCAGACAGCACTGACTGCCTTTCCTCATGCCCTGGGGCCCACATGGTGTGCCGGCTGGTGGACTCGGACGAGACGGGGCCCCATGTAGGTGCCGACTGCAAGCCCCGGCTCGTTGGCACCATTCTGTGAGCCCCGTCTCCCTGGCCTGGCGGCTGGTCCAGGAGGCATGGGTGGATGGGAAACATGAGCAGTCCCAGGGGGCCACGTGGAGTTTGAGATGCTCCGTAGATAGCTAAGTGGAGATGTCAAGCAGTTGGTCCTAAAGAAGAGGCAAGTTCCAGACCAGAATTATGCTTCCAGGACTCCATGGTGTGCAGACGGTGTTTAATGCCATGAACCCAGATGAGATCGGCCAGAGAAGAAACACAGAAGAGCAGAGCGTTGCATGCTGAGATCTGCAACAGTCTACAGTCAGGGACGAGAGGGACCCGGAGCAGAGCCTGGGGAAGAGCATCCCTCCGGGTGGAAGGACAGCCCGAGAGGGGAGTCCGCAAGTCCAGAGAGGAAAGTGTGTCAGGGAGGGGTGAGCGTCCTGCCGAGTCAGACACAGAGTTGGGTGGAGCAAGGGGGGGATTGAGCACTGCCCATCGTTTAGGAAAATTCTAAGACAAAGCAGGTTCTAAGCAATAGACTCATGCATACCCGCCACCCCGTAAACATGGGGAGATGGTAGGGTAACCAGGATGTCCATTAGCGTGGAACCTGGGAGTTCACCTCCACCTGCAGAGATGTCAGGGAGCCCGCCCCAGAAAGGACAGACATGCTGGGAGAGGAGGAACCCTGCCCAGGGCAGGCCCAGCGAGGCTCCAGGCTGACCCTGAGCTTGTCAGGCATAGAGCGGGCTGTGCCCCTGCAAGCTAGACGGGTGTCACACCGAGGAAGGCTCGAGGGGCCCACGGTGTAGACACGCATGGCCCCGCCTGCAGGAAGGGTCAGGGACAGGGTGACCCTGGGCCCGCGGCCTCCTTGGCTCATTTTCCTAAGGTCCCGTCACCTTCTCCGAGGTCTGCGAGAAAGGGTGGCGTGGAATGACACGACCGTTTTAACACCACCTCTGCTTGAATTGCGGACAGAGAACTGTGAACGTAAAGCTGAGGTCAGGAGACTGGGCCCAGGCTCTCAGGCCGCCCCCAGCCTCCCGACCAGGGCGGCCGCGGGGTTAGGCCCTCGGGGAGCCATCGAGGGCAGCTCGGGCGGGCTCTGCGGTCCCCATGCCGGCCCCTGTCTGTGACTAGGACACGCCCAGGGCGGGCGGGCAGCTATTACGAACGCGCCCCAGGTTGACAACCACCTATTTCACAGGGACAGATTTCTCCGTGTCGGGGGCCGCGAGCTGAGAGCCGCTCCGCCGTGGGCCAGGAGCCTGAGAAAAGCTCCTTGAACGTCATCTGAGAAAGGCGCGTCCCTCAGGATAGATGCCCACACGGCACCGGCCCCGTGATCTGCGGGGCCCAGCGCCAAGCGGGGACGCAGGGCCTCTCCTGCAAATACCACTAGGAATTTCAGGGTGGCGACAGCAGATCGCTCACCCAGGGGTGGGCCCCGCCAGGCTTGGGCCTCGTGGGAATGTCCGGGCCGTGCGCCCACGAGGCCAGCCCTGGGCCCAGACCTTCCGCAAGCCTTCCAGACGCATCCTCATTCTTTTCCTAGTGGGAACCGGGGTGCGGCACGGAGAGGGCGAGGCTGCGGCCGCTCTGCCCCTGTCCCGGGCACCTGCCCACATCTGAAACGAGGACGGAGTGGTCCTGCAGCCATGCATGGTCTCCCCCTCTCAGGGATGTGGATTTTGCGCAGTGGACACAGAGCTGTCACCCTCGGCTGTGTTAGGAGATCTCAGCTGGACTCCTTTTCCCGACTGCCACGTGTTGCTGTGGGTCTTCTATTTTTAAGTGAGGGAGGACACCACGGGTTCTCAGGCAAAGGGGAGAAACTCTTCCTCGAGTGTTTCCTTACAACCAAGGCAAAGGGTGCGGTCCATGTGCACATTGAAAGAAGGTTCGCTGGATGATAGTCTAGGAGCTTAAACGGGTTTCTTCTCCTTAAGTGTCTCGTTTCCTTTCATTAGTTCTTCTTCGGATGAGCCACTTCCAGAGAGTCATCCTAAGAGACCATCACACCACACACATATCTCACCTATGAACGCAGTCGGAGCCCCCGAAGCGCTATGGGGCCGTCCTGTCCTTGACCTATGGGTGCTGGGGTTGTGTGCCGCGTGCCCTCCGTCGCTGGCCCACGTGGAGGAGGTGGGCGGAGGCAGTTTCAATTGTGAGTTTATTTACACGTGGGGCTCACCTGTGTTTCTGTGTTTTCAAAGCTTTTGCTTAAAACTCTTTTTTTTTTTTTTTAACTTTTAGAAGGGAAAATTGAAAACCTTCCAAAATTAAAATGAAGAAATAGAATGTGCCGGGTGGATATCTCTCCAGTTTGAAGGCTAATTGCAAAATAGACGTTTGGACTTTGAGCTCCTAGTTATCTGCTCGTATCCCATCTTATAAAGATAAAAACCGGTCTGTGAAATCTTTGTAAAAATATATGAAACAAATGGTGGAACATGTGGAGGAAATAATTTAAAAAATGAAAATTTCCCTGCAATCCAACGAATCAGCTATTTTTAGAAACGCCTAATGCTCCGTGTCACTACGGAGCCAATCAAAATCAGGTTTTTAGTTTTCGAAACAATAAAACGTTGCACGCTGTTTACAAGAAAGGAATGTGAAGTTGATAAATCTGACTTCGGTTCTGTGACTGACTCACTATGAAATAAGGAAGTGCGCGTAAATTATTATTTTTTTTTCGAATTATCTTTAGGAGAGACACTTACCCTGTGAACAACCTACTGAAGACCTTTATGAGCGTGAAAACGTAGGGAGGGACCGGCCTGTTAGCCTTTTCAACTTTATTCTAATTCCTTCATCAATTCTTGTTTTTGCTTATCTTGATCCAGAAAAGAAGTGACTGGGCTCTGATTTCCAGAGACGATTCACCGGTGGACAGCTCAGCACCATCCCCTGCCAGTGGGCTGGGTGTCCACCCTGCAGGGAGGGAGGGGGCCCTGGCCGAGCTCCTTGAGCAGCACGGGGCGGTGGGGGGGTGGCACAGCGGGACGGGGCCAAGGTCTCTCCCTCCAGGGATAGGAAGGAGGCTGACACTTTTGTATTTAGCAGAAGATAACTTCTGCTATGTTTTAAATCTCATATGTTAGTGTTTTTGATTTTCTTTTAATCTGCATGTCTTATAACTTCCCAAGGCATTTTAAGGAGCCAACACTAAGAGTTATTTTTGGGGAAAAAAAAAAATCCAATATTTTACATTTTCTCGCCATGACATCAGATTAGGGCTTTGTCATGACAACGCAAATTCCAGAGTTTGAGATTCCTTCCTCTCTTGGAGGTGAGAGAGTGGCAACAGATGTGGAGTCTACGTGGAGTCTAGTCTAGAGTCTCCTTCCCTCTCCCTAAAGCCTTCTTGATGAAGCCCAAACGAGATCCACACATACTCTTCCGTTTACAAACATCTGCTTATAAATACTTAACTCCTATAGATGTTCATAAATCCATAATTTAGGAAAAATATAGGAAAGAGAAACATTTCTGAAAAAGATAGTGAACTCTCTTCTACCGTCTGGATTCTCTAAGATATATAATGTATAATTTCATCAATATGATACAAATTATATGTGACATACTATGTAGATATTTAACATAAAATATATTAAGATGTTACCTAAGATATACAATTTTAAGTACTCTATCAATTACATAAATAGAGTGTGTGATGTAAATCGTGTATTATGCATATGTGTGCTAGTGTGTTTCTTATTCCCCTTGTCTGGTAGCCCTTGAAGCATAATAGGAAAAAAAAATTGGCCCTGATCTGTGAAACTGTAAGAAAAGTCCTTTACTAATTAAATAACACAGGGTGCTCAACCGGCCGGCTCTCGGCGAGGTCGGAAGGCTGCCAAGCTGCCCTCGCGTACCCGGGGACTCCCCGTGGGCGGCCCCCACGCCCGCGGCAGCCCCCACAGCAGGGGCTGCAGAATTTCACAAGAGGATTCTAACGCTCTGACCCAGGAGTCTTGTCTTGAGATTTCCACTCCTTTGGAAATTGAAGGCCTTTCCATATAAAATTTCTCTTCTAAAATGCAAATACCGGAAGGTTGTTCAAGGTTGGTTGGTTTGCATCAGACACGACTTACGAAAGCGTGGCTGACAAAGGAGAACTGGTTATGAGTTATCAGCTGGGGCCTTAGACTTGCAGGCGTCCAGCTCCCGCCTGACAGGGCCCGGGGCTGGGGAGCCCGGCGGCTGCCTCTGTGGGGCGGATCGTGGCTGTGGCCTGTGCCCGCTCTCACGCTCTGGCCGTGCTCTTTCTCTATTATTCAACCCCGTTTTGTTTTCTCTCCTATTACTTTCTTTCTGAGTGGCTGTGGCCATCCACAGTGGCCGTGGGATGGGGCAGTCCCCGGCCAGGGACCTCAGATGCATTCTATGCCTCTCACTAGTTCTGAACAGGCCTTTCCTCTACCTGAATCAGCTTTCTGGGGCCACTCCTTGATGACAATCTTGAACCTAAATGTGGTTCAGCTAGAAAATGTCAGCAGGCGCCAACTCCTAATTCACCATCAAGGAAGTCCAAGAGGTCCCCAAGCCCCCTCTGTGTCTGCTGCTGCCGATCCACTCTCCTGCAGCGATGTGGCTCTGCCCCAGTGCTCAGGACACCTCTGAAGTGATGCTCTTATCCTATGAAGGTAACCTCAAGGCCTGCATGAAGAGTTCTCTGGAAAGAAACAGTTTAGTAGAAGAAAAGTGGGCTAACATGGGTAGACCATGTTACCGAAACCAGACATTCCAAGGCGCACAACTCTGCCAACGGTGCTTATGCGGCCTCTTCTGGTTTCGCTGTGGCTACCCTCCTCTCCGGGTTCACTTCCTGCTCTCCCTCACCCCCCTCTGCAGTCACTGCTAGGGCTGCGATCCTCGATCCTCGTCAGCAGTGGGCTTGCACTGCGCCGGGGCCCAGCACTCCGGGCACGACCGTGCTGCTCCTCCACACCCCCCCCCTCACCCCCCCTCTCACCCCCCCTCACACTCGCTCTCACCACCCTGCACCCTTGCTGCCCGGGGTGGGCCTGTTAGCTCTAATTCCGCCAGACAGGGAAGGCTGGGGACAGAGCATTTTTCATAAAATTAAAAAAATAAGCCAATTTTAATCCCTTCCCATTTGCCATTGCAAGTCCTTTCCCAGTGCCCATTCCCGGGGTCTGCCCTGGGCCGCCCGCGTGTGGATAGAGAACACCTCCCCGTGATGGGGACCGGGGACAGGACACCGGCTCGGAGCTGCCCTCCAGGACTCCGGGGAGGGGAAAGCCCACAGCAGCTGGCCTTCCGGAGCTCAGCGCAGCCCTGGCTTCCACGGCCCTAACCCGCTCTGTACCAGGCTCCCTCAGCAACGGCCGGCGCCCTCCAGACTCAGACCGCCTTCCTCCGAAGAGTCAAATATCATTTCCGTTGCAGCCAAATCGATCCATATACCAAAGTGCAGATTTTCATGGCTTCTATTTCACATAAAGAAATGAACGACCCGCCTCTTGGTCTCGAAATTTGCATGACCTTAGAGACCAGAACCTGGGCAGTGGAGGCAGGAGGGTGCGCTCACCGGGCTCCCAGTGGCTCCTGCGCAGACTGGCTCTGTCCACTGGCCGGAGGCAGGATACAGTCCGCAGGGGGCTGAGTGGGGCTCTTCCGCCCCCCACCCCGCCTTGCCAACCCCTCTTGTTTTCATAGGTCAGTGGAATTATAATCACACCCAAACTCTGCTGATTTAAAGTGTATGGTTCTGGAAGTTCTGACAAACGCCTACAGCCACCTCTCAGCACAGCCAAGGTAGTTCCCACACGCTTTTGCTGAACCCCAGTCTCCTGTTCTCCCCCCACCCCCACACCCCTGGAGCAACCCCGGGGGTTTCGGGTTGCTTTTTGTCTCTAGAGATGAGTCGGCATTTTCTAGGGTTTTGTGTAAACCGCACTCTCCAGCATGCACTCTTTGTTCGCTCTTCCTGTGAACCTGAGTGTTTCGAGACGCATCACATCAGTAGTGCACTCATTTGCGGTGCTGAGTCCTGTCCCATTGCATGGGTCTTGCAAGATTTAGCAGCGACCTGGAGTGATGGGCTTTTGGGTCATTCGAATTCCGACTATTTCAAATTACAATTCTATAGAAAGCATTCATGTGGAATTCTTGGTGTGGACGCACGCTCTCATCTCTCTTGGGGAAATACCAGGCATGACTGGGTCATGTGGTAGGTGTCAGTTTAATTTTTTCGCAAACTATTTTCCAAAGTATATCAGTTGCGTCCCTGCCAGCGATATGTGAGCCCTGTACCTGCTCCACACCTTCCCCAAGACTTTATAGGATCGGTCTCTTTATTGCTATTTTCTAACCAGCGTGGAGGGCCGTCACGCTGGGGTTTTAATCTGAATTTCCCCAGAGTCTGCTGATGCTGAGCATCTTTTCACGTGCTTCTTTTGCCTTATATGCCTTCTTCCATAAAGACTCCGCTCAGATCATCTGCCCGTGTTTTCCCCTTAAATCGGGGTGGCTGCTTGTCATTCCTGCACTGTCAGAGTCCCTTGTGTGTTCTAGACACAAGTCTTCCACACGATCTGCAAATATCTCCTCCCAGACTATGGCTTGCTCTTCCCAACCTCTCACCTGTGCCTTTGAAGAACAAACCTTTTTAGTCTTAATGACGTCCAAACTAATAATGTCTTTTTATGGATTGTATGTTTGATAGTATATCTAAAAAAAATATTTGCGTAACTCAAAGTCGTAAAGATCGTCTATGTTCCATTTTAGAAATTTTCGTGTTTCCTCTTTTCCAGTTGAGTTTACGAGCCATTTTGAGTTCATTGATATATGGTGCAAGGTATGGATCCGGGTCTCCTCGTTTAAGTTTTTATTATGGCTATCCGATCGTTCCAACTGTGTTTGTTGAAAAGGGCTCCGTTTTTTCTATTCATTGCATTTTCGTCTGTGTCAAGAATCGGTTGTGTCCACATGTGGGCCTGCTTCTGGGCTCCGAGCTCTGTGCCCCTGGCCCTGCTGTCCATGTTTGCGCCAGCACCGCGCACCGTGCCAATTACTGTCCTGCTGTGATAAATCCTGAAATCAGGTAGTCTTGGTTCTCCCACTCTGTCCCTTTGCAGAGCTGCTTCGGCTCATCTTGGTCCTTTTCATTTCTATGTGAATTTCAGGATCAACTTGTCAAATTCTTTAGGAAATGAGCACCAGGATTTTGACTGGGATTGCGGTGAAACTGTCCATGTGGGGCAAGTGCAGTTTTAAACACCGTGTCTTCTGCAGCCCAGGCACGATGTGGCTCTCCACGGATGAGGGTCTCGTTTAATTTCTAGCAAAGTTTCTTTTGGTTTTTAGGTCCTGCTCGTTGTCAATTTTCTACCCAGATATTTAACATTTTGGGTGTCATTGTAAGATATTTTTAATTTCAATGTCTGAATGTTCATTCCTGGCATAGAGAAATTAGCCTAATTTTAAACTTTGTACTCATGTCTTACAACCTTGCTAAACTCGTTGATTCTAGTAGCTTTTTTGGTGGCCTTTATCAGATTTTCTACACAACCGTCACATCATCTACAAATACAGACAGTTTTACTTTTTCTTCATCAATCTGCATTTTATTTCTTTTATGACTTCGTCCTATGCTGGCTACAATGTCCAGCATGTTGATTAACCGTAGTAATGCAGGACATTATGTCTCAGCCCGGATCATGGATGTAAATTAAGCCGTGAATTCTGTGCAGGTGCCCTTTACCCGCATGGGGAAGGTTCCTTTTATTCCTAGTTCGCTAAGTGTTTTACTTAGAAATACATGATGGATAGGGTCACATTTTCTGCATCTAGAAATGATAATGTGGATTTTCGTTTCTAGTTTATGCATAATGAATAACTTTAATTTTCAAATATTAAACGAGCACTGATTAAACCCCGCTCGGTGATGACATACTATACCTTACGAAGAGGATTTACTTCGTTAAAATTTTATTTAGAATTTTCGTCTCTGTCTTCGTGATGGATATAGCTCTCTATTCCTTTTATCTCGTAATACCTTCCTCTGGCTTTGAATTCGAAAAATGAGTTGAGAGTTCTCCCCTCCTTTCAAATGTCCTGAAGTATTTGTGTGTAATTGGTGTTGTTTCTTTTGTAAATGTTTGGTACAATTCGCCAGTGAAGGAATTTGGATCTGGAGTTTTCATGGGGGGAAAGTTCTTGATTTTATTGAGCTTTTTAATAGATACAGGCAGTCTAAGGTACCCATTTCTTATTGAATGAGCTTGGTGGTTTGTGTCTTTCAAGGAAGTTTTTTCTATTTCACCTAAGTTGTTACAATGTATTGGTTAAAGTTGTTCATAATGTTTCTTTATTGTGTTTCATTATATTTTAATAAGGGACATTCTGTACTGACCTTCCCTCTTACTCCTGATACTGATAGTCTACTTCTCCCCCTCCCCTTCCCCTCCTCCCCTCCTCCCCTTCCCTTCCTCCTCCCTCTCCCCCTCCCTCTGTCACCCCACCTCCTCCCATCCCCTTGCTTCCTCCCATATCCCCCCTCCTCCCCCTCCTTTCCCCTCCCCTCTCTCTGTCTCTCTCTGTCTCTGTCTCTCTCTCTCACCCAGACACACCGTTATTTTTCTGTCCCTCTCCATGTCTCCCCCTTTTAGGATCAGCCTTACCAGAGATTCACCAATTTTATCAATCTTCTCAAAGAATAAGGTCTTAGTTTATTTATTTTCTCTACTTTTTTTCCCTCCATTTTCTGGTCCACTGATTTCTTCTCTGATCTTTATACTTTCTTTTCTTCCACTTATTCTGATTCTCATCGGCTGTTTTTTTTCCAGCTGCTGGGGGAGGAGGTTGAGGTTAGGGATCCTGACTGCGCTCGGCGCTCTCAGGCCCCGTCTACAGCTGCCCTCAAACTGGCATGTGCTGGGCTATTTCTCATGTCCCCCCACCTCCGCTCAAAATACTTTCACATGTCCCTCCTTTTTATTTTTCCTTTGACCCATTGGTTATTGAGAAGTAGATCACGTCATTTCCACACATTTGGAGGTTTCTCAAAGGACTTCTATCGCCGCCCTCTCCCTCAATGACGCTGGGCACAGAACACACTCCACGTGACGTGACTCTGCATTCGGGGACGTTTGGGGCCCCAGCACCTCACGCTCCAGGCCGGCTGCCCAGGTGCCTGGAAGGGAACACGCATCCTGCATCTGGGAACGGGTGGGGCGCTCGGGGAACGTCCCTTGGATCCAGCTGCTTGACGGTGGGTGTGGCTCAGGTCTAGGTCTTCACTGGTTTTCCGTCTCCTCGTTCTACTGATTCCCGGGGTGGGGCAGGTGGAAGAGAAATTAGAAATTAGGTCCCTATTGCCCTGCGCTTCCGCCCCTTGTGCTCCATGTATGTGACCGGCCGGTTATTAGCTGCCGACGTCCTCAGGACTCATCTCTTCCTCAGTCACCGTCTCTAGTTACATTCTTTAACCTCTTCTGTCTTGATGTACAAGCTGCGTTTCCTTAGGCAGCATCGGTAGGTCCTGCTCTAGCTGAGTCAACGACTTCTGCCTTTACCCCGGGATGTTTCATTCAACGGGATTATTAACACAGTTGCCCAGTAGACCGTCTCGCTGCCTGTCCTCTCTTTACCCCATCTGTTCCTTGTCTCTCTTGTGCTCATTTTCACCTCATTTTGCATTGAGAGCTTCCACGTAGTTCTTTTTCTCTCCTCCGTTGGCTTATTAGCTGTAACCCTTGTATTGTTGCTGTGTTTTTTAGTGGTGGCTTTGGTTTTATAAAATAAATTGCACTTCTTTTTGCAGTTTGCCATCCAATGGCCTTGCATCCCCTCACACAGGATTTCCACTTCTTCCCCCTTGACCTTGGTGCTATTACCATAAATCTTAGTTTGGCGTATGTTATGGGGGACACACCACATTATTATTATTGTTTAAGCTGTTGTTTATTTTTAGAGATTTAAATAATGAGGAAATTATACTACGTCTTTATCCGAATAGTCACCATGTCTGAGGCTCTGTTAGTTGGTGGCAATCCGTATCTGGTATTCCATTCCTTCTGCTCAAAGACTTCCTTTAATTTTTCTTGTGGGATCAGTGTGCTGGTGATACCTGCTATTTCAGCTTGTTGTGCCTTAAAAAGTCTTTATTTTACTGTCAGTTTCCAAAAGAACTTTCTCTGAGTAATGAATTCTAGGTTAACAGGATGTTTTTCCTATAAGAACCGAGTTGCACCACCTCCCTGCTTGCATTTTTCTCATGATAAATGTTGCATTCCTTATCTTTGTTTCCTTACACATACCAGTCTTTTTCCCCCTGTCTGCTTTTAAGAGTCCCTGTTTATCACTGGGTTTGAGCAATTTGACTATTTGCTGTTTATTATTCTCTTCATGTTTCTTGTACTTGGATTTTGTTGATTTATTCTGAATCTGTAGGTTTAAAGTTTTCATTACATTTAGACATTTTAAGCCATTAGCTTCAATTATTTTGTTTTATTTTATTTTATTTTATTTTATTTTACTTGGTCCCCTGTGTCTCTCCTTCCCTTCATTTACTCTGATTACATGTGTATCAGGCCACAAGAAGCTGTCTCAACATAATTGGTGTTTCGTTCACAGTTTTAAATTATTTTTTTCTCTGTGTGTTTCATCTTGGATACTTTCTATTACTGCCTCTTGAAATTCACTCATCTTTAATTCTCCGTGGTCTAGTCTGTCATTTATCCCATCCACTGTATCTTTCATCTCAGACGTCATAGATTCCATTTGTAAAAGTAGAATTTAGGTGTTATTTTTTTTAATCTTCCATCTCCACTTAACTTTTTGAATATATGGACTACAATTCTAATTATTGTTTTATTGTCCTTGTCTGAAGTTTTGATTGATGGGTTTTTCTCTTCACTGTGAATTTTATTTTCCTGGTTCTTTCCATGTCTGGTAATTCTTCTTCTTCTTCTTCTTCTTCTTCTTCTTCTTCTTCTTCTTCTTCTTCTTTAAGGGTGAGAGCAAGAGAGAAAGCAAACAAGTGGTGAGGGGGGCGGGGGGAAGTGCAGTGCAGAGAGAGACAAGCAGGCCCTATGCCCAGTGCAGAGCCCAATGCAGGGCTCATCCCACGACCCTGAGATCATGACCTGAGCTGAAACCAAGAGTCAGACGATCAACCGAATGAGCCACCCAGGTGCCCCAATACCCAGTCATTCTTAACAAAGTCCTAGATATTGTGAATTTTGCCTTTTTGAGTGCTGGATCTATCTTCATTCCTAATGATACTTTTTACCTTTGCTCTTAGAAGTTGTTAAGTTACGGGGCACCTGGGTGGCTCAGCAATTGAGCGTCTGCCTTCAGCTCAAGTCGTGATGCTGGGGTCCTGGGATCGAGTCCCGCCTCGGTTTCCCTGCATGGAGCCTGCTTCTCCCTCTGACTGTGTCTCTGTCTCTCTCTCTGTGTCTCTCATGAATAAATAAAATAATCTTTAAAAAAAGGTAGTTAAGTTACTTGGAAACAGTTAGATCCATTGTGGTCTAGCTTTTAAAATGTGTTGGGCAGCATCTAAGCAATATCCAGTCTCTAACTGATTACTCCTTGCTGTAGAACTGAGGTCTTCTTCGTACTGGACCCCATGCCTGTGAATTACAAGGTCCAACAGCCCGCTAATGGGGACAAGCATTAACCCCTCCCCTGCGTGGGTGCTACACGCCTTCCTGTGGGGATTTGAGCTGGTTCTTCTCAGCCTCAGTCATTTTGCTCAGACTTGTCAGGTACTCTTGGGGGCTGTCTTCTTGTGTGTGCCCTGTCCTGAAAACCTGCCCTTCTTGGTCTGCCTGGACTCAACTCAGGGAGTCTGCTGAGCTCCCCCTGGACCCCCACTCCTGCAGCCTCTCCTGGGAGTTCTCAGGCCTCACAGAGCCTGTCTCTGCCCATCTCTTAGAGTTCACTGCCCCTCACTCTTCAACGTCTAGTATCTTCATGTCACTGTTCAGTTGGTCATTTATGGTAAGAAAGTTAAGTTCAGTCGCTCTGGACTGATGTTACTCCCTCCTGGTTGGAAGCAGGAGTACCACTTTCTTAATTCACCTGTTTCATTCTTCTATCCCAGCCTCCAGTTGATGGGACTATAAAGCCAACCCTACTTCCTTCCCTTATTCTCCACTGCCATCTGTAGTTCCCTTTATTCCCATCACAAAGGATGGAGAGATGGGTGCATCTGGGTGGCTAAATCAGTTGGGCATCTGACTCCTGATTTCAGCTCAGGTCATGACCTCAGGGCCCTGAGATCAAGCCCCACTTCAGGCTCTGTGCTCAGTGGGGAGTCTGCCTAAGATTCTCTCCTCCCTCTCTCTCTGCCCCTCTCCCTGCTTTCATTCTCTATCTCCAAAAAAGCACCAGCTCCCCCCCCCAAAAAAAGATGGAAAGATGATCAACCTACAAGGCCGGCCCCTCAGAGCAGATAGGCAATGACATCTACCCAAGGGTCTCTGCTTGCTGGGGCCACTTGTTACCTGGGCCATAGCAGAGAGTACACGATCACTTCACCAAGGTCAAGAATAAAGTGTGGTGCAACTGAGAGTTTTAGGGGAAGAAAAGCATAACACGACCTTCGTGTCTTAATATTTGTTGACCTGTGTATGACCCTGACTATAGCCATGACAACACAGGATATGATCCTAGGGACATTTTAACTGTGAAGACTAATTATAGATGATGGGGAAGTTAGAGTGAGAAGGGGAAGATAAAGATCTGATTTAGCCAGGAAGCAATATTGCTAATTAATACTAGTTCCATCTACACGACTTACATACCAGTTATATACCATCCAGCAGAGCATTTGTTGGAACTCAAAGGGTGTGTGTACTAAATTAGATTTAGATAGATCAGCACAATGCATACATGTTAATGTTATGTGTATATAACTTATTATAATATTGTTATCATAGATATATAATTTGTTATTATATAATATTTATATATCCATATAATTTGTTAACTTATTCATCTTGCTTTTTACTCATAATAAATACTGGCAGTCATAAGTTATGTTTGGGTCTCAGATAGGCACCCACCAATCTTTCTGGTTTATAAACTGATTCTTTGTGATGGGGTAACTCATCTTAGGAGAATTTGAACACTTATTTGGGGATTTAGGGCATTGACATCCAAAGTAGAATGCTCTGTGTTTCGGAAGTTCACAAGGTTTGGGGATATAAAAAATATCAAACTTCTTTATTTTAAAGTTAATAACTATATTAAGTTTGCTTGGTATAAAACATGCAGATGGGTATAGACACCCTGAGCTTTTCCAGATGTCATGCCCATGATATCAGCAGATGTCAGCGTGTCATGAGTGATACTCTGCAGATGAATGAGCAGTCTGCAATGCAGGGGCTTAACTTAGGAACCTCATGCTTCTGTTGGCTTTTGGCATTTTGCTCCATAATGCAGTTTATGGGGGCCTCTGTAAATGGATTTATAATTTATATTGCAATATTTTGTAATACTTTGTGATGAAGTAGGACACTACTGTGAAAATCATTTGTTCCACAAAGATATCTTTATAGGAAATTTCTAAGCAGATTGTCAACCGTAAAGGGGAGATAGATTGTTCTTTTACAAAAGCATCTTCTCCAAATCTGTTGTTTATGGTGAGGACAATGGCCAGAGAAGTATGGTGCCAGCAGATATCCCTCAAAAAATTAATACATTTAGTCGTGCTTGAAAGTAAAGATAATGATAATAATTAGTGGGAATCTCTTTAAAAAGAAACTTTGGACTATGGAGAGGGCACTTTGAAAATGGATGTTTAGAAACTGTCATTGTGATAGAAGTTTCAAAATTTTGCTATAAGTACTATTTGAAACATAATAAAAACTCTCAGATTCCAAACTCTCAGAATTTGGAAACAAAAATTCTTAAACAATTTTAAAGACTGTAAAAAAAAATTCAGTATGTTTTGAATCCATTTGTTTAAATATATATATTTAACACCTTCTGGTGGTTTGTAAGAACGACTTGTGGCATTTGGGATCAACAGAAACTGATTAGTTGAATTTCAGTACAAATCTTGGCATAACCTATAGTCATAATGGGAAAATAAGTAACATGCTTTAGTTAGAGTAGGCAATATAGGAGTTACTCTTCTTTCATTTGAGATGAATGTTTCTTTGTGAGGTATCTTTTCAACTCTGACAGGTCTTAAAAGCAAGTATCAATATAAATGGAAGTAAGAAATAGAGCTTGAAACTGCTCTCTCATGAAGTGACAGGCAAGATTTCAAAAAATAATAAGTCATATTTAAAGATACTTCTCTCACTTTAAAAAAATTCTTAATACATCTCAGAAGAGAAAAGATTTGTACCATTTATAGATATAATAAGTACTTTTAGATGTTATATTAGTATGTGTGTTCCCCAATTATTATAATTTGTCGGTACACAATAATGTGTGTATAAATATACATACTGATATGTAAATAGAGGATCATTTACTGTTTTTAAGTTTTATTTATTTATTTATTTTTGCTGAAAAGATGCCCAATCAAGAAAGTTTAGACAATCTGCTCTAGACACACCATAAGGGCATAGCACCCACCTGTCTGTCAGGGCTGAACACTGACACACAAGAGCCCTGCTGTGTGCCTGGACTGTGATAGGCATGTTGCACGCATGTTACCTCCTGTGATCCCCACCACAGGTCTGCACACCAAGTGTCATCGGCACCAGATTTCAATGGGGACTTGGATTATTTAAAAGATATGTCACAGATCTGGGCTTACCTGTGCAGGTGCAGAGCCTGAATTCAGTCTGACCCAAGATTGTTTGGCTGTAGGGTGCATGTCCTCGAGCCCCTCACCCTTCCTCCTGAATGAATGGTGGGTTCAACAAGAGAGAGGTGGAGACAGACTTGATTGAATTGGCAATATTTCTATTACCCGGCTCCTCGAAGTGCAGAGCCTGCAGTCCGTGTAGTGTGCATGGACATTGAAGCTGGTTCAGCCCTACTGGGTGGGAGGCTGGTCAAGTGAGTAGGTACAGGGTGGGATTCAGTCCCACCCAGCAGTGGGAGTGGACATGGGACTGTGAAGGCGGAATGACCGCAAAGGACAGGACTCAAGGTGGCCGGGGCCAGAATGCCACGTCCATGGCGTGGAGGATTACAGGCTTCAACTTCACCCTCAGCCTCAGTGGTTTTCCGTCCGGGAGTGAGGCATTTTTGGGGGGTTGTACAGATGTGCTTCACATAATTTATGATCCTCCAGACAATGTGTGCAAACTTGTGTGGGTCTCTGCACATTTAGGAAGAGGAAGGCTATAGTCTTTATCAGATCCTGAGAGAATCCGTGACCAAGAAATAGTCTTATTGTGTTGTGTCCACAATAATTGTCAACAACTCTTCACAGAGTTGACTTTTTGCTGCTCTAGGCTCCTTGCTGAACAAAAAATAATGACAAAGCCCTGCTCTATCTTACCTTGGAGAAGAATGACATTCGGTGCATTTCACTGGCTAGTTGGCACTATACATAAGAGCAATGTCAGCGCGTTATCCTACACTGTACCTTGTACGAAACAGGACAAAGCCTAAGGCTGGCCTGGGCTGAGGCTGCCAACAAAGTAAAACATTTCAAGACATTTTTCTCCTTGACAAAGGATGAATAAGGGCAAAAAGAAATATAAATGTTCCTCCTCATCAATGGGTTGAGTTCTAAGCAGGAAAGGACATCGTTGTGTTTGTGTTATATTTGTGAGGTACACACCCAAGCACACAGGTGCCGGCTGCGTGTTCATCCTAGGGGCTTTGTCAGGGGAGGATCTGGGAGGGGCAACACTTCAGTTCTTCTGTATTGAAGAATAAATTAAGTAATTTTCTGCTCTTTCTCTTACTGTGTTGTCATGTTTTAATTTGACTTTTGAGACCCTGTAATGTTCCAGATACTGCGTCTGGTAATGAGGCTGGAAAAATACTGCCCTTTGGTCGGTGATAGCCCAGGTGGTGAGCAGACAGGTAAACAAATACACGGTCCTGCATGCATTTTTTTTCCATGTTTTCTCTCCGATATCCTACAAGCCTTATCAAAGTAGCTTCCAAATGGGCTGGATTTTGCACGATGACTAAGACGACTCCATTAGGTGAACAACAAGGAAAGAATGAGGTAGACCGTGAAAACAGATGTTCACGGACATGAGGATGTGCACAGTCTAGTGTATTGGGGAAATTATATGGACTCTGCTGTTGTCATTACGTCAGATGGTAGGTGGCACAAAGGGCTTCTTTTGGGAAGCTGGTGAGAACCCAATCAAGGGCCTTCATTGAGCATGGAAGGATCCCAGACTTTGACCTAACGTGCAGGGGAGGGGTGTGGAGGTACATCATCAGGTGTCCACATTAGAAAGGAGACCCCAGCAGCACGGGGGAGAGTCCATGGCTGTGTGCACGGGGTGCTAGCGGTCTGGACTCTAGAAACGCTGTTCCCGCTGTTGTTCCCACTGCTGTTCCTGACTTGAGGGGCAGTGGACAGAGAGAGAGAGAGAGAGAGAGATTTCTGGCATAGATCATGCCTACAGCAAATAGTCTGCAAACCTGAGGACCTGTATCCTCCAGTTTGGATTCTCCGTTGCACATGTCACGTGCGTGGTTATACACGTCATTCGGCACTTTTCCCTCCTTTTCAAAGAAAAACAGACATGACACACTCGGGGGCACGTTAATAATCTATATCTTACTTGAATCAATGAACAGGCAGGTTAATATTTGTTAAATTTCACACAGTGAGGAGGAATAAAATACAATTGAAAAACAATTACGGTGTACAATAAGCGAGTTCTGCGCTGCGTTGATAAGAATGTTTACGTTTAGCTCTTAGCTTCCAATGAAAAAGCTCCATTTCTTGTGTCTGTAGTGATGACTAAATGCCCTTGAATGCAGGGCTTCAAGGGATGGCTTTGGAAGGCTTTAGTATTTCAAAACCTAAGAAAAGTTAATTTGTCATTAGCGGTAAACTACAAAATAAGGACTTTAGCTTAAAATACCACTAAAAATGGTTCAACTCTAAAATGCATAAATTAAAAAAAACAACCACGAATGGTAAAAATAGAAGATTGTTAAACAGTAAAAGTTAGATCTCATTTAAGTTGGGAAAATGAGCGCAGACCACGAGGAGTACAGATCTAATCTAAGTGTGTCCAGAGCAGGTGCCCGAGTCGGGTCAGCGGGTCCCGGAAAGCAGCCTCCGGGAACGGTCTGTGGGCAGCACTGTCGATGTGGGTCTGATACCACCATGTAGTTCACCCACACACGTCTTTGTCTGCTTCGAAGTTGGGTGCTTCCAGAATTTTGATTTATTTCTTTCTGCTTCAGTCGCTGGAGTGACAACGAAACAGGTATTATATGAAACGCTTGGTCTCGGCCACTCATAGGAGGCCGGGGTGTCCATGCATACTACTCAGCCTGTCGTAGCTTACTGATTAAATATGAATGTGCTCAGTGTAATTCTCGAAAACCCAGTGTTTTGAGTAGA